>NC_080593.1:48536815-48846815 GCF_027887145.1 Ammospiza caudacuta | reverse complement strand
TGGAAAGGAAGAGGAAATGCTTCAAATGAGCAAAAATTTGCAGCAGTTTAGAAAGCATGATCCTCAAATAAGGTTTTGAAAAGTAATGCCATTATCTCACATTTTTCCAACTGGCTAGGGCATGAGGGTTTCAAAACATTTCTAACCATTAAGATCTACAGCAAAATTAAAACTGAACTGTCAAGAAATATCTAGGACACTATAGGGAAAACTGTGTTTAAAGCAACTTGCTGTGCTCTCCCTGAGATTCCTGTGAGGGCAGAAAAGCCAATACACTAAACAAAGAAAAATAATAAAGTAGCCCAGCCCAGATTTAACAGAGCAGAAATTATATTCTTATATATTATTCTTGTACATTATTATTGTATTATTCTTCACAATATCTGCTGACTTCAGATAATACCAGTAGAGCAAATCATCCTCCTTTAGAGGGCCATGGCTTTTTGGCCATGGGTGGCATCACTGAACAATCTTGCACCTCAAGAACTTTGCCTCCACCCTGCTTCACCCAGGGTGGTTGAATGAGGCTGCAGCACACTCTCAATTACCAAAGCTACTTTAGTCTTCCTTCTTGACCCATTTTTCCTCCCTTCTCTCCTTTTTTGTGCCTTGTCAGTCCCTTTTCACTCCCTACTACAGACTGCAGGGCTGTGCCAGCTCCTTCCCACTCACAGGTTTTTTTTTGGGGATAACATATCATCACTGCCTTCCACAGGGCAAACTTCTAGTCCTGGAATTGAAGAGCAAGGGAGGAGGAAACTACAGAAACTAAACACAGCCTCTGGTGGTCACACACTGGAACAGGCCTTAGAGCTTCCCTGGTTGTTGAACTGCAGAGTTGTGCCTGGCAGATCCAGGAACAGCCAAGGAAAACAATGGAGGTTTTTCCTAAACATAATAAAAATGCATCAGCGTCTTAAACAAACATTTAGGGAGATTTTATTGCTCTGCAGCCCTTGTGGCAAATATAATATTGCTGTTTAATGCACACACAGCTTGCTGAGAACCACGCCTCTTTTGATGGTCATGAATTAGGTCCTTCCAGAATTTTTCTTTGAAATATTTTGTGTTCGTTCAAATAATTAAAAAGGTTACAGCCGTTGTAGTAATTATCTCAAACAGAGGCATTAATGAATCATTCATCAAAAGGAAGGGAACAAGTGTTATATAAAATGCTTTAGAAAACTTGCCTTTGTTCCTGTAATTTAGCAGCTGGCAGCTGCCTCATCTTCATGCACACACACACAGGGATTAAAACAGTAAGAGAAAAAATGGCCTTAGAGGTATCATGGACAAAGGCTAAGGGGTAAAATTTTCAAAAGACTCTGTGTGGCTTACACACTCACATCCTACCCAAGAGCACAGCTTTGAATTTCCATGACACTTTTCTTGCAAAATTATCATGCAGAAATCCAGTTCCCCTGTTGGCACCGCAGCCCCAAGGCACAAAGGATACAGGGACATCCCCACCCACAACCATACTGCACTGGCCCAAGAGTATGGGATCTTCTCAGAGACTGGTCCCTACAGAGAAAAACCACTGTGACTGTTGTACTGCACTAAATAGTTATTTAGCACAAAAGCACCCTAAGCCCACAGCTGCTTGTCCAGGCTGAATGTGAGAGAATTTCAATCCAATACTGCAACTGAAATGCTCCCTCTGCCAAAGGGTCAGAGCTGCCCACTTATCCAGTCATATTTGCTTGCCTCATACCTGTGCTCTATCATCATTAGCTGCTTAAACAGAAGGCAGATGGCTGCCATTGTGCTGGCTGGGGATTTTTCCATTTCTCCCCTTAGTGTGATGGGTAGCGTGTTATTGAATAAACAGACAAGACAGATCCTGGGAAAGGTCAGAATTCATTATGAGTAAGAGGAAACAACTTATCCCCCACATGCATCTAATTGGGGCTGACTTCCATTAACACCAGGCAAACAGGCAGCTTCCGACCGGGTGCCTCGAGGCACTGCTCTAAAAATAGCTGCAGGCTCCATCAAGTTTATTCAGCCAGGAGTGAAGGCTAACACAATAGCTAACAGGGAACCACAAAGGAGATTAGCAAGATGAGCAAAGCAGACTGCAGGTGATTGCCTGCACTCCAGACAAACATTTCCTCCATTCATTTTTAAGCCCCCCATTCCTTGCTAAATCACCCAACTCAGTCTGGAAGGAACAAAACATGGAATCTTCCAGCTATTTTCACCACCTCTTTTGTGAAGATCTGATACTGAAACAGTATATTTTGTGAAGATCTTTTGTGATACTGAAGCAATATTACTTCTTGCTAGTACTCACACGTTTTTGACATTATTCTTTCCCTGCTGTTAGTTTTCAGACAGTCAGAGTCCAATTCAGTAGTCAGCATCCCAGGAGGATCAGCTGGTCAGATGCCTGTTGGCTTTTGGAGAACAGGAGCACTAGCACCATTGTTGGTACAGCCAACCTTCCACACTGGTGGGGCAAAGGCAATTGCAACTTTAAAAAGTTAATTGAAGCCTTAGGAGGCCCCTGGAGAAGATAGGTGATGGCAACGTTTCACCAGCATGTTTCCGATTTGAACTGAGACAAAAGGGAGTGAAACTCAGGCATGACCCACCACAGAGTTTGCAAGGTACCCAAATCCAGCTCAGATCAGGCACTAAATGCACTATTGTAACTCCCAGGATAAACAGCTGCACCTGCTTAAGCTGTTTTAATTTAAGTTTGCTCAGCAGATGTTTCAAAACAGTGCAAGCACTCGGTATAGTCAAACCAGCCTGGCTTTGTACCAACACATCAGAACCGTTCTCACTGAGAGAGTCATTCGTGGGAGGACAGGGCAACTCAGTGTCAAAGGTCTGTGCTTTTCCTGGCATTCTCAAAATCTCTTCTGTCTCTCCACTGATTTGATTTGGACAAGGACAAATGCAGCAGACTGGATTTCACTCTGCATGGGTCAGAGGCACTGCAGCTATTGTGATGTGATATTGTGGGAATTGTGAGCTCACCCACTTCCCTGGGCATAGAAGTGGCACCAAAGGAAACTGGAAGCACTAATCAATTGGCAAGACTGGTAATTACAATTGATAAAATGGGTGATAAAATGATGGGAGTAAAGTACAAGCCCTGACTCCTATCTTAGCTACTACAGGGAAGATTCTCAACATTGTGAAAGCTGTTGAGATGAGAGCTTCCTGCAAGTTTCTCACTGACAACAGAACTGGTAGATTGGATGAAAAAAAAAAAAAAAAAGTTTGTGTATCTATGTATATATATATATATATATATATATCTGTCTTATAAAAATGTCATAAGAAATCCAACACAACAGTATGCCAATGGTAATTGATTTGAGATATTACTCTTCCCTCCAAAGCACTTTGGTAGCTTTCCCAAGAGACGTGTGATTTTTTTTTTTAAATCTTTAAAGACTCTCAAGTCACACAACAGGCAGTTAATGTAATTCATTAAGTTACATTGCTGCTTGTCTTGCCAGCAGCAGGCAGAAAAACACAGACTTGCCCTTGCTCCATTTCTGTGCCTATTGATTATATCATTAGGTAAGCAAATTGGTTACCTCACTTCAGACTTGATGCTAAATTACAGTCACTAAGGTTTGCTATCACCTTAATAGGGTATTGACTGCCATGAAAGTAATATGTTGAAAACCCCTGTATCCCAGGAGAAGCGATTGTGAAGGAGTACTCCAAGCTCAGATACACTCTCCAGCATGAGACACATTGTAATAAGTTGTCATTTATATCAAGGTCAAAATTCAAGTCATTGTATGTACTGCAAGTATTCATTTTAACAGATCAAGTAAGCTGCCCATCAAATAGAGATTTCCTAATTTCCCTTGGTTAAATTGCTCTGTCAATGGATAGGACACTGGCCTCTCTGCAGAGAGAAGCCCTCACATTGTGCAAGTGATGGCTGAACATCCTAAGAAACAGACATAGAGCAGATTTATGGGAGCCTCCATCTGCAGGGATTCTTCTCTGATCCTGCAAGTCTGACTCTTGGGTTTTATCTCCAGCTCTGCCACTCCGTTTGCTGAGAGTTTTTGGCTCTGATCACCTCTGTCCTGGTGAGACAAGGGGACTGTACTGCTTTCACCCACCTGTGAAATAGTCCCAGTGAGGGAAAAATTGGTCCAAGTGACTAAACCTTACCAGGTACAGGAGTGGTCTAACCCCAGGTCTGGCTCTTCCTCCTTCCTTATCTCCTTTGAGCTGGAGATATAGCCAGCAAATAATCTACTCCAACCAGTCCTCAGACCCAATTTTCACCTTATAGCATACATATATGTAATGGGACCGTTTGGTTTTGGGTTTTTTCTAGTCTAGTCTGCTTAAAATCTTTTAGCAGCCCCAGAAGGATAGAGCAAGTCTGGGCTGAAAGCACATTGTCATTGCTCTGCAAAATGCTCCAGCCTGCATTAAAGGGACAAAGTCACAAGGCCACTTTTGTTAGGTCCTGAAAGGAGAAAGACGGGCAGAGATGGCTTTTGATTGGGCTAGGATGATGCCAGCATCCCAGAGGTAATGTCTCCATGCAAAGCAAACACACACCCTTCTTCTGCTGGGTTCCTAGTGAGAAAAAGGTAGGTAGAGTCTTCTGAGAGGACCTCTGTGTTAGTCACAGAAAGTGTTCATTGATTTCCATCAGCTTCTAGATTAGGCCGTTAATTATTATTAATTTTGGCTGGGGATTGTAAAGCAGCTTAGCAAAGCAGCTTAGCAGCAAAAAGGCTGGCAAATACTCAAACTGCACTGTCCCTTCCTAATTAGGCTCAGTTCAAGTTTGGGGCAAACATTCAGGTTATTGCCTGCTTAACCTAAAGAAAACAGGTTGTCTGCTTTCTGGCTCTGCTGTGCATCTCACAAATCAGCATTCCTTCTCCATGTACACATCCATGTACCGTTTTACTGGAGTTCTAGCTGTACAAGAGTTAGCCAGTGAGTTGTTTGCATTTCCCAGGAAGCAGCATCAACAGTGTGTGACACCCCTGCCTGCAGCCTGTGCCCCCCAGAAGGCTGCACAAGCAGGTTATACACCACAAACCCCACAGAGAAAGCAAGATGTAGAGGAAAGAGGTGGACATGGAGAACTTTGCACAGCTGTGCTGCTAAGCCTGGAGGAAAGCAGCCCCTTTGCCATTGTCCAGGATCTCAACCTCCTTTTTTTCTAAGAAAGAAGCAAAACTGTGATTTTCCCCGTGCAGTTAGAAAAATTGGTGGAAGACAACAAACGAGTAGCTCCCACCATGAGAGAGGCCACATGTCCAAGGCAGGATGTTGAAATGAATACACCAGGGAGGTGCCTCATCCCCTGCAGCTTCTCCCCGTGCTCAGAACAGACATTGGGAAAACCCATCAAGAGCCTTATCACAACTACATAAGCCCTGAGTAGTTTATTGCAGGATAAATATAGCCTTGGCTCTCTGAACCACACTAACTGGATGATTATAAGTATAGTTTCTTTGTAAAGGTATTAAAAACTCTTGTCATCATCTCAGGCATTGAATTCAATGAAAGATTCACTCAAGCACAAAGCAAAATTCTAAGTAGCTTCAAGGAAAATAGATAACTTAGAAGACCTGACCTGGACCACAAGAATTTAAGTGTTTGAGGCATATTTATTAGTGGAACATATACTCCCAAAAGAGTAGCCTAATATTTATTGAACTAGTGTCTAAATAGCTTTATCAATACTGGGTGTACTTAATGGATATCTTTTATGATTAAATTTCCAGGCAAGGATCTGTGGATCCTGTCAGAAAACAATTCTGAATGTCAAGTTGATACATATCAGATGTGCTTATTTCCCTGACATTTGAATTCCAAAGGAAATGCATTTTTTGTGCCCCTCATTTTGTTTGTTTCCACATTTCCAAGAAGTTGCAAAGCTCAGTGCTTTTTCTGGCAGGGCAACCTCAGCCCAGAGCAGGGAGAGTGTCCTTCATGCAGTCTAGAAAGGAAAATGCAGGCAAGAGCAACTGCGCAGACAATCTGCAAACAGTAACTTCTCTCTTAAAAATACAGCAGGAGACAGCAGTTGTAAGAACTGTGCTGCTGCCTGGGGACCTGATTGTTCCTCAGGCTTCAGCAACACTCTGTGCCTGAGCCTGAGTGGTTCTGTAAGGAAGCCATCTCACTCACAGTTCATTGCTGCCCTGAGGAAGATTGCAAGGACACTTAACCCACTAACTGGGCACTGGCATGAGGAATTCATCTGTCACAGACATCTTTTGTGAAAAATCCTTTCTTGGGATTTTGCTCCCTTCTGAGAAGCTGTGGCCTCAGCAACAAGATGTAAACAATGGTTATCTGCTGCTGTGGAATGCAACAGGTGGATCTGTGATTGGTCTCCTGTGGATGTCTGGATTTACTGACCACTCACGGCAGAGCTGGGTCTCGCTGTCTGCCAGGACGCAGATCTTTGTTATTCATTCTTTTCTATTCTTAGCTTAGCTAGCATTCTGAGAACTTTTCCTTCTATTTCTTTTTAGTATAGTTATAATGCAGTATATATATCATAAAATAATAAATCAAGCCTTCTGAACATGAGGTCAACATTCTCGTCTCCTCTCTTCAACTGCAACCCTTGTGACCACAGTCACATTCATCCCTGCTGGAACGTGGGCCAAGGCTCCCTGTGTGCACGAGTGGTCATTCTGCCACCTGACACGGTGGTTTCCATGAGCCACCAGTGGTTTCCATGAATGCCTGTTTGCAGTGAGGAAGCTCCTTCCCCAGCTCCACCCAAGGGACAGTGCGCAGCTCTGGCCAGGCTGAGCTGCCTGGCTTCTGAGGGCAACCTCTTTACATTCCTGTAATGTCAAAGGCTCCAGGATCCAACCTGCTCACTGGGCTGGTGGGCCACAGCTGAGCTCACAAAGCCTGAAGCTGCGCATTCTTCATGTATGCTGAAGACCTCACAGCATTTTCCACTCCAGGTGCTCTTTGCTGAAAGAGTCCTTAGAAAAAATCACAGCGAGCATCTTTCTCAACAGCATCTTGGGATGTTTCACAAGTCCCAGTTTCACAAAGTGACATGATTTGGTGTGTCTAGGCCACTGAGGTGCTTTAGAATTCTCCATCAAGAGATTTTTTTTTATTTCCAATCTTAGGAAGCAGAAATTACAGCAGCAGGGGGGTACCTGCCCCTGGATGACAAGGGATGATGTGAAAGGGATGCAGGAGTAAACAGTGCTTGCAACTAAAGTCCTGAGAACCCTGTGCAGAGAAAGTGCTGGCCTCAAAACTCACATTGCCAGGAGAAAATTAACAAGAGTCCACAGATTTTGCCCAAGACAACCATCAGGTGGATCAAACAGAAATGGATAGGGAATTCTATAGACTTGAGGAAAGGCATCAGCTTGGAATCAACTGTGAAAGATGGATGAAAATTCACAGGACTGGGACGAGAATGGTCACAGCAGCAGGTAAACTTCAGTTCAGCATTGCCAGAGAGTTACAAGAGTTAATTATAGGAGGAAGTTTAGGCACTTTTAGACTCTAATGAGCATCTTGAAAGTATCTAGTCCCATGGTTTACCTGTCATGCTGCCGATACTAATGCTCACCAATTGTTGGTTTACTAGATAACCATCAGTGCTTCGTTCCTGATTTGATTTAAACCATGTGAGCCAAGAAGTTGTTCCCTACAACACACCAGAAACTTTCCTGACTGCAGGGGACAGCATAAGAGGAGGAACAGGCTTCTGGGTCCAAATCCCAAATCCTTAATCATTTCTGAAAGCATGACTCACCCAGCAGTAATTGTCCCCATCATCTGGAAGTTTAGAGCACCATTTCAGCGCTTCATGGAGTGCTTTGAGATAGAAGATGCCATATAAAAATATTTTATGTTTAACACTTTGGCAGGTGTGACATTCCTTCTCATAAAGGATAATCAGAGTGGTAGGCAGGATAACATATTACAATTTTACCTTATGAGTCACCCAATCAGAATTTAAGTGCTTATCTAGCAAATAGGATAGAGCAAAACCAGAAACAACCCAGAAGGGTTTTTTTAATGTTATATTTCTCTTTCAAATCCTTTTTATTTTTTTTTAATTTTTTAAAAGCTGAAAGAATTTGATATGTAGAATAGATACATAAACTCAGATGTCTTTTCAAATGGGAGCAGATAAATTCAGAGCTCAGATTTTAAAACCTACATAAACGTTAGGGGTTTCTGGAGCTTCAAGTAGAACCATATCACCATTTATGCTCCATTCATGGCAAGACAGATGCAGTCTCAAACCCAAAAAGGCCTGGATAATACAGATTGCTCCCATTCAGACATTTTCTGGACTTGTGCAATCAGCTGTTTCTCTAACAGAAACTACTTGGCAGGCTTTTTTAACACACATAAATGACCGAATCTCAAAATTTTATTCTTGTGAATTTGTGAGTGTGGCTGATCTCAAGCCTCATAACTATGTGTTGAGATTCTTTTCCTTCAGTTAGTTCCTTACTCTCAATATTTTGGGTGGGTTTTCTTTTTTTGTTTTTGTTAGGGTGTTTTGTTTTGGTTTTCCTTCCAGGGCATTTATAAAACTAACATTAAAAAAAAAAGAAGGAAGAGAGAAATTTGTACACATAAGGCAGTGTATCCACTAACTATCCACCCATATTTGAAATGTGATGCAGTGATATCTGCAGGTTTTTCCATGTTGGAAACAAACCGCAGGAGAAATCTGGCTCAAGGCTATGTCTGCATCACAGGGGCAGGGATAAACATTGGGAAAGCACAGGAGGCTCTGGTTTGTCTTCTGAAGCTTCTCTGTGTCCTTCAAGATTGTAACCAGACCCCAGGTAATGGACTGCAACAAAATCTGTTTATTCCCACAATTCTTTCTTAAGGTAAGGCCTAAAGCTCTACAGTCTTGGATGCACTTCCATAAAAAAAGAGAGTGTCTTTCCAAAAGGCTTCCTTCCAAAATGTCTTCCTTGGCTTCCTACACAACTAAATGCTATGCATGGTCTATAAAGCTGGATACCAAACCCACGTTTCAGTGGTGAACAAAAGGAACAGACCCCCTATTTGCTCACAGATCACGGATGTACACAAATGCTCAATGCATTGCCGAGCCCACTACAGACACAAGGTCATGTCTGACACCTGTCAGCTACCAACAAACTTTCAAATCACCTCTTTTTGGACAAAATCTGCACAGCAGATCTAGAAAATTCATCCTTATTCTCTTGGTCGGAACATTCAGACCAGCTAGCCACCACTAACAGAAGAAACACTTTTCATTTTTCATGGTTTCATGGAGTTCTGGCCATTTCTTTTCCTTGACTTGTGCAAAGCAAATTACATTTAATGTGTAGCTTTCTTCCTTCAAGCTATGCATATGAACAGCTTTTGCAACTCTTTCAAGAACATCTTCGGAGCATAAGTTCTCGATAAAATATTTTTTAGACAGGAAATCTACTTTAAAGATAACTACTTACCAACAATTCAAGGCAGCCCATTTAGTATCCAGGACACCAAATTAGAGAAATTATCAGTACCCAGGTGTCCTTTTATTTATACCATTATTCCTCTGGTGTAATCCCTTACCTGTGCACACACAGTCTCCCACATCCATAGCTATTAATGCCCACAAGAGGATTTCTCAGACAACAGCCTATTTAGAGGGCCCAAGATCTTGTGCCTTTTTCTAAGAAACAGCCAGTAGTGCCAAGAAAACTCACACCAAGGAAGAGACAGCAGTGCCAGCCCAGAGCAAACCTCCCTGGGAGCTCAGGGACCAGCTCTGGCCGGGGAAGCAGCTCATCCCCAGGGCCTTCCCAGTGTCACACAGGGCCCCCAGGACTCTGTCCTTCAGGCACTGCCAGCACAACAAGGGCTCCAACTTCCACCCACAGGTGAGCAGAGAAAACATAAAGAAAATAATTCCCATTTTACTTGGTGCCTTCATGGAACTTCATCTCCCCTTGCTTACCCCTTACTTTTGAGACAAGCATGTTCACAAGAAAAAGAACTACCCATGAGGAGTGCTACAGCCCATGGTCCACCTCAGGTCACAAATTCCTGCCTCTGATTTCTTCACTCCTACATCAGACTCCCTTCTGGTGCATGGTTTCCACCAGAAATGCTGATAGTCCAGGGTCTTGGGTTGTGCTTTTTTGGCACATACCACAACTAGCAGCAAAGCACAAGGCAGAGAGGTGCAGAAAAACCAAGCAGCGTATTTGAAACTGCTTACAACCCAAACAAGTTCCAGCTGCTGCATAGCCAGCAACACTGTCATTTTGGTAGTTCACGTTTCTGGGAATAAGACAAATTTTTTTAAATTGTTGTTTCTGTTCTTGTTGTTGCAACAGAATAGTACACTTAACCCCAGGAACTGGAAAGTTTTGATCTCCTATAAGAAGGAGAGGGTCTAGCAGATCCCATAATGTATTTCCCTTCCAAGCATGATCACTTCAATTCCATTTGATTTTTAAATCCAGCAATTTTAATGGTATATGTTGCTAGAAAAGATGGTCTAGGAAAAGAAAAACAAAAATAATAGGACGTTTTCCCTGTCCCAGTCTGGCACCATTTTATGTATCCAAAGCATTTTTTAAAAATAATAATAATAATCTGCAGAGGGGCTCTCTCATAGCTGAACTTTTTATTAGCAAACTCATCTCTCCCAAGCTTTGGAAGACAGCAGAGAGACCTCTTGTGAAAAAAGGATGTACTGCAAGCACACACACCAGAACACCTTCTAGGCAACCTCCTTGGCTTTTCCTTCTTTCCATACTAATGGGCTCTTTAAGTGAACAACCCACCACAGTCTTGTCCTCAAATAACGGAATGAAACAACCTCCTACTTCTCCCTGTCTGCCTGTTTGTTAGGACATCCCTAGAGGAATGTCAGTTTAACTCAAGAAAGGGAATGAATCCATCATAAAAATTTAGATTTATTTCTACAGACTTGAGATCAGACCCATGTACGTTTGCAAAGTGTACCCTGCCAAGCCCAGTGAGGCCATTTCTGACACGGGCTCAAACCCTGGATTCAAGAGCACTAAATGTGGGACAGGGACCTGCAGTCTGTCCCTCAGTGCTGCCCTGCAGCAGCAGTAGAACAGCTGGAATCCATGACTTGGGTGATCAGGTCCCAAAACTTTGGCTAAAATAACCCAGCGGAATTCCTGACGTGGCCCAAATAATCAGGAACCAGAGGTGGCTGTAACTGTTTTACTAGACATTGCAAGGGAAAAATACATACCTGAGAATCCCCAAATACACTCTGGAAATAAAGAAATAGATTTGTTGTCAGACTCTGGCTGTTCATCACTTAAGAGCAGCAATGAGCCATTAAAGGATGGCTTCACACAGACAGTCTAGTGTTTCATGCTGGTGTCTTGTTTGGTTTTGTTAGTGTCACCTGTCACAACAGTAACACCAGTGATTGATTGGTTTGGTTGGGTTTTTTTGGTTTGGTTCTGGTTTTTGTTTTTTTTAATATAGGGGCAGCTGGTTCCTGCAGTAATTTGGAGAGGCCAGTGCTGTTGCAGCACCTGTGCCATGCCCAAAATGAAAGGTGGTGACCTCGTACTGGGCTGCCAGCAGGAAGAGAATTGCTCACCAGCACCTCAAAAGGTTTTGCTCTGCCTTTTGAGCAAAGTGCCTCACCTTCTCGTGAGGGTGCTGGGGACCATGAGAAGAAGCTGAGTAACTTGAGAGGAACTTGAAGAAGCAAAGTGCTATAAAAATTCAGTATGTCATCTGAAGAGAAGTAAAACATCAGGGGAAAAAGAAAAACCAAAGGCTGAGGAAAGGGAGGTTGCTGAGGTCCCAAGTCCTGCTCTGGCACTCTGCCTAGCAACAAGCTCCCATTTCAGCTGACTTCTGCCTATCCCAGCAGTTTCAGCTGCTACGGAATGGCTGGTCCAGGACCAGTAGCAGGGGTCAGCTTTAGTAATAGAGGAACAAAGCTCCTCTGCTCTGACTCAGAGGAAAGCAAACAGCCCACTCTGCTCAGTAAGACAGAGAACAAAATAACACATTTTATCACCAGCATCTCCACCCACCCTCAATCTATTTGTCACTTGGGGACATGACTTACAAGACTGTCCCCTGTTCATCTCCTCTTGGATCCTTCTTTGTATTCTGAGGTGTCAGATGGCACATCAGTGACAACAGCTCTACTCATCTCAGCCATAGGCACGAATCTTGGATTTCATCTCCAAAACAGACAAGCTGAATGGGAGGTGAGAGCAAAACAGTGGCCAAAACAGCCAGCTCTTCAAATTGTGAAAAACACAGGGTGCCATTTGCTGCCAAAGGGTGACTACTATATGTCGCAGACATCTTTTCACTAAAAATCTTTTCTTAGATTTTTTTTCCCTTCTGAGGGGCTGAGACCTCAGAAACAAAATGTAAGCAATGGTTATCTGCTGCTGTGGAATGCAACAGGTGGGTCCATGATTAGTCTCCTGTGGATATTTGGATTTAGTGACCAGTCACGGCAGAGCTGGCTCTCGCTCTCGGTCTGAGCCAGCTGCCTTTGTTATCATTCATTCCTTTCTATTTTCAGCTAGCCATCTGAGAGGAAACCTTTCCTTCTATTCTTTTTTGTTAGTTATAATGTAACATATATATCATAAAATAATAAATCAAGCCTTCTGAATATGGAGTCAGATCTACATCTCTCCCCTCATCCTGAAAACCCCTGTGACCACAGTCACAGCTACAGGCGCGGTTCGCAATGGGAAATCATTCCAGGAAAAAAAAGGGCTGTAGAGTTTTCCAGCCGGGAAGACTTAAAGGATTCTCAGTAGGAAAAGGAGAGAAGACTACCTTCATTCAGGGTGTCAGCCCAGCTCCCACAAAGGCAGCCAAGGGCTGTAACTGAGCACTGGCTGCAGGGACAGCTGGGCCATCCCTGCTGGGAGCTCCCCCAGGGCAAACCCTTGGGCCAGAACATCAGAGAGCTTTCCCAGGGAAGCAGGCAGAAGGAAGACATCTCTGCATTTTTCCCCTGGGGAGATTTCAAACAAAACCACCAAATTTCCACACCCACCACCCATGGCAGCTATGGTGCACAAAACAAAGTTATGCCAGCACAACTGATCTCCCAGACCTCTCTTATGCATGAGTCAAGGCATCATCAGAGCCACCACACTCTTTCTGAGGGGGTGTCAAGAAGATTGCCATTTCAAAACTGGTCTTTTTTTCCCCTTCGGGAGACATTGTAAGAAGATATCTATATTTAAAATTATTTTCCTGGACTAATTTCAAAATCGGGAAACTTCTGTGCATCCTGGAGAGGAACAGCTGTTGGTGTCGAAGTTCATTTGTAAATTTTTGCTGCAGCCAAGCCCAAACATTTACAGGGAGCTCAATCCAGAGTGGAGAGCAGCATCCCAGGCTCCTCATTTCTATGCCAAGAGCACCACCCGGTGGCATCCCCGGCCATCTCTCCCTCAGAAACCGTGATAAAACTGAAACATTTGAAGGGGAAGAGAAAAACAGAAGCCTGTAGCTGCACACAGAGCTGTATGGGTAAGGTGAATATAAAGCCTGATGTGCTTATTGAATGAAACCCAGCCAGAATAAGAGCAAATTTAAAAATCCTGTGTTACAGGTGTCTTGAAGAAGAGGAAAGTGTCACAGGGTGGGTTTTGCTGGGACCAGGTGAATGTGCAGGGCTGCAGAGGCTTTGGGAGAGCAAGTCATGGTCCTGCTGTGGCTGGCACTTTCCTCCTCTTCCTCCTCCTCCTCCTCCAGCACCTTGCCTCTCCAGACAGCAGCCCCGCTGCTCGTGGGGGGCAAGTACCAGCCCCCCAAAGGTGCTGCACTGCACAGCAGCTGCTCCCTGCACCCTCAGCCAGCCACGACAGCTCTGGTATTGCTGACCTGGGCAATGATGGGCCACCACCTCCCCTTTCCTACCCTCCCTTCACTATCAGTTTACTCCTACCCAGTGTGTTTAACAGGGTCACATCAAGTTTTTGTGAAGCCTTGATGATCCTGACACCTAAAAGTGAGGATTTAACACATGTTCATGAGTAATTTTCCACATACTGCTCACAGGCTTTGGCTGTAGTTGTGCACTCATTGGGTTCCCTGGGGCATGCTCACCAGAGAAGGCCTCCCTGAGCGCTGTGGGATCTCTGTGTGCATCCTCTGCTGCCTGGAGCAGGAATACATTAAATAATTCAGTGCTGGCAAGGAAGACAGCCCTGTGGGAAACAATTTATACAAGGGTTATTGGCTCTTAATGGGAATCTTTGGGAAGGAAAGGAAAATGTACACTTCTATTTGGATGAAAAAGGAGCTTGTCCATATAACAAATAATTCCCAGTAGCTATGCCTTGAGGCCCATGTGCAAAGGATAAGAAAGGTCCATTGCTTTTAGTACTCTGTTCTGAAGGTTTTATATAAGAGCTGAATGGATCAGAGAGAAAATTAGAAAGTGTTGAAAAAAGTCATGTTCTATCTGGCACTATAGACCTTCTCAAGCAGGCAAGTGAACTCACCAGCTACCTGAAATATTAACAAATAAAAAGAGCTCACCACAACATGAGCAGGAAGGAGGGAAGGGTCAGACATGGCTAATTTGGGAGTGAGCAGCCTACACCAAAAGCCCATGGGCCCAGCCTGGCAGCACAGCCTGATGTGTAGGACTGGATCATCCAAGGCACCTTTAGCTCAAAGATCAAAAGCCACTTGTCAGCTGAGACAATCCTTCACCTCTCTTCCTGCTCTCATTTCTTTTATTTTCCTCATGGGTTTAGGAAGAGCACTTTGTCTCCTCTGCAGACAGACCAGCTGGCAGGTCACACAGCCATGGCTATGACAAATACTCCAAATGTGGGATGAATACTTGTCCTGCTTATCTTCTGGATGCCACTTTGTCTAAATACAGCTGCACCATGAGAGGTGTTTTCTTGCTAAAATATCAAAGCTGCTTTATTAAAGACAGAATTACCGAAAAGGCTCTTCACTTCCAGAGACACTTCAAGACACCACAGCACTGTAAACCTTTATCATTTTAATAGAAAAATCCTCTCAATTGTTGTGTACTGTGAGTGGTATAGTTTCTGGGACAAGTCAGCATCACTGGAAAAAATAAGTACATGTGCATGAAGGTGTTGTGTAACAAAATGTAGTGTCACTTTCATTTCCTAAAATTGCAAGGGCCCAATTTTATTGAGAGGCACTGGAAATTGAAGCCCACACTAATTAGAAATCTAGAGTGATATTACCTGTGTACATACGTTTTTCCAAGTTTACCAGATGTTTGATGAACATTACCTAAATTATCTGTCTTATGCTTAAAGCTCTTTGGAAATATATTCAATTATTTTTGTTTAACAACCCTTCCTTTGTTCATAAGAAGTGGATGAGCACAAAAGGAACATCTGTGTTTAAAACATAGTAATATTATTGGATTTTACTTTGACATAAAGATTCCTGATATTACAATATGCAAAGCAGCATTTTTCACCTGTTAATACAGCTTTGTGGGTCATGTCCTATTATAGACATCCTTTTTCAATTTTTTTTCTATCTGAAATGAATTTCATATTGTAATCCTTGTCAGCTTGAAACTACAGCCATATCTCTTTTTCAAAGCTGTTTGCAGATTGTAGAAAGGGATGCAGGCAAGAAGATGGTTTCTCTGCAACACTTGCAAAACATTACCTGCTGTTTACTTTCACTGTGGATTTCTGCAAGGATTGCTTTCAGTAGTGAAATTTTGAAGAATGGCATTGATTTTTATTTTATTTTTTTTTTGTTTCTAAGGTGCTCTTTAGATTCTACTTATACATCCCCTACCACAATAAAGAAGGTCTCTGGATGCTGCTCCACAGAAGGTATTTTAAACAGTCTTTGTTAGACGTTCTTATTCTTAAACCTTATAGCACTCATCTAAGAAAAGTAGCTAAAATATTCATTTAAAGTACCACTAAACTCAGTTCTCAGAAGTATTTCTCCAGCAGCAATATCCCAAGCTATAAGGGTTTGCTTGTGTTTCCTACACAGAAAGGAATGAGACTGGTGCAAAACAGGAGGAAAAAGACCCAATCTGGAAAGTGTTTGTAGATTACACACAGCTCTGTAATGAGGCACAGACAGTGAAGGAGGGTGAAACATGAATTCCAGCTTAGACAGCAGTCCCACTGCAGCCTTGATCAACACTGTCAATGACTGAGACAAGGACAGGATCCTTTTCAAGATCAGGCTTGCTAGTGGCCATAAGGAATGCCACAGGAATCTTACTTTGGCAGAAGATAGAGGTGTGACTCCCTAAAACAATTTCTAGTTCCCTGAAGTATCACAGAAAATGTCTGGAGGAGACATGGCACAAAAGACCACAGCACAACATCTCTTTGAGACTGGGAGTTTCCCTTTGCAACACCTGTCAGCTCAGGTCTCCCATTTGCAACTTTTTCCCTTTCTCCACATCCCCATGGCAATGTGGGCCTGCAGGACATTTAGACATTAACTACCATTCAACACCACAGAAAGAAGTTGTTAGAATCATAGAATGGTTTGGGTCAGAAGAGATCCCTAAAAATCATCTTGTTTCAAAATGCCAGCCTCTTGCAAGGTGCAGAGGGCAGCTGTCATTCTCTAGAGAAGGTGCAGATGAGAGAGTGGGAACTCAAGCAGAGAGTAGCATCCCTCAGTGCCTCACTGCTCTCCTTGATTCTGCTACTCGTTGCTACTACTAGGGATTTTCTCTTTGAATTTCTCCTTTTGAAACCAACCCATTTACACAGCCTGATTGTTTAATTCTAGGTTATTCGAGCCTCTTTGAAAATAATTTGCAGCAATGAAAAAATAGCTCTTATCTCCCCAGCTGCTTTTAAAACCACCACTGAAAATTGTGCTTGCCTTTCCTTGACTGAAGAGTTCCTCTTGCAATGTTTTTCTCCCTGCATAATGCTCTTCCCCAGGCTAACCTTTCTTAAACAGAACTTACTTGAGGGAATCTACCCAATTAGACATTTACATCAATTAGGGTGATTGACAGGAGGATTAAATCTAGCATATTCTTGATTGCAGACACAAACACTCAGCTGGAAGAAATACCTGCCTCATAAGGACTTGCTGAGGCTTAATTAGTTAATGTTTATGAAGAGCTTTGAACACATGAAGTGCTGTACCTGCTCTGTTATTCTCTCTGTTCCTAGTAATGGAGGCTTCAAATTTGGACATGGCAAAAACAAGGATGGCAGACAGGGACCTTGACCCAATGCCACAGCTGTGGGAGAGGACAATGATATCTGGCAGGGCTTTGTTCTAACTAAACATCTCTGCTGCCCTGTGCTCACGAAGCCTCTTTCATTTCTCTGCAGGATGGCAGCAGCTCCTGACCTGCAGACCTCACACCAGAACTTTTCCCACTCTGGAACCACACCAGCATCAGATCAGCAGGCAGGGCATGATTGAATTCTGGATCCCAGTTGTTCTGCATCCTGTTCTCCAGCACTCTTCCCGGGAGGGAATTCAGGTTGTCTGTGCTTTTAAAGTGCCATTCACTAAGGCGTCAAGGAACTCATTCCTAATAAATAAACAAGAGCTCAAGTTCATGGATGCCTTTGAGGCTGCCCAAAAGCAGCACTGGTATTATTACCAGCTAACACATACCTAGGAAAGCTTCACATTTACAGAAAATCTTCACATACCTCAGCAATACAAAAGATCTCTTTTCAAAGAAACATACATAAAGTATCACCCTGAAAACTTAAATTTCTCTGGTTATATGGGCTTAAACACAGATTTAGTTTTGCAAGTTGTATGCTTCACCAAAAAAGACTACACCTGAAAATCTGTAAAATAACTAAGTGCATTAATTAATATACCAATGAAAATAAGTAGGTTTTTTCAGCCCACACAGAACTGTCTTACTCAAATTGCAAATGTGTACACGCATGTGAACTGAAAATCTTTAAGTTTGGGACTCACAAAATATAGTTTGGACTGGCATTAAAATAAATCCTTGCGATCCAACCATTGTAGCATACCAGTAAGGAGGTTTCCATCTAAAACACAGTGTCCCATTCTTACCCTTTCTCTGTCAGCCCATTTGACATTGAAAACAAATTGAACAACAGTCAGTCCTGGTGCTTTACCTTGCCAGAATGAAGAAGCTGAATTCTTTGTCTGTTCTCCTCCCAGAATCCTTTGTACAGGTGTAGCATTCACATTCTCTGAAAAATCCCTCTGCCCAGGATTTTTCTCCAGGGAAGCTGAGAAGACTCAGAAAAAGGTAAACAATTCTTATCTCATTTGCTTCTCTTGTGTTTTGCTCATGTGGAATGTGTTTGGAGATTGTTTACCCACAGATGATTGTTTCACTGGATTCTGGTGTGAGTTGTTTTGACTCATTGGCCAGTCAGGGCCAAGCTGTGTCAAGACTCTGGAAAGAGTCACGAGTTTCATTATTGTCTTTTTAGCATTGAGTAAGTATCCTTTCTGTATTCTTTAGTATAGTTAGTATAGTATTCTTTAATATAATATAGAATCATAAATTAATTAATTAGCCTTCTGAGAACATGGAGTAAGATGCATCATTCCTGCCTTCATCGGGACATTCCCAGCAAATACAATATACAGGATCTGTCCAAAAGTTCTTCCCAAGTCCCCCTGATGAAGGCTGTTTAGGTTGTGGTAGAATTCATAAAAGTCCCATCACTGATTCATTAAAACAATGACCTGAAGACATTGTCTTTGCCAGCGCATTTTGAGTAATTGCTGAGGATTTTTTCTGCTGTGAGGAGAAGTAGTAATGCTGGCAGATAGCCCCAGGAACCAAGACAACAGAGGGCACACACAGAATTCACATTGATACCATTAAAACTTGTGAGCACACACACAAGCTGGAAACCTGAAAAGCCTCAAGCAATCGTTATTTCCAGCTAAGGGGAAAAAGTTTCCATCACCAGCTCTAATCCATTTAAACAGAGGAATGCCCTCAGAAACACCAGCATATGCTTCAATTTCAAAACATACATTTTGGAAGGTGCTCATGAAGGAATCTTTGCTACTGGCAAGTACATAGGAACTAAGTTTAGTGTCACAGAAATACAACACTAAATGTTTGTTTTCCTTAAAACCTGGATTAGCAAGCAGCAGAAAATATTCTAAACAAGGGTGGGATTCTCAAGGCAAAAGCATAAATTGTACCATTGTTTCTCAGGAAGTGATAATCTAAAACCTATGTTTGTGTCTTTTAAGATTCCCAACATCAAAGCTTAAAAAAATACTAAAATAAATATTCTATCATAAAATAAATACAGGTTCACTTTCAGCAACCATCACATTCAGTGGTTTCTTTGGAGTTTAGAGAACCAATTCTTTTTCCTGGTCATTAAGGGATTTATCTTAATACCCTTGTTCCAGTTTTCCTGATATATCCTGCTGCCTTTCCCCAGGTAAGTCTGCACCTAAACACAGGTTTTGGAATATTCTGATTTTGTAAACCAACCAGTTATCAGCCAATAATTCATGTCAGGCTTCAGCTGTTGGGAGGAGTTTATTACTGCCACTAACATCCTTCTCTAACTTCTGTCCCTTCAACATTAACTGTGTGAGTTATGAAACCATGTAAAAGGAAACTTCCATAAAATTGTCCTGTGAATGAATAATTGCTAAAAGTTATTTACATGGTGGAACAGTTTTGCTCTTATTTCTTTTAAGGGATTCTTCTCCTGTCCTGTCATTAGAAAATTATGATCCAGGTGAGATAATCCAGTTGTTGCCATAGTATCTGCATGGAATCAGCTATTCCCAGACACACAGAAGTAACTGGGGAACCTCCACAGGAATGTCGCACACCGGCAAAGGCAGACATTTTTAATTTCACTCATGAAGCTCTGGTAGATTTGTCTAGAGCATTGATTTACTTCAGAAAATAAAACATTTTACAAAAAGGTTATGTTTTCCTTCAGCTTTTCCTCCTGTTTTATTTTCCACTTCTTTCTTTCAGAATTTTGTTTGTTTCAAATCACAAGGGGCTATTTAATATGGTGTCTCTCCCTCTTTTTTTATTTGAAGAAATAATACCTTAACAGGACACATGCTGGCTTTAAGCCAAACAGCCAACATGCTCCCATTTTCAAGAACAATTTTATGCTTCCATTGAAAACACTCTTCAATAATACATTTTTCATCCATCACTCACCATGTGAGCAATATTTTGGCCAATATGTTTCCAGGCAAGCTGAAATTATTAAGATGTATTCGACCCATTTAGTTTCAGCCTTACACTAGGCACAAAAGTTTCTTCTGAGCTGTTAAATAATACATTTTTATGCTGTAGCAGTGCCATGTCATTGAAACTCCACATTGCAAGCTGGGTAGTTACAAATGCTTAGGTTCACAAAACTGAACTCTTATTGAAAATCCAGCAATAACGTTTTCTTGACAATTTACCATAGCAGTTAACAATCATCCACTTCCATTTTCTAGGCAAATTATCTTCATTGCTGAAATCCTTTATGTTAAACACTATATGAAATGTTTTATGCTGCAATTCTTCATGGGAAATGCCTTCTTATAGTAGAATGGTTGTCACTGAAATTTAGAAAGCTTTATAAAGACAGCAATGACAATTCAGAAATAATCTTTCATATGATTCAATGCATTTTTCCAGTGGTTATAAGGAGCACCCCTTTTTCAGACCTACACTCCTTATCCAATCTAGCAATCTCACACAGCTCCAATTGCAGCACTTGCTCAGCCCTACCAAGGTACTTCATGTTCTCACTGCACCAAATATTCTTATTGCTTTAATTTTTTTTATTTCTTATTGCTTTAATTGCTGAAACACTCTGGGAATAATTCCTGTATTTCTCTGGTTTTCAAAATGCTTCCAGCTCTTCATATCAGTTTCTGAATTTGGAAAACAAAATATATTTCCAATGACAGTTTAAGGTTATTAGCTTTACTTTTTCTGATTTTCCAATTGCTACTTTGTGAAAACAGTTCTAATTTAAAAAGAAAAAAATCTACAAGAATACAACATCTGATTTTTATGATAATCACACAAATTTGTTGCACTGCTGGACTCCGCCTTCAACTGCTTCTGACACAGAAAACACATCTGAATCCCACTCCTAACAGCAAAGCATTAAATCAGATTTAATTAGCTGCCTATACAAATTGTTAAAATGAAGTGCAATAAATTTGTGTGATTATCATAAAAGTCAGTCATTCCAAAGAGTTTACGGTTATTCTTAGAGTAACAAGGAGGCTGTGGTGTCTTTAAGGACCAATATGCAATAAAATTTTCTCCTTGGCATCCACTTTGTCACACATGCTCACATGCAGAGAAGGTAGCTTCTTCAAAAACACCATCAATATCCTAGACACAGTTTTATTTCCACTGCTTCAGGAGCTACTGCAGGCGTGCAGGAAAATACCATTTTTATTAACAGAACTGAAATGTACTCAAGCCACTAAGAAACAGTCTGCTTTGAAAAAGCCACTTTTTGCAAGCAACTCCATTTCAAATAGATTGCCTGTTTCCACAAAGAAAGCAAGCCTTTTTCTAAACAAACTTGAATTTTACAGAAAATGATTTAATGATGGGAGAAATCAATCCTGTATGCATTAAGCATAAATGAAGCTGAGTCTGCTTGTTGTGATGGCTCTAACAACCAAGCTTACATGAATAAGACAATATGGGACAAAAAATGTGGAAGGATAAATCTCAGCTCCAGTTCTGCAAAGATTTGTGCTGGTTTTAATGGGATTACATGCAGCAGCAAAGAAAAACACAGCCGTAAGTATTCAAAGGACTGCAGCATTAGAACAGGTTGTGCTACTCAAAAATGAAGGTATACACAATACTTACCAAAATTGCAAACCTTTTAAAACAAGCATTTCCAACTAGATACATTGCCAGAAGGTTAAAAAAAAATACCAAAACAAAACAACTCAAAATACTTGGCCACACATTTGTTTCCCAATTTATTGGAAAGAACTGAAACATAACATTTACTGTATAATTTACCTTTATTGGAGGTCAGGGGGAGGAATAACAACTTTTCTGCTGAAGTCTACAATTTATTTTAATTTAGAAAATTACACCTTCAGCCAAGTTACAAATAAACCATATTGTAGAACAAACAGTGCCATTATACACTGTCAGCCCAGTTAAAGTGCCCATAATTCCTTTCAGGTACAAGAATGTCAACAGTGAAGTATTAGTCGTGGACTTAAAAAAGACAGAAAAATGCATGCCCAGAAACATAAAAAGCATTTTCATTAAGTTGCTTAAATTAAAAGAAATCCAGGTGACAGAAGAAATTATAGGAAAAATATTTAAGAGTGTTACTTAGGTGTCTTTGGGAAAATCACTTTATAATCACAGCAAATTTACAATCATTTCAAGCAGACTGAATACCTCCCCAAATCTGGGTACTTGCCAAAAAGCAAGAAGTTGACTCTCATTTTAACGAGAGGACCAAACCCCAAGAGGCCTAAGCTCAGGGGATAACATCCCACTATCCCTCCATCACCTTACAGCCAAAAATTGCAGTAACAGAGATTAGGAACTCTGGTAGGAAATCCACCTATAATTCCAGTCAGAAACGAAGTGGCTGATTTGATGGTGTTTGAGTTCAGCTATTGCACACAGCTGCTAAACAATCTTAGATTAAGAAGGTCCCTGAATAAAAGTCTGTGTCTCAGAGGAAACAGTCTCTGCTGTACTGCCAAGCTTCAAACACAGGTCTCCTGGGCACACATTTTTAAATATTAGGAGACTAAATATATGAGCAATGACCAAATTCCCATTGTACATTTTCAGGCAGTTATGCACCATGCAGTGTGAAGCACCAGTCTTTTGCAGTTTCACATGCCCAAACATTTCCAAAATTTTTTGCTCATTCCCATTTCTAAGGCCTGAATTTCCTGAAGAAAAGCATATTAACATGTGAAGATTTCACCAGCTTTCAATAATGGGAGTGATCCAAGGGGATAAGAGGCCAATGACAGGAGGCAGATGACAGGTGATAGAAAGTATGTAGGTGAGGTCTAGGGCCAATGAAATGTGATAGCACGTGGGAAAGTGAAGAAGCTAACCATGGTGGCAAACGGAAGGGATATCCAGGGACCACTTTATCTTCAGGCAGTTGAAAAGCTAAAAAAGCAACTCTGTCTATTAGGCATGTGTTTTACTACAAAATGAAACATTGATGACTCAATTCTATATGACTGGATCTTTGTGCTTGCTTCAAGTCTGAGGACATGAAAATATGCAATCATGCTTAAAAGCTGCAACCAACTAAAGAAGGGCCAAGTCAATGATTAAGGATGATGGAGAGCCTCTGGTTTCTAAAAGAAGAATATTTTTTGAATAGTCAATACCAGGTAAAGAAATAACCCTGGAATAACTAGAACTTGATCAGGATTTCCATTATGAGTTCGGAACCAAACAATATCTTTTAAGAGGGGTGAAAGGATTCTTACTCAGCTGATTTGCTAAAGCTTGCAGCAAACAAACAGGTTCTTGCCTTCTATTGCCTTAGACCCAGCAAATCCTCTGGAAGTAGAACTTTCCTATTGAGGTCTGCAATATTAATTAATATTTTGTACTTAGCTCTTGGGGGTCGGGTTGGTTTTCCTGGTGATATATTCAGACTCTCTTCATTGTTAGTATTTAAAGAGATGAGGACACCATAACTTGTTTTATCTTCAGTGGAATACAAAGCCATATGAGAATCTAATCCAAAAGGACTTAAGGAAGGGCAAGAAGGGATATTTCTTCTTCCTAACAAATCGGCGAGAATTTGCTCTGAGTCTATAATCTCCCCCAGCTTTGAGCTTCCTCAGACATACTGTAGAGAAAGGAACCAATCAAGAAATGAAAAAAAAGGGGAAGATGACTCCAGAACCTAAGGAGACAATATACATTAGAAAAATATACATTTCCTTACATAGGAAAGGAAGAACAGTGATAATCCTCAATCACAGAGTGTGAACATGGTTCATATATTAGAAACCCTCTTAAAGAGCATAAAGATCAGGTCTGCATTGGAATGTCGCACAGAGGGAAAAGAAAAGCCTGAGAAAAGGCAGTAGGAGATGAGAGGGGATTTTCACCTTTTTTTGTCTTAGTCCTGCCTAATATTACTTTCAACACCAGCAAGCAAAGCTTGAGGCTGAGCTCTCCAAAATCATATGGGTTTTTATTGCTACAAATAAATTAAACCATAATGTTTGGGGACCTGGACTCCCTTGGACAACACAAAGGCAGAGCAAGAACAGTGTAAGCAACAAGAGAAAAGAAGGAATAATGAAGTAGAAGAGAAAGAAAGAAGTAAAAACCCTGAGAAGCACCTGGAAGCTTTTTCAGCCTCCAACCTGAAGGAGGAGGGCCTAATGCCACATATCTATTAGCAACAGTGACAAACCAGTGCCTCAGCACTGCCACAGCAGTATCTGTACCTACAGGTGCCCTGCAATGACCACCGGGCACAGACCATGTTTAGCCTGTCTGGAACACAGAGAACATGAAAGAAAAACAAAATCATTGAAAAAATAATTACTTTTATAATCATCACAAGCAAATTCTCCATCTTCTGCACTATGAATAAGGCTGCAGACAGGTTCTTAAAGGTGAAAAAGGCAACTTGTAACACAATCTCCAAACTTTCTGATTCATTGTTGATTAAATACTTTTTGTCACTTCAGACTTTATTCCTAAACAACTATATTAAAAATAAGATAATTACAAAATATAATATTACACATCAGAAGCTATTTTTCCACAGTTTCCTATCCAAAATAGACTTAAATTGACAGAGGATACATTATTACTAGTACTTAATGCTTTTATAGTATTAGGTTACATTAGGTTCCCTTCACTCAGGGAAGCACTTAAATCCATTCTTGTTTTCAGGAAAAGGAAAAGTCTTCCTGACTCAGAGACTCCAAAGCAGAAGTATGACATATCACAGAGCTACTACTTGGGCATACAGAAAAGATTTGATTGGTTTGTTTCACCAATTCTTGAACGCCACAGCAAGTCTTATTCCAGTAAGTATTAGAAATAAGTTAATTCAATTTAAAGTGCAATTCTCCTTTAAGAGTCAAGTGATCTCTACTTTTATACATAATTCTTGCAGAAAAACAGTCACAAGATGAAACAGAAACGTGATGACAGCACCCTACACTTTTTGGTTATTCAGCAAGTTCACACAAAATATTAGCACTCACCAAAAAATAATATTCTGGTTTTATACAGTTGTGAAAATGTTCCACTGATTCTGAAATGCTTCTGACATTTCTCACTATGAAATACATAGGCAGAGCAGCAGCTCTCCAAGTGTAAAATACCTTCCTTCATTTCTACAGGCTGTGTATTCAGTGCCAACACTACTGACATTCTAACATCAATATTATTTGCTAACACATAGAACTTGAGGACAAAGAATTATAAAATGGAAAACTCAAGTGCTTTTTCAATTTAATTAATTAATCAAAAGTTCTGAGATTCATTTAGGTCATGGCCCCTCTCTGGGCTGTAATTTTCCCCTACAGAATTTCTTTAAAACTGCATCCAATAAAAATATTAAAAACCATATGCAATAGAGCATCTGACGCTTCCCCTGGGAGACCTTTCCACAGCCAACAAGTTGTTTTTCCTCAAGCTGGATTTTCATTTAATTTCATCGCATTGCCTATTCTCATGGAAGCAAGGAGAAAAGGTCACAGGAAGGGCAAGAGATGGAAAAACCCAACCAAACAAACAAAACAATTGCTAAATTACACTGGAAAAGTGTGATGATGAAAGGGAAACTATGAAGGCAAGGGTTAACTTTAGTCCCAAGTTCCAAGCTTTTTCTTCTCCACCAGCATGGAAAAGTCACAGATGCACATGGATGCCTCCAAGAAGGAAAAAACTCAATACGGAAAATTGACTGAGTTACCATTCCATAACTGTGATTTTGGGAAAAGAAGCAAAGTGCCCTTAGAACTGCTTAACTTCCTACTGCCCAGAGGAGGAAGAAAACCTCTTTGAAACTTGTTATTATTTGAATCTTGAAAAGGCATCAGCCATATTTTCCATTTTCTAAAAACAAATGAAACCTACGTGGTAGACAGCACCACCTTCTTGTAAAAGGAACATTGTACCATCTATTACCCTGAACAAGTGTGAAAGATGTCACCAAAGGAGATATCACAAAACATAAGATTTAGTCAATAAGGGTTTGTATTCCCTCACAACCTAATAAATACAGTACCTGGCTGTTCATTTAACACTTCCTACAGCTCAACAATTTATTTACTTTTTATTCTTCCTTCTCTGTGGCTAGAAGGAATTAGTGAAAAGACTCTTTAAAGAATTAGTGCAAGCCGTGTATGCAGACAGCTATTTTGAAAACATTACAAACACAAAACTCCTGGAGGATATCCTACAAAAAGGATGAGAGAAGATTCACCACTAGTGTGAGTCACAGAAGCAAATGTTTGTAAAAGATGTAAAAGCCCTAATCAGTACTTAAAGAAAAAGAACAGACACCCTCCAGAATTCATCTAGTCCCCACTGCTTTCAACAGAGAGGAAGCAAGTAACATCAGAGGAGGTGGATGTGAATGTGATCTCTGTCCTTCAGAATCTCAGAATCAAAAAAAAAAGGCATGGCAATAGCCACCAACAGCTACACATTAAATTCCCAATTCATTTAGAAAAGAAAACATAAATGATTGGTTAATCAATAAAAAGAAGACAAAATGAGCTTGAAATATTTCATGTGCCCTCATCAACAACTTCCTTTCGGCGCTGGGCCCGGAAATGGCGCTCTATGTTGATTGTCACCTCCCTCTGCAGATTCCTGCTGTTGGTTTTCCCGGCTGTCCTGATCCAGGGGTGCTGAAGTACCTGACGTGCTGTATAGCGCTTCTGGGGATCCACTATCAACAGCCTGGTGATGAGGTCTTTTGCTGCTATTATGGAAGAAAGCAAAGGAGAGAGGGGTGAAGCACGGTGGGGTGCAACATGCTCCAGGATGTACAATCCTGTGCAATGTGCTCCAGCATGACCCTGCTTGAGCAGGGTGTTTGAAACACATCACCCACTGTGGTCACTTCCAACCTTGCCATTCTGTGATGGTGACAGTTATACCCACACAAAATGTCCTTCTTGCTTTTTTCATTAGTTTTACCACGGTTTTTGTAACTATCCCCAGGAGCTATTCTAAAATCTGCAGTTAGAGTTAGTGACAGAAAATATTAAATCTCCATGACTGATGTCATTCTTCCCTTCAGAAACAGAGGAGAAAGTGAAGGGACTTTAATCTCAAAAGTGTGCTGGAGGCATCTGGCTGAGTGTTCACATTCACAGGAATGAGCACTGGCTATCTCATCTATTATGAGGCATAAATGTTGTAAAATGCTGTGGAACAAGTCCTTTAAAGGACTGTACAGGGATTAAAGGAGTTCTTGGGTTTCTGATTTTGAAGAGTGCACAAAAGACACTGTACTAGCCTGTGAGAAAGAAAAAACTACTATGTGCAGACCCCACTGTCAATAGGAAATTGACACTGTATTCTCCAGGACAACGATTTAATTCTCAACTTTTGAGATTTTTTTATAACATCTTTAAAATCTAACATAGCCCTTGAGAGTATTTTGACACCTTTTTCTGCAGAGACACATAAAAAAGATGAGAAAATCCTTGCTTTTGCTTACAGAGGGAAGAACTGAGGACTCC
Source organism: Ammospiza caudacuta (assembly GCF_027887145.1). Classification (NCBI taxonomy): domain Eukaryota; kingdom Metazoa; phylum Chordata; class Aves; order Passeriformes; family Passerellidae; genus Ammospiza; species Ammospiza caudacuta. The sequence goes on along the minus strand of NC_080593.1, from coordinate 48,819,146 downwards.
ATTACAGCATGCTGAAATAATATGCAGAAACACAGCCATTGATAGCACCAGAGCACTAAATTCACATTTAAAGCACAGATTCACACAAGAGAGATCCATAAAACACCCCAAGTTGATCAAGCTCACTGCCCCGAAAAAAGGGAAGAAGAATACCACTTCTCAGATCTACTGTAAGTGCAGAATCTTACCTGCAGAAATATTGTCCCAGTAAGGGGACAGGAACTCGTAGTGACCCAGCTGTATGATCTGAAACAGCTCCTCTTGATCACGGTCCTGACTGCGGAAGGGAGGAAAACCGCAGAGCAGGATGTAAAGGATCACACCAGCTGCCCACATGTCTACTTCGAGGCCATAGCCTAAGGAAGAAGGGAGAAACCATTGTCTTGTTTTAGAAAGAAATCTCACAACTTCAAGGGAACTGTTTCTTGGAAACAGAATGAAAAGGAAACACAGAATCTCTGCTCAGTTCCTCAAAAAGAAGAGGTGATCAAATGAAAGAGTGGCTGGTACACCATGCTTACAAGCTGCCCATTATTAGCTACAGCACTCACAGAGTCTCTCTTTTCCACAACATGTTTCACAAACACTGTCTCACAAGGCCAGTGTCAACTGGGGACTAATTGAGAAAACAGGGCACGTATTTCTAAAATAGTCATCCTCAGATTCCCTTCAAAAAAGAACTAAGAGTGCCAAGTTTCCATTGAAATTGGATATAACTGGAGATGTGCAACCCAGCTCCACAGAACAAAAGCCAGAAACAGATTTGTTTGAGTCATCAACAAAACTGACTTCTTTTCAGGTTTGAATCTTTTTGGAGATGAAATCTTTAAAATTCCTTGTGATGCAAAACATGTTTTGAAATCTTAAATAATTTTAACATACATGTTCACAATGACTTTGCATCATCAGGGGATTTGGAAATTGTTTGGATTACAGTAATGAAATGGGGCTGGATACTCTTAGGTTATAACATGAACTTTTGGTCATTTGCCCCCCTTCAGCTATTATTATCTATGATATTTTATGGCTTATCTGCTTGGAAGTCAGTGATATATTAGCACAGACACTAATAATGCAAATGTAACTGATGTCATGCTCGTGTTTGTTAAAAACGAAGAAGTTTCTTTTCCCAAATTACACTGCTAGCCAACCTCCTACCCTGAAAAGATATTTCAGTAGGTTGAAACATTCTGGACTACTTCCATTATAAGAAAGTTCAGCATAATTGAAAGATTTACGACAAATTAAAAATATATACACTCACCCTTCTCAGCAAGTATTTCAGGAGCAACATACGTTGGTGTTCCACAGACAGTAAATATGGGTTTTGTAACCTGCTTAGCAAGGCCGAAATCTGCCAGTTTCAGTGTAGTAGATTTATCTGCATTGTGCTGAACCTATATCCAAACAAAATATATATACACGTTTAGTCCAGATGCATTTTAAAACAGCAAAATATAAAGGAAGCAGAAAACTAAACAGGAGGGAGTTCTAATAATAGTACTAATAATGGAAACAGTCTTCAGAACATGGCTCTTTTCCCCCATACACTAAGAGGGTGAATTTATTTAAGAGGATAAGTATTTATTTAAGAGGATAAGCAATTATGGAGAAAAGAAAACTTTGCTCTACAAACTCTGGCACACTGCAATTTCTAAGAAATTAATAGAAGGAACGCAAAAAATAACCGAGAGTCAATTAAATGCAATTATTTCCTCTTGAGAAAATAAACTATTGTTTTTTCCTGGGAAAGCAAAGAAGAATGCTGTGGACTTAAATGCAATGAGCCCATGTAAACTACTGATTTTGTTTTTTAGCCCCAGATAGCAACTAAGTACCAGACAACTGCTCAGTCACTCATCCCTCAGCTGCCCACAGTGGGATGGGAAGGAGAACCCAAAAAACAGTGGGTTGAGATAAGAACAATTCAATAATTGAATTTATTAAAGTATAATAATAATAATAATAATAATAATAATAACAGTAGGAATGGTAACAACTATAATGAGAAGGGGGACAGGGAGAGAGAGTCAGAGCAAGAGAAAGAGAAAGGAGTAAAACCCAAGAAAAACAAGTGCTGCACAATACAATTGCTCACAGCCCATTGACCCCCAGCTCAGCCTGTCCCCCAGCACAGCCCAGCAACTCCTGGGCAACTCTCCTCAGTTTATTTATTGATCATAATGTTCCATGGCATGCAATATGCTTTTGGGTCAGCTGCCCTGGCTATGCTCCCTCCCAACTTCTGGTACACCTGCCACCTGGCAGAGCATGGGACACTGAGAATTCTTTGACCTAGGATAAGCAGTGCTCAGCAACAACCAAAACATCAGTGTGGTATCAATGCTATCCTCATACTAAATCCAAAGTATAGCACTGTACTAGCTAAAACCAAAAAACATAGAAAGTGTATCTCCATCATGCTGGTCTAACAACAAAATACAGACCAACAGAAGTTCCTGTTCTTTAGAAATTACTCTGCTACTCTACCTGCTGCCCTGAAACTAGGTTATTAATGGTCACCACACAGCAAGAGTTACAGAAATAGGTTCATGCAGAATGACCTTCTAATTGGGTCTTTTCAGCAGTTCTCATCTCCTACATCCACCTGGCAAGTAGTCAAAACACCTTCTCCAATTCTAATTTTGTATGCACTGGTCTTTAGCATTACTTTATAAAGCAGTTAATGAAGGGTTATTTTAAGAAATGAAATGTTAATGACATAGACAGTGGGATTGAGCCCACCCTCAGCAAGCTGGCAAGCAACATCAGGCTGAGTGATGAGTTTGACATGTCTGGAGGATGGGATGTCATCCAGAGGCACCAGAACAAGCTCAAGAAGGTTAAGCCTTGTGAGGTTCAACAAGGACAAGTGCAGGGTCCTTGTTTGATTGAGCTGGGGCAATCCCTGGTATCAATACAGACTGTGTTATAGATTGACAGCAGCCCTGAGAAGAGCAATTTGGAGTAGCTGGTGGATGAAAAACTGGAATGAGCTGGCAATGTGCAGTTGCAGCCCGCAACACCAACCATATCCTGAGCTAGATCCAGAGCAGCGTGGCCAGCAGGGCAAGGGATGGGATTCTGCCCCTCTGCTCTGCTGAGACCCCACCTGCAGGGCTGCATCAGCTCTGGGGTCCCAGCACAGGAAGGACATGGACCTGCTGGAGCAAGTCCAGAGGAGGGCCGGGAAGGAGGGTGGAGCACCCCTCCTGTGAGGAAAGGCTGCAAGAGTTGTGGTTGTTCAGCCTGAAGAAAAGAAGGCTCCAGACAGAACTTATTGTGGCCTTTCAATAATTAAAGTAAGATGGGGACAGGCTTTTTAGCAGGGCCTGCAGCAATAAGACAAGGGGCAGTAACTTTAAACTGAAGGACAGTAGATTCAGACTAGGTGCTAAAAAGAAATCTTTTATGGTGAGGGTAGCAAAATACCGGAACAGGTTGCCCACAGAGGTGGCGGATACTCTATCCCTGGAAACATTCAAATCAGGCTGGACAGGGCTCTGAGCAACCTGGTCTAGTCGAGGTGTCCCTGCTCATAACAAGGGCTTGGGCCAGATGACTTTAAAGGTCTCTTCCAACTCAAACCATTCTAAGGTTCCATATTCAAAGGCAAAGTCATTAACAATGCAGCAGTATAATTATATAAATCAGTATGCTTCATACCAGTGACTGACACTCAAATATTTTTGAGAGGTAAAAAAGTCATTAATTTCCTTTAAATGAAAAATTGTTTGTCCCTGGAACTATGGGCAACAAATCAGCAGCTAAAATGTCTACAAAAAAGCCAAGTAAACCTGGACTTGGTTTTGAATGGACAAACTGGAATATAATGTGACAGGTGTACTCCGTGCTTTAGCACCTCATACTTCACCATCATGGCTTAAGAAAGCCATGATGGGCTTTCTCAATTCAGGATGGTCTCTATTATCACATAACTAAAGGCATAGATATTACAACATTTGGTCTTATACATTACAGTTGACTAATCCCCATTAATCATCTTTATGGAAACTGTAAGCACACATCCAATTTTGATTGAGCAAGATGGGTTCAGACTTCTTGGTGGGTTTTTTTCTTTTCTTCTTTTTAAGAGATAAAAAAGTTTTGCATTACAAAACAATACAGTGAAGCCTACTAATCCATTGTAACCTTTTTTTTAAAAAATGCACAAAACTAGGAGGAGTGAGTGATGCCCCAGAATGCCATGTGGCCATTTAGAAGGATCTCAAAATACCTGAGAGACAGGCAAGGCAAAACCTTTTGAAATTTAACAAAGACAAATGCAGGCTCCAAAACCTGGGCAGGAACAACCCATGCATCAGTACAGGCTGGGAGCTGACCAGCTGGAAAGCAGCTCTGCAGAGAAGGAGATGGGGGTCCTGGGGGACAAGAAGTTTTCCATGAACTAGCAGTGCCCTTGTGTACTCTTCTGGTTTTGATTAAGAAAAAATATTTTGGCAGGGTTTTTTTGCTGCTCTTGCATGAAAAAATATTTTTCAGTATGAAACTGAAAATAAAGTTCACTACAACCATGCAGTCAAAACTTCTGCAAGAAGAAGCTAAAATGCCACAGCCATTTTCTCTATTATATTAGGAAACTATGTGACAATCTTCTGCTATCATGCGCTGTGGACACAAACTGACAAAAATGACCAAAAATTATAAAAGTAACACTTGCTTTGTAGAACAACATCTATCTATAGAATATATATTCTACCAATAGGGGTAATAGTAGTAAGATGTTACAAAAATTCCCAATTTAAATGCTCAATTTTATACACAATACAAAAATATGAGCATGAATGTATTTTCCTATTATATATTTTTTTTTTTTTATTATATTAAGAAAAGCATGTCACATGGAATTTCAACTCCCTGCATGTTATGTACTACGACAAACAATACTGAAACGTTTATATACAATTTTAGAAAACAGCAAGGTCGTGGGAAGGGTGGAGAACACAATGGTCTTAATCCCAAAATCTTCAGGAGATTTCTTGCTTTGTAAAATGCACCGTTGCACTTTTTCTTTTCTCAGAATGCCAAACTCCTAATCTCCCATTACAGCACAAGGTGGCAACACAGCACCATCTGTTCTTTCAGGACAAAACCACTGAGCTCCCACTTTACTTCACAAGGGAGCAGGTAGGAACAGCGGGCATGGTGGGGATATTTCCACAGTTTTGTGACAATCACTTCAGAGAAGCATGTAGCCTGTCAGCAAGCCTGAAAATCTCACCCCAGAACCTCTCCGCAGCTTCACTAACACTGTGCTCAGAACAACTCAGCTCAGAGAATTCCCTTCATCCCAAACTTCCTACTGTCCAGTCTACCTTTCCATCAGCTGGCATCACCTTGAGCATGCAAATATGCTTCACTGTAGAAACAAAAGCTTCTCAGCTTCTTTTTAATCATTCCCAAGGCCAGACTACTTCCTCATAGCAGTATTACAGAAATGAACAACATGCTCAAGAGAAATCAAACCCCTGACATCCACGGCATGCATCCCATGCAATGGTGAGAACAAAGCAAAAATAGTGCTGCCTGCCTATAGACTTAATTGAGGAAAGAAGGACCAGTACACTTCACACACTTTCTATAGACAGCCAACTTAGGCCATACAAATACAGCATCTGGTGGCCTTGGGACTAAAGGCAGTCAAGTCAATTGCACACTACTTACTCAAATACAGATGACATGTCAGAATATCAAAATATTGCCTGAGGATTTCTAGCTATGCCAGCCATACAAGAAGAAGATTATAATATAAGGGCAAATTCATCTTCAAAGAGAAAAAAAAAAATCTTTCTCCTTCTTGTTTGATTTCATATTTACCTTGTGAAATTCATCAGTGTGTTTAAGATAATGATTTAAGACATTAATAGTTCTCTGTATGCACATGTATATGGTAGCACAGATTCTTCCTATGGACACCATGAAAGCCAGTTAGCCCATGTGACATTTTGTATATGGGAAACAGAAAGAGCTTAAGAAAAATTACTGCTTACACATTTGAGTTTCAGACATCCCTTGCTGCTAGCTAGAAGAATCTCTATGAAAAATCTTACAGAAAATTCTGGAAGTTATGACAGGTAAGTGGTTAAACAGGAGTTTGACTCACATGCACTCAGGAAACTGGCAGTGCTTTGTATGTATGTAAATAGTGTTAGAAAATAGACAGTCCTTTGTATATATGAAAATAGTGTTGGAAAATGGACAGTCCTTTGTATATATGTAAATAGCGTCTCAAAGTTCAAAGGCAGAAAGGCTATTCTTGAAGTTCTCAGATATGAAAACTTGCAAGACAGAAAACTGCAGGGGGGGCAATCTCAAATGCATAAAAAGCTATAACATTTATGAAGTTGAGTGTTGAAGAATTAGTACATTAGCATGTGAGGGAAATGTACAATGAGATGAGTACACAATGACAAATACAGCCCTCTCCCTTCCCCCTAAAAAGGGGTAACTTTATGTCTTTTACAGCTACAACATGGAAAAACAACACCACATTTTGGGCATTAATTTCTCACTCACAAGTGAAGAAATGCCAGCAGCTGTAGAATTAAACAGTCCCTTACCAAAAACCTTGCCAGAAAATCTTGCTCCATGAGGTAGCATGAAAGAAGCGACTGGCTTCGTTTGTGAGACCAAACACACCACATTGCCCATCCTTGGCAGCAAAGGTTTCCTTGCTGAACACCTAGTCCTAGATGAGGTGATTCGGCTAGCAGATGGGAGGGAGCCGTAGCAGCTGTCTTCACACCAGCTGTCAAACAGATTTTGTTTTTGTAGCGCAAGTCACCACCCTTCTGCCTCACAGCTACGCTGCGAGGAGCCTGATCAATGTGGGCAGACACGGCAGTGAAAGAGGGAGAGGAAAAAGCAGAGAGGATGATGGTGGCCTGGCACAGAAGTTTATAACTAAAGGAAAGTTCCATAAGAGAAACTGAAGTGCAATGAAGTAATAGCTACAACCAGGTTTCCAACTTTCTCTTGTGCCAGTAATTTTACAGTTTACTAGACTCAAAGTATATTTCTATCTTTTCTTCTTTAAGGACAGAAATGGTTTTCCTTCTTTCCCTAGTTGCTTATTTTCATGAAACTTAGGGAAATATTTTTTTGCAGATTGCTGCTTTTTTGTCATCTCTTATGACAATTAACCAGTATGTTTAAAAGTCATTAGGAAGAGGGTTAGATTCTCACACAAAGCAGGTTCAGAACAGACATACACATTTCCTTAGTAAAATAGACCAAGGATCCTTACTCTTCCACTTTCCATTTTCTTGAAGGGGAAAAACAGTAGATGAAGACTACAAGATCACCTGACCAAAAGAAGACCCAAAGCAGGACAAACAAGTCAACAGCCTAAAAGTACACACTTACATTTTGACCTTTGTGCACAAAGTCTAGGTAGACTAATTCAAATTTAAACATTCTCAGTGTAAAAAGAGGTATCACACAAACAGGGACATCTCTGCGGGATGCTGGAACTTGAAGCACTTTGCTTCATCTCCTGATGCTGCTGCTCCACCAACAGCTAATGAACCCATGACATTTGCTTCAATGCTGTTTGTTACAGTTCAGCACTGGCTGATGGTAAGATTAGTGGCAGCTCTCCTTCTTACTTTACTGCCCCAGCCCACTCTAAGGAGAGAGAGGCAGCACACTAAAAAGAAAGAAACCCCAGAATCTTGCTCAAATGGACGGTCTTTGCAGGAATACTTATTAGATAGCAAGTGACCTATCCAATACTATCAAGACCTTATAAACTCCTTTGCATGGTTGAATAGATTTGCTTTTCAAAAGTATACTTTGTGTACATGGTATCTAATACTGGTGTGCACAGAAAATTAATAGCAATGTGAAACTAGAACAGGTAAAATGTTATTTTCTGCAGTGTTTAGGTAACACTGTTCTTGTATGACAAAATACCTACAGTCTGGGAGCTGCTCTGTCCTTGAAAATTGTATTCTGACTTTCAGAAGGGGCAACACGATATTTCAGAGCTACACAATGCTGCCACTGCCCAGCATTCTCTATTTTGCAGTTCTGTGAACTAAATGTGAAAACAACTGGAGCAGACCTTTATCTCGCCCTTCTTTGCTTATCTACATCACTGTAATGATTATGTATTATAGGGGAAATGAAGCATCAGATCTCAGGTGTTTCATTGAGCACTAGCTTATTTTCAGCAAATAGGAAAAAGCAGGACCTGGTTCATAATGTAAAATCAGCTTCTGTAAAAAGCCATGCATTTCTATGTGAAGTTTTCCTCAAACCTTGTGCAAACAAAACACAAAGGCATGGCCTACAAGCCCATTTCTTTCTGCAAAGCAGCCAGTTGCATTTACTTCATTCAGAGTTGCATTCCTTCTTTTATTTACAGAGAGATCACACACCAAAGACTTTCATTAAACTAAGCAGGATTCATAGCAGGACCTAATAAAGATGCTATTGCTTAGTTTAAAGGTTTGGGAGCAAACTGTTCCAGCCTAGCCTTGTGCAGCCTCTGCATTATCCTTGAGGCTACACTGCTGCTTTTCTCCAGAAATTCACACTGATCTCTGTGCAAAATTAATTCTCTTAAAAGCACTGAATGGCCCATAGGACTATAATAATCTATTACTTTTTTTGTTTGGCTAACCTTGAACTTCCAAAAAGTTGATAAAATCCAATTTTTTAGAGGCTGGCAAACACTTGCTATTTATCTGTTTATCAGGAAATCTGGAACCCTAATACAAAAGTGTAACACACACTTAGGGAGAGTTGTTTGCTGTTACAGTCCGTAATGTGAAGTTCTACAATTGTGAAGTGTCAATACTACAAACATTTCTATGCATATTCACACATGTCAATATCTCTATTGACTTTAGTGCTGGATGCAAAGAATGCAGCCTCAGAAATGTGATGGAAACAAGAATTTTTCTCTTTGGCATGAAGTTACTGTTTGAGCTGACTTTAATGATGTATTCACCAAAACATTTTACTGTCAGATCATTTCAATCAACTGCATAACATTTCTGCTTCTAAGCAAAGAAATTGTCACAAGATAGAAATCATTATATTAGAGGACTAGCACACTAGTCTGCAAGATATACAAATGCAGTGGACAAAAAGTCCCACAAATAAATAAGATAATTTAGCAATTTTAATAACCTTTAGTCTACAAGGAAGATGCTTTATGATTCATCCTTTGACACCTAAAAGTCAGATGCTAAGTAACAGGTTTGATTTCCAAAAAATACAAATGCTCACTACCCCTGAACATCTGATGATTTTTACTTTAATTCCTTTCTACCACCACTTCTATTTGCAATGCACAGCAGATCTATGTAAAGCAAACTGCAATTGTAATTTCACTCCAAAATTGTGTCCATTATTTTAAACAGTCCTGCCACAGCACATTATTTCTGTATGGGATTTGCTTAAAACAATTCAAAGAACTGTAATTGGAAGGAAAATAAATTCAATTCCTGTACAAATGCAAATTTTTGACAATACTTACCAAGAGATTCTCTGGTTTGAGGTCCCTGTGGACAATGTTCTTGCTGTGAATATAAACCAGGGCTTCACACAGGTCAGTGATCATGACAGCAGCATCATGCTCTGTGAACTTCACACTTTCTATGATTGCATCAAATAAGTCCCCTCCTGGGACATACTCTAAGATTAAGTAGATCTCAGCTTCTGTCTCATACACCTCAATTAAGCTGACTATATTGGGATGAGAGAGACTCCGAATAATGAGGATTTCGCTTTCCATCATGTCCTCCTTCCCCATCAGCTTGGATTTATCAACAATTTTCATTGCATAGATCTGATTGGAATCACAGTGGCGGCATTCCTTCACCACTGCAAAGTTCCCATCCCCAATAGTTCTGCCAATCTCATAGTGCTTTTCCACATCTGTTCTGCTTTTAATGGCATGCCTCCGGCTTGTGCTTTCCAATCCCTGAGTTTTGTTGTCCTCCTTACTCACTCTGCGCTCCCCTGTCTTTTCTCGTCGAGTCACCTCACTCTCTCTACATGTGCCATTCCCCTCTCTTCTGGCAGCTTCCTCTTTAGCCCTTTGTCCCTCTCTGCCCTCTCTATGTGTTTTAGACATTTTCTCAGCATCTTTCAGAGCGTCCTTCTTAAGCCAACCATTATCTTCCTTCACCTCATGAGATAGCTGGAGCCCTTCTACAGCATTCTTCCTGATTTTTACTACTTCCTTCCCATGGTTTTCATGCTTCTCGACATCCCTTTCTTTCTCAATGTTCCTTTTTTGTTTCTCCAGCCCTTCATTGACAATCCTTTGTAGAGGCTTCCACATCCTCCTACTGCCATTATCTTTCCAGCCAACTTCCTCACCCTCCAGACAGGTTTCGGGAGACTTTCGGCTGTTCCTGACTTTTGTATTTCTTTCCACGTGGTACCTCTGACACACGCCTGTGTTCAAGTCTCTATTCTCAAACGAGGCCTCAGCCTGCCTTTCCCTCCATAACTTTTCTCTGGCCTGCCTTTCCTGTTCACACTTCTCACACCTCAGCACCTCCTCAGAACTGTCTTCTAAGCCTTCCTCAGAATTCCTCTCATGCTTAAGGTACCTTTCACTTTCCCGTGTTTTCCTAGAAGGCTTCGCTCCATGCTCACCACCCCAGCTCTCTCTAGTCCACTTTTTTTTGGTTCTCATTTTTTCCTCTTGCTTTGTCTTGGTTTGACTTTTTCCTTCAGGTCCAGCTACCAGCTGGGAAGACAAGCCATCACTGCAATTCTTGGTCATTTCTGTCTCATCAAAGCCACTGTCTACTTTTGAGGCCTTGTCATACAGCCTGCTCTTCAGTTTTTGGGACTGCTCGTCATTTGTCTGAATGGCAGCACTGGCAGCATAAGGATTTTCAGGATAAAGTTCTTGTAATACCACCTCCAGGTCCTTCAAAGTGAGGGGCTCCTTCCCCATAGCTATGAACGCATCGCCTTCCCGGAAGAACTCAGAAACGCTTCGGATCTCTCTGCCTCTCAGATTGTACAGCTTTCTCACACGATCGTTCTTCCAGCGAGGAAATCCCAGAGCTTCTGAAATGTCAGCCATCAGCTGCTCAAAGGTCTGCACTGATCTCCTGTTGAGAAGCAAGGTTATCCTCCGGAGCGTGCGCCCCCCGGGTTTCACCACTGTAATTATCCTTGGCTTCACAGGACTGTGCTCTGAATGTATCGTGTGAAAACCATTGTGGGGGCTGAAAAATGAGGACCTGTGGCTGCTTTCACCCAAACATGGTTTTTCATAGTTTCCACGACCAACAGGAGGACAAGTCCCATGCAGCTTCCTCTCTTTTACTTTTGAGCCTGCGTTGCGTGGCGAATGGTCCAACAAGCCTTGGCGTCCTAAGGCAAACAAAAAGCAGAAATATTTATCATTTTGCATCATCAGACCTCTTGCAGCAAGTTTTCTACATGTCAGTGCATGTGACCTCAGAAAGTAAGGATAGGTAACTTCAAGCTTTATAAAGATCTTTTAGCTACCATTAAGGAGTATCTCCACATTGTTGCAACTCTGACATTGTCAACTTTGTGAGAAAATCTACATTCATTTTGTGACAGGAGGATGTCATTAAAACATAATAATATTGAAGAGAAAAAGATATTTCTTCTAAATCCTCACATCTTTCAGAAATCCTCAAAGACTGGCAGGATTGCATCCAGATTGTTTAGTATTTTCTTATTAATACATCTCCCATAAACTCACTCAATTCCTTTCTGAACCCAATTGCAATTTTGGCCTCTGTAAACCCTGTGGCGACAAGTTGCACAATTACACTGCATGAAGTAAGATAAACTAATTACTTGTGTTTTAAAATTACTACCAGATGGCACTCTGTATGCAACCTTACATTTTTATAAATAATTATCTACTCTTCATTTTCCCTGGACCTTCTATAGCAAGTTAAATAAATTCTTTTTAAAAAACATTACTTTTGCTATAATTTTTTCTGTAATTTTATAGGTCATCTAACAGCAATGCAATTTAATCTTTTGCCTTAAAGAAAGGCCATCTTATTTTTGTTTGATGATTGGAGTCATGGTTTTCAAAATTTTGGGTTGACTTTTTTATTCTAAAAATAATGTGAAGTCACACAAAGTTGAGTATTCTCTGGGCACATTGACATTTCATCTTAGAACATCATCCAAGAAAATGGCACCATTTGTTACGCATAATTGCAAAACAGAAGAACTGAAAACATAACATATGGTTATGGACAAACCAAGCCATAACACAATTCCCTGTCTATCAACAATAAACTCAGAATAAAAACATCCCCCAAAAGTATTCTAAGCTGTTGTACTTGCTAGGATTAAAACCTGCTTACAATGCATTTATTTTCAGCCTCAAGAAATGTACTTTCAGAATGAGATTGCAGAGTGTTTCCACCTCCATTTAATAGCCTTGCTCTTCAGCTGGGAACAAACATTCAGTACATACAAGCTAACAGGACCAGGACAAAAGGAAACAGCCAGAATGTTTAACAAATCATTACAAAGAAATTTCTGTACACCAATGGCTTATCCCCCAGAAAATCAGGTCCATTTTCATAATTACTGTGATTCCAAAGTCACAGTGCAGGGGCCAAATCCTCAAAGGAAAATCTGCACATATCAGCATCTCTCTTGGTGTTAGGCTCATGCCTACTACATTTTGGGTTCCAAGTGCAAAAAGCCATTTTCGGTATTTCACGATACATATTTTTATTTGTCCTTCCCTTCAAGGCATAATAGAGTGAAGAAGAAATATACCTCCTTTCCTAGAACAACAAACAAAAGGGAAAACTGCAGAAGTGCTGCAGCAGAGCATTTACTTGCTCCTCCTCAAAAAATACCCAATAGGCCAGGGCTTGATTGTGGAAATCACAGGAGGAGACACAACTATAGAATCCACTCTGCTGTTGCCTCTGCTTGATGCAGGATGATGGACACTTCTTGGTTGTAATACTCTCACCAGCTAAGCACTGTGTGCCCCCCAGCATGTCCTGTAACTCTTGGCTTCATTTTCTTCCCCTGCCAAATGAGATGTTCTTCTCCAAACAAATATTACAAAGAAGCCCAGCTGCCAGCATGCTGATTGAAGACGTAAGCATTATATAAGAGCTACGTGTGACTAATGCTTGGTGGTTGTACAGGTTATTTCTGTCTTCATTCTGCTTTTTAAGGATGATCTCTTGTTATCAAAAGATGACTACGTACGTGTTAGTGATTTCTCAACATTCACGTATTTACATTCCACCCAGAATAAAGCTTGCTGTGAATGGAGGGGAAAAAAAATCAGCTGTAATAACAGTTCTCTGAAATCTAAATCAACTCCACAACATGTTAGTTACCAGGAACTAAGGAAGCTCTGAATTTAATCAACATTTCCAGGTTCTTGCGTACCCACTGCCATCAAAGCTTTATCTTGCTTATGGGAGCTGTGAATGACATTTTTACTGCTCATAATTTTGGTACAACATAAAAACAGTGATGCACAAATAATGACTTTTCCCAGAGATTATGTTCCTCCCGGTTATGCTGCTATTATCATATCTTCCTATAAACCATTGATTTTAAGTGCTTGGTTGTACTGTTGATTGTTTCAATTACCCAGGCATCAATTATGTTTCCTTTCCTCACTAAATTGGCTAAGCCTTAAGGAGAAGACAAGCTTATTTTTTAATTCTGTAACTAATGGAGTAAGAGCAGTTTTATGTCATTATTAAGAACAATACAGGAATGCTTTGTTCTTTCTAAACTAACTTGATTCCTAGCCAAAAACACTTTGACAAAAGCCACAAGTTGATATATAACAATGTTCCTTATAAGAGTAGAATTGCATATTCTTCTATGATGAGAAAGGAAATAACTGCTTAAATCACTGCATGAAAGAATCTTCTAATATTTTCCAAGAAAAGGGGAAGTGTCAAATTTTGTCAAAGTGGTGGTCACAATGACTATACATTACATACAATTAAAAATTCACTTCAGTTGCCTGTTACAACTATTTCAGTCATAATTTCTGTTATTTTCCAGTTATGCTATATTTAACTGATACACAAGAAGCAAGCCTCAATCTGTCAGGAAAGTGCATATGCTTAGAGCGGTAACAAGCATTTCTAGAAAGCCTTCAAAGGTCACACACATACCCAAATCCTATAGCTACAATTTATATTGCTTCAAAACCTTGTTTCCATATTTATATACAAGTGGGAGAAGGAGGAAGAGGGAGGTGGTATGAGAAACACACTTCAATGAGTTCAAGCACTGGCAAATTATACCTCTGTGAATAAAATGTGCTTTTTCTTTTGCTGTCCCCCTGAGAGCTAATGATTATTAAATATAAATATTCCTTAGAAATGTTACGATGTATCGATGAGTGTGTCTGGCTTTATCTGTATACACATCTATCCATATATTCTAGCACATTATGGATTATCAGTGGTGCAGCAAGGCCAAGGAGCATGCTGAGGCTGCTGCTGTGGATGGCCAGGGGCAAGGCAGCACAGCTGGTCACCCTACACTGTGCACATGGGCACAGGAAAACAAAAACTAGAGCCCGTGGAGCAACACAGAGCTCCACATGATGAAGACATGATGGTCTTGTAGGGCAAACACTGACACAAACTCTCTAGAGAAGCATGGAGGATGGAACAAACTGCCATTTGGGGGCTCAAACATGTAGCAGAAGCAAGAAATTTAGCACCTATGACCAAAGAACAGATGCTCCCTAAAGAGAAAATGTGCCCCCCTGCAGGGAGCACAGCTTCTGTGACTCATTTTTAAAATTTACAAATCACTTGTGATCATCACAGTCCATCCCACTGTGGGGGTGGGGAGGGTGGGAAAACACTGGGAGAAGTCACAAAAATTCCTCTAGAAGACATTTCCTTGGAGTGTTTTGGATCATAATCTGGACATGGAGTAAAATTAAATGAATTCTGAAGACTTAATCTCCAAAGAAGTTGTGTATACAGAGCATCAACATCTATATCTTAAGGAATTGCCTGGCTACACCAGCTAAAACAGCAGAGTAACAGGGTTTGCCAGAGGTCACCCACTGCAACTAAAAACACATTGCTGCCATTTGTCTTTCAAAACTTATCCTTTCCCTTGGCCAGTCCACAAGATTTTGTTCATTAATTAAAATATTGCCACTCAGCTTGCATTCTTCTTGGCTCTCTTGCTGGATATCACAGTTTCAGTAATTAACAGAATGGTTCACCATTCTGCTATAAAGTCACAGGTTGAAGGGGAATTAAATTTTTACAGGGAGTTTTACAACACAAAACAGAAGGCAGCAGTGAAATAGGATCTAGGCACGGCATTGCTGTGAATAAGATGGTGTTATTTGAGCCCTCCAATTTTTTTAGAAGGCTTCCACTTACAAAAGCAATTATAAAAATGCCCCAAAGCATTAGCAGCAACTAAACTTGCACATGACAGAAACCCTGTGTCTGGGAGTTGTTTTGATATACTGGTCCAAATATAGGATAAACAAAACTCTGTTTAAGTGGGCAGTCTGTTTAAGACAGCAGTATAAATGCCTGTTTTTTCCTTAAGAAAATTCCTGCTGAGGGCATGAAAAACAAAGACCATAGGGGGAAAAAAGGGAATTATCTTACTTGGTACCGAAAAGATTTGATTCCTTTCACAGTACTAACAAGTATCTTCAAGTACTTGAGTATGAAGAATGCCTCTGGTATTGAACTCAGTGCAGCTCACACAGGTTACCAATGTGCATCAGCAGTCAGCTCCAGGATACAATCCAAGTCCTCTAGAAATGTGCCATCTTGATCTCCTCTCCTTGCTGTAAATTATTTAAAGCTGCAACTTCCAGGGCTAGTGCACACTGTTAGGGCCCAAGACTGAAGCAGTAACATAGCAAGTCTTAGTTCACTAGATCACATGCACAGAAACAAAACATGATCGCAGGCATCCTTTTACAGCAAGTAAATTTTACATTATCTACAGCCCCACTGCTGGAAACACTACTGGTGAACTTTTCTCTCAAGACTCATACCCTATCTTTCCTCCCCTGCCATGTTTTACATCATTTTAGGGCAGAGATTTTGTTTGAGTCAGGACTGGTGGTTATTTCAGCAATAACACTTAAGGCAGACACACTGCATCAGTTCTGACCACATAAAACCCTGAGTAGAAAAAGTAAGTCAAATTTCACAAGGGCTGGATGAAGAGAGCATCAAATGTCTTGTTACTGTTGCTGTTAGTTGGACAGTTGCTGTTAGTTCCAGCCTGAGCCAGCTCCAAATGCTCACTCAGTTCAGAGGCTTGGAATTGAAAATAGAAAAGGGAACCTAGTGAAGAACTGAACGGTGAGGATAAGAACAAAGAGGAATTGTGACTGCAGAGAAGGAAGCCAATAGTGCTATAGTCAGGTACTGTCTGACACACTGTAGTTCCTACAAACTTTTATACCTGCTGATAGCAATTCCCCTGGCCTTTACTGACACAGTTGAAGCAGATGGAGATTGTAATAGGGAAGCAGTAAAACATGAAAATAAGAGTGGATCAAGAAGTCAGATAGAATGCCAAACTTAGACAAAGAGATGGGATTGGAAGTCAGCAACAGAACTATCCTCTAATGGTCTACTGCTCTGCAATTCTCAATAAAGAACATCTACCTGCTTTTGCTGTCACTTGCCATATTAGCTTACACCAATTTATATTTTTTTAAATAACAGGAAGAACTACATACACACAAAGAGGGGAATACATTCAGAGAACATTAGCAAGGTCCTCAGTGAGACAGGAGAAAATTAAGAGTTATCACTCACATCCTGCATTGCATCAAAAGCAGCATGGCCAGCAAGTGCAGGAAGGTAGTTTTCCCCTGCTTTTCCATTCTCATGACAACTGGAGAGCTGCACCCAGCTCTGGGGCCCTTGACACATGAAGGATGTGGACATGCTGGAGCAACTCCAGTGGAGGGCATGACCATGACCAAAGGGCTGGAGCACCCCTCCTATAGGGACAGAGTGGGGGATGTTCAGCCTGGAGAAGGCAGCAGCTCAGGGAATACCTTAGAATGGCCTTTTAGTACCTAAAGGGACCTAGGAGAGAGCTGTAGATTGATTTTTACAAGGGCATGGAGAGATAGGATAAGGGGGGGTGGCCTTTAACTGAAAGTGGAGATACTTAGATTAGATATGAGGGAGAAATTTTCACTGTGAGGGTGGTGATACAGGTTATCAGAGAAGCTTTGGGTGCCCCATCACTGGAAGTGTTCAAGATGGTTCTCCGAGCAAGCTGGGGGCAGTAAAAGGCTGCCCTGCCTGTAGCAGAGGGCTTGGAACTTAGATGATCTCTGGGGTGACTTCCAACCCAAATAATTTCTTTTGTGAATTCACTTCCTCCTTGCATACAAGACAGTTTAGATATACACACAATTTTTCTTGTACACTGGACCCCCTTTTTCAGGTAAACTGGATTAAGGCCTGTGTTGTAGAGAAATTTATGTAACTAGAAGAGCTGAAAGTGTGTGAAAAACAGAGGAAGATCAGTTTCTCTGCTTATGGCACTGCAGCCCTGAAGAACTGGATTCTGTCTCAACCAATTCTATTGAGTTTCAAAGCAATAGACTTAATCTATACTTTCCAGAGAGGATCAGAGTCTGGTAGCCAAAACAAGATTCTGAGACCTGGTTCACAAACCTGCTCAGTGTTCACAGCTGCAAGGGCATATACTGGAAGAGGTACTTCAGACCACAAGATAATATAACACAACACATAGATAGCGTTAAATCATCCTGAAATTCAGGACCTGGGCATCTCAAGTTGCTTTCTTGCCCAGATTAAAGTACTTCTGACTTTATTTTCTGCACCTTGGCTGCCACTGAATGCAGTACAAACCTTCCCTTTGGAGGTATCGCAGACAGGCTAATTCATATTTGTTACTGTAGAAATAACCATGACAAAAAAGCCCAGAAGCAAATAAGCCTGTATTAACAGCAGGGCTGAAAAACCACACAGCAGGAAGCATGAAGAGCCAGGGTAAACAGTAGAGTAGAGGCTCATTAGGAAAGCTTTGTCCATCACATACACTGATGGAGACAGAGTCCCTGGGGATAAAAAAAGCAGCACCTGATAATGCAATAATGCATACATCTTAATGCATAGGAATATGGGTTGGGGGAACAGCAGTTCTAATCAATAGTCATAAAAGCTTGACTTTGTAACCTGAATAATATTAGATTTTAACTACCTGGCCTCATAGAAATAGACTTTTTAATACATTGCAGAAATACATCAAATAAGCTTTACATGCTCAGAATACACTTGATGGTAAGGCAGTTATAAACTATACTAGGCAATAAAATATTATTGTAAAGCATATGGTATTATAACCATAGTTTACAAAACAAAATAAAAGATGCACACTCTTTTTAGAGACCAAAGTGTATTTTATTCAATTATGTTAACTGAATTTGAAAACAAAAACAAAACAAACCACAAAAAAAAAACCAAAAAACCCAAACTCATTGTGGTATTTGCATTAATTCTTATCCGCATTAGCTGCTGCAGCAGAAGGAAAACAAAATCATGTTCAGTATCATTTATCAGCTGGATTCTTTCAAAAACAATTTTAATAATATAACAATGAAAAAAAAAAGCGGGGGGGAGGGGAGAGGGATCAGTTTAATTTCTATAACATCCCTTCTGCTACCCTAATGGGCATTTCCAGTCATACTCATGCCAGCACTTCCATGTCTGATATGCACCAGCGTAGGGGAGATCAATCACTGACCCAGTCTAACCCAATTTGTAGAAAATGAAAATCACTCAGCGGTTCAGACAGTGTTCTAAGTTCACTGAAGAAAAACTAATTTGGGCTCACATACAAAAAGAAAAAAAAAATCAGAATAATATCTCTATCTCATAAATATACAGTCTTAGCCCTAAAAGATCATATAAAATTAGTATGATGGGATTCCAAGTTCTTTATCTTTCACAATTTCACATCAAGCATGCTTAAATTCACATGCAATATTATTTTTCCTTTAACTGTCAGCCCTGCAAACTCAGCTATGTGTCAAGTTGGGTTCCTTCTGTCCCACACGTCACCAACAGAACTAAAGTTTCTCCCGGCCAAATGTGTCTGCTCCCATTAGGTGAGTTTCCAAAGTGTCAGCTGCAAGGAAAGAAAATGTTCTTAGCGGCTACACCTGGACTGCAGGACCACGGGACACATGCACCTCTGGCCTCATGAGGGCAAGCAAGAAGACTTCAAAACTTTGCATTGTACACCTTATCTTCAGCACATTTGCTTTTTATTTTAAGAACAAACATACATTGTGTTATGCAAACTGCAAACCGGAGATCCCTAAATCCTTCAGTCCCATAAGTGTCCATTCTCATTCTTCCCCAGTCTCCCACACTAGAAAGAAAGAAGTGAGTCTACTCTCTTCCTCCGGGCCCTTTATCTCACTCCCTTTTTGGGACATAGACATCAGAGTTAATGGGAGACCCTGGAGGACAAAGAGCACCAGAGCAGCTAAAATCAGACACTGCAGCAAAGAAGTTCCTAAGATGAGAGAAGGACTGTCTAGAATGAAAGTCCAATGGAAAAACTTCAGCAGAGGAGGGAGCCTGAGGGATGCCCACATTGGAAAACCCTCCCTCGTGGCTAAGGGAGCTCTGGACTTTTCCATTCTGAGGACGGATGTGCCTCTGTGACACCCTCAGCCCCAGTGTGTCATCCCACAGCCAAACACTTGTGGGAGGCTCAGCATGCCACCACATGTGACCATATTTACTGTACGAGAATCACGATGGAGAAGTGACATTTAGCAATCACCTTTCCTTATTTCTCCTCAAAGATAAACTTAGAGTTTGCTTTGCCTTATTCCCCCCACCCTTATCTCCCTCACTAAATGTTCAGAGCCCCTTTGGAGTCTGTGCTGGTGGTCTCCTGTCCAGCTCCTCCACGAAGGGAGCAGCAGGGATGGGACTGCTGCAGATTGCTCTCTGAGTTACACTCCCCCTTCCAACCTTGCAACAGTGCTTGGGCAAAAATTATTTTCCCAGGTGCTTATCTTCTTCCCCTGCAGGCCCACAGCCACCCCACTGTACCGCTGCAGGTTTTCTAAATCAAGCCATTTGTAATTAAAAAATAAAATATTTACAGCAAACACAGATGGTTCCTGCCATGTGTTAGTGTTAAACTGAGCTGAATCACACCCAGAGCAGCAGATGAAGGTAAAGATTTCATGGAGACTGGTAATGACTCACAAGTGCCATCATATTTACTTTTTTTTGGAGCAGAATCCCACTTTCATTATCTTCTTTCTGACATTTTAAGGGTAGCAAATTAAGAAGCAAGCATAAAGAGAAGTCTTGTAGAGAAGTATACAGATGCATAATCTGTAAAGAACTATGTGAAATGTAAGACTGCACGTGAAATGAATCAGTGCCTTTGGAGGTGTGAGGCTTGGTTTAAGCTGCATAAAACCAAAAAAAGAATATTATGAAACTGCTCATTTATTTAATTTCTTTCAGAGATGACAGGCTGTGTATTTTATTTGGAACAGGCATGGCTGCTTCCTGTAGTTTTCCTGCTTTAGGGTCTGCCCCAGTAACCAGGGAAGTCACTTCTGCAGTCCAGGACTTTCCATCAAGGATCTTTCAGGAGAGGGGTAGAACTGACAGAGGGAAACAAAAACATCTTACACAACTGTGGCATTTGCCAGAATCCATCTGGCAAAGCCCTCCATGTGCTTCTCAGGGCTCACTGTACAGGGAGCTCTTGACTGTTGATGCTCTTGACTCCTGAAGTACCATATATTTCAAATTAATTATTCATGTTTCATTACAAAGTAAGCTTTCAGCTGCTTTTTAGTCCTGTTAGCCAACAATGTCTCAGTCAAAGGAGCAGGATTCTGTTTCTTCTTGTGGGAGACATTATTTGCATTGCTTCCTAAATCTCAACTTGATGACTAATCGGTTGCAACTGAGCAAACCCAGTGAAAATAAAAGAGCCTGCAGAGGTGTCACTGAGAGTTTAATTAAGCTTCCAGATCCTTTACTACCAATAACCTCGTTGCATAACTAAAGGAAAGACCCGCCAGAGTCTGATTCTCCATCTGGTTTGCAAAAGGGGAAATCACACAGAACTTTTCTTTGTAAATATAGCACATTTAAGAGATGTTAACTCACATACAAAAGCAGAATTCCCAACCCCATTATTACAGAACTACTTTTTCAGAAGAGATTCACATATTGAAGTCAACATTGCAAAACAAATTGTTTCACAGGACTTCTAAAGGAAGATGGGTTTCTCAGGGAAAACTGTAAGCCAGCACTAATTAGGCTCAAAAGCATGATGACAAGCAGATCATGATTTTCACATCACCAGACATTTCCCAGCATTTCCATTAACTACATTCTTTGGAGTGATGAGAAAGCTAAAACCTGGAGAGTACGTGCAGGCTAGCACTATTGATGGAGTGGGAGATGGTGTTTTCAGAATGTCTGCTGAGAGCTTCCTCCACGAACATGTGGCATTATTGTTTTGCATTCTTACAATAATTAGACTGTGTAAACAATGCTAGCAACAGAGAGAAGATGGTAAACATGCCTGACTTTCACTTGCACTGAAAGCCAACTACTGCTAGGTAAGGGGGACAATGTGCAAGCATTACCAAAACTCCAAATTTACATCAGAATCAATCAAGGCAGTAACTCCCACTCTTTCCTCATTGTTTCCAGAATCTAGTGAACACTCCAAAAGGACAGAGCCCATATCCTGAAATTGAGAAAAACATGGAAAACAGTATACTGTTATAAAGAGAAATGTCACATTCACCTCTTCAACTACCATATTTTCAGCTCTGATCCAAGTTGCATTGAAGCTAATTAAAAGTTTCACATTAGCTTCAGTGAGATCTGAGGCAGCTAAAATCACCATACTGTTCTGATTCTAATTATATTTACAAGAAAGATTCTAATTTTATTTACAAGAAAATCTAAGTAACACTAATTCCAAATGTTGTTAAATGTCAAGGAATCATTAACTTAAAGGAAATGAGAAAATCGGCGACAGAAACTAATTCAATTCGCCCTAGAGCTGTTGGAAGAGAAGGAAGGACCATGAACTTCCTTTAGTTTTACAAAACTATAGATGTTTCTGCAGAAAACAAACCAAGCTAGGTAATCCTGGAAATGGGGAAATGAATCCCACACAACTTCCCTTAGTCACCACGCGCTGTAAGTCCAGCTGGTGCCAAAACCGTGACGCTTTGCGGAACATGACCAGAAAAAGCAGCAGTGAAAACAGATACAAAGCTTGTAGTGACACTACCAGATACATTCAAAAAAGTCAGCCTAGCACGCCCAAGGGAATTAACCTGAGTATTAAAAAAACCCAATCTAGACAAGGTAACTTAAATACCACTCAAATTCAGAGGTTTGAACAGCTGCCACTAACTTGAATTAAACCAACTTATCTTTGCTGACAGTTTAAGTCCAATTAGCCAATTCAGGATAATAAGTCACAGATGGAGATTTATCAGAAGCTAACTCTCAGCTGATGTGCCTGAACATCCTACAAAAATTTTCATGGAAAAGGTCATGCTATTTCAGAAGATCCACACCCATTATGCTGCAAGAAAGGGACTAAACTCAGCAGGATCAGTTTTATCTGGAGAGCTGAAGGGTGCCTTCCTGAGATACAAAATTCAGTTACCTCTTGAGAAGAGCATGAGTCGCTATAATAACTGCACTTCTACTACATAAAGCAGCTGTAATACGTTTTGTAAGCTTCATTTCACTTGCTGACTGTTTTGGGAGTCTGCTGAGTTCTCAGCATTTCAAAGTGTCAAAACTGCATTCAGATCATAGAAAAAACCACAAGAAGCAACAACAGAAAAAAAGAGGGGCTAGAAGAAAAGGAAACAAGAAGGTGGAAGACAAACTTGTATAGATGCATGTTTTCATGTCTCTATATAAAATTAATATCAAACGCATGCATAACAAACTATCAGGTTCAAGGAGAAACTCTCAGTTTGTACCCTCACACAGGATGGGTTTCAATCTTAATGCTCAGAGGAAGGAGCTAGAAACTTTTTACACTATTGCAAGGCATTGGGATTTTTTGTTGGTTTGGGGTTTGTCCTTTTTTAAAAAAGGAAACCTTTTAGTACTCAGTGCAGCAAAAGTTTCAGTTTATGGGGCTGTTCTCAAGTACTGTGTCTCACAACCTGAAAACTGCTCCATTAGCTCAAACCAGTGGCCCGTCCTGTCCTGCTGACACTGCATACTCAATGTACCCTGAGGAAGGCAGAAAATAATGCTGCACAGGGAAAAGTTATGGAGTAGTTCTCCTATAAATACCTGCACAGTTATTAAATAGAAGCAACTGATATAACTACAGAAGCCAGTGGATGCAAGGGCACAGCCAGCATTCTCCCCGATAGAGGTCTGGCTACCACATATCACAGAGCATCTCCATCTGACACAAGAGCCCTCCCCACTCTGAGCCCCTGCCTGTAACCCGTGCACCTCCAGCCGTGGTGATTTCCCAGCTGCGGGAAGATTGATCAGCCTCGAGCGGGTTTTAACACACACTTGTGCAATGCTTTAAAGCCCTTACACTGCATTCTATTCACTTTCCTTTGCAGAGCATCAGTGTGCTCTGAGCAGCCCACGAGCATTCGCTCCCAGTGAAGTACTCTCATGCCGACTATCAGGAGTGCAAGTTACTTCAGATCCTCAATTTTCACGGCAGCACAGACGACACCGTGCCTGCCTTTCCGAGCGGCGAACGCTGAGTTCGCACTCAGCCTCCAAAGCTTGCCCCGGTACCGGCGGGCTGCCGCGGCGGCTTCCCAAAGCAACCCGCTTCCTTCCCAGCCAGGCCACTCCGCTAGTCTGCCCTACAACACAAAGCTGTGGGGGCGAAGGGGCTCCTCTTGAATCCAAAACACAGCAATTAAAGGAGCACGGTGAAATAGCCACCCCAACTCCGGACCTTCGGGGACCTCTCTCCCCCTCCAAAGCCCTCGGGCCGAGAGGCATCCCACCTTCCTTCGTCAGTCTCCAGCCCTATTTTCCAGCCCAAACGCCCGCGAAAGCTTCCCCCGCTCCCCGCAAGGACCTGGGCAGGAACTTTGGCCGCCGCCCCGCGTCCCCCTCAGCCGGGGCGCCGCGCCGCCAGCTCACCCCCTCCTCCCGGAACCTGTCCGAGCAGGGTCCTGCTGGGGCGGCTGCCCGCGGGGAAGGGGCTGAGGGAAGGGGCCGAGGGAAGGGGAAGGGGCTGAGGGCAGGGGAAGGGGCTGAGGGCAGGGGAAGGGGCTGAGGGCAGGGGCACTCACCCTGGCAGTGGCAGCAGGCGCCCGCCGCGGGGTGGAGCGGGGGCGGCGCGGCGGCCGGCATGGCGCGGGGGCTCGGCTCGGCTCCGGCCAGGGGCTGCCCGCACAGTTCCGCACGCTCCCTCCGCGCCGCCTCC
Source organism: Ammospiza caudacuta (assembly GCF_027887145.1). Lineage (NCBI taxonomy): Eukaryota > Metazoa > Chordata > Aves > Passeriformes > Passerellidae > Ammospiza > Ammospiza caudacuta. Next base: position 48,794,675 of record NC_080593.1, on the reverse strand, counting down.
CGCCTGCGAGGGCAGTCAGGGAGCGGGAGGGAGGCAGGGAAGGAAGGAGGGGACCCGGCGGAGAGGAGAGGCGGCGCCGCACACCGGAGGTCACACCTCCGCAGCCCTTCCCGGGCTGCCCCGCCGGCGGCACCGCCCCGCCGCCTCAGCGCCCGCCCGCCCCCGCCCCGCTGCTCGCCCCCGCCCCGCTGCTCGCCCGCCTCCCGCCGTTCCCCAGCGCCCGGCTCGGCCCCTGCCGCCGGGGTGTCCTCGTTTGCCCCCCAGCCGGGTGCCCGCCCGCCGGGCACGGGTGTTTGTTGCGTGCCCGGGGGCTCCCTCCGTTCCCGCGGGTGTCCCCAGATGGCGGGATACGGGGCATCGCTCCCAGCCCGCTCATGAGTGTAAACGCTTTTATTGTCGCCCTGTAGATGCCAAGTAGACTTGGTAAATCATTCACAGAATCACAGAATATGCTGAGCTGGATGAGATCCTTCCTCAAGTATCATCGAGTCCAGCTGCTGGCCCTGCACATCACCATCCCCAAGAGTCACACCATGTGCCCGAGAGCATTGCCCAAATGCTCTTGAGCTCTGTCAGGCTGGTGCTGTGACCACTTCCCTGAGGAGCCTGTTCAGTGCCCAGCCACCCTCTGGGCAAGAACCTTTTTCTGATACCCAACCTAAACCTCCCCTGACACAACTTCAATTTCGCTTGGATTTAAAAAGACAAGCACTAAGCAATGTAAATAAAGCGCACGCTGGATGCATGAACAACTGATTGCCCAACATCTATATAAAATACAAGAAGGAGTTTATTTCATCCAGACTGCCCATGGATGCTGGCTACATGGCCGGCACACCTAAAAAGATATGCAAGTGAAGTGATGAGCCACTAAGCTTATTTAAGGGTTGTATAAATAGAGATTGGTCCCCATACCATGCTACAAAAGGAGATGCAACTTAACTTAATAACAGCACACACATACCTTCATAGGGGAAAATACCACAAACTAAAAGGCCCTTCATATTTGTAGTAGAAATGAACAAGAAAGTCAATGTCTGGAAGCTGAATGTGGGTAAATTCAAACAAGAAATGTTATCGATGGGAGTGAATAATCACTGGCACAAATTTGGAGGGAAGCTGTATTCTATTCTTTGGAAACTTCCTAATAACATAAGATGTCTCTGTGGAAAACAATATGTAAATATTGCATGAATAACTGGTAAATAGAGTATCTAAACAAAGAAGTTGGACTTACATGCAAAATTTAGTGGCCCGAGATATCCAGTAGGTCAGACGAAAAGATGTAGTGTTATGTCATTCTGGCCTCAAACTGAACAGAACTAAGCAAAACATGCTAAATATTATCTTATGCTTTTATTTTTGTCATTTACTGAAAGTATTGTCAAGCTGCCCTCTTTAATAGCTTGTCTTCTATGATTTTACTTCCAGGGTATTTCATCATTTTGGGAGCAACAGAGTCTAACACAACCACCTTTGTAAAAGTAGATCTTGAACAATATCTTCCCTGAAATGTGTTTCACTGCACTTATAAAGAAATGGGTATAAAGCTGAAATATCTTTATTCACTCTTTGACATGGAGAATTAGTATTTGGCTAGACTATGTAGTAAGTGAAACTATGTAAAATAAAACCATAGAAAAAAGCTGTCTTATAAACAAGTAAAAACTCAGTTTGTCAAAACCCTGCAACACATTATAATACCAAAAAGATAGCATAATTTCACCATCTTTTGAAATCTTCATATTTTTTTAAAATCTCAGAAACTTTCAGATCCCAAACTTATTTTCTTATTTTTGCCTTACTCCCTTATCTAGAGCTCATTGCTTGCTACAGTCATGCAATCATCATTATCTTAGTTTTGAACAAAAGATCTTCAGGATTAGAGCTGCCTGGAGGAGCATAACCAAGGTGTTGCTTTTCAGTCATTTTCACACGTGCAGTTTGTGTTGTGTCACAACACAAACCTCTTCTCACACTTCTTCTGACACACCCCATGCCCATGTGAAATCCTGGCTGCAGTAAAGGCAATGCAGGTGTCTTCTGCTATTCCCCATCTTTCACCAAGTCCTTCAAGCAGTGTTACAGCTGATTTCTGCAGTTGTTGGCATCTCAGTTATTAACCCTGTCTTAAGAAATCAGGGACTGTGTTCAGTTCCTCTCTCTGGGACTCCTCCACCAGGTCATTCAACTTTTCTGTGTGTGACCTTTTCAATGTGAAATGTCAATAACATCAGTTAAAGAGATTTGCTGGTTTTGGATGCAAAATCCCTAGAACAGCTAAGTATCACTCTGCAGTTGGCTTCCAAAACAAGAATGCAACATGACCCAAAAATAAACACTAGGTCAGTGGCACCCTCATTTCTTATCCTAAAATGAAAAACAGATGAGGAGTGAATACAGACTTCTGAAGACACCTCATTTCTACTTAGCTCTGGAAAATTGTCATCTCTGCCTTCATCAGAGTTCTGTGAAGGGGTTTTTCCTTTAATCCACTTTTTAACCAGCCAGTGACTTCAACCACTCCATTCCTCTGTTAAACTATCTGCTGCTTCCTTGCCATTTCTTAATAAGTGTAATCAAGAACCACGAGATTTGCTTCTCAATGATACCTTTTTAACCTGTAAGAAAGCTGAATTTCACAGATGAATCAGCAGGAAATTGCCAAATACACGTCTCTGTGTTTTGCCCACCAGCTCACACATAGTATCTACAGATGGCTATGACTGACAACAGATGTGGTGGTACACCCTTGGAAATGGGATATTCAGTCTCTTTTAGTAAGAAATCCTGCTTTCTTTTGGCCTTGTCCTAAAATCAGCAATTTTCTTCAGCCTTAGAAACCACCTCTTCGTCTCCCTTTTCTCCTCCCTTGAGACTCAGGATTCTGCTGGCACCTGTTCTGTTTCAAGGGGTGTGCTTAAATTAAAGGAGATATGTAAAACAAAATTTCCACCTGATCTTCTTGAGGAATTATTCTCTCTAGGTGATCATGCTCGGAAATTGCATTTTGTTTGTTTCTTGTTGTATTCTTATAAATATATCACTAAAAATAAATCCACATTTTTCACAGTGGACCTATTAACCACATAGGATCATCTGGTTATACTCCAGATAGGATCATCTTTTCTGCTATCACAATACATTGCTTTGAAAGTGATAAACCACCTATACACACCATACCAAGTGAGGAAGAAGTCGCAAGAGCTACTATATATATTTATTTGCCTCTGTTTTGCATAATTTAAAAGATATTACAATTGCTTTGTGACAAGAAAAAAATCAGCTACTTTAAATTTAATCAGTTTATTCACAAAGTCTGATGAGAGCTGTCTTCCAAATGTCCAGAAATCTAATCTAGGATATTGAATAAATTGGCATAGAAATATCAGTTTCATAATGTGGTTTCAAAACCAAAAATGTTAGTCTATCATTTTTATGTGAAAGTCATTCATACACAGTGGTTTTCCAACTTGCTAATAGTCCCTGAGGTGGCAAATTAGGCTTGAAGTCTCGGAGCCCAATGCTATAATGTAATTTTGCTTTAGTTTAGAAAGAAAAGTGTGTGTATCGTTTTCAAACAAATATGAATATCCCATGGCACTGGGATATTCCAAACACCCAGGAGCCAATGGTTGCTTGGGGCGCATTAAACTTTGTCACATCACGTGGTGTAAGGCAGCTTCCACTGACACAGAGGCTGAAATACAGAGGCTGAAATGCTGTGACAGGCAACCTGACACTGCTGCTTCTGGCAGAACTATCAGGGATTATTTCATATTTGCCAAAAATACCTGTATTGTAAATAAGACAGCAGTTAATATAGCTCCTTAAAAAAAAAATGAAACCCAGTGCATTTAATATAAGAACGAGACAAAAAAAACCCCCTGACCTTTACAGAGGACTAAAAATAATACTGAGTTCTCTCTAAACCACATTTCTATCTCATCTTCTATGGCTTGAGTATATGAAATACAAGGGGCAAAAGATGAAGGAATTAATCTAAATGAAGGTGAGGGTAGCTAACAGTCTGCTGCTGTTAGAGCTCCATAAGCTAATATTTCAGACCTCTTCAATAAGAAATCAAAAGCCATCAGTAAATGTTGAAGTGAAGGGAGACGACCCATTTTTGTTGATCAGCATCGACTCCGATTTATTGATCAAATCAGTCACCTTTTATAACAGTGTTAATTAACTTCATGCATATTGCAAAATCTGAGCTCACGATAGGCTACAGAGAAAACTCTAACCCCTCCTTTTGTTTACAGTACCTGTGGTTTGTTTATTGAAACCAAAATTTGTGTTCTCACCGTGATATGAAAAGTTCGCAAAACCTTCATATCTGTTCCCAGAGCAGCCAAGGACAGAATGTTTACCTGTTATGAGAAGACTGTCTGAGAATTCTGCTGTTTATAAAAAATGTGCCTGAGAACCTAGTTATTTACAAAATCAAGCCTGGGAACTGCTGCTTTACAGCTGCCTTTTACTTTTCCATCAGCTGTATACTTTCATGGCCTCTTTCTTTAAGCCATGTTTGAACCAGGCTCTCCACAAGTAAAATACCAAAAATGACAGGCATTATTCAAATCACAAAAAACAAATGCTAAGCTATATGTGAACAACACAGGATTTACCCTCCACTCTCAAAACTAAATCTAAAAAAAAATCTGTTTATATGCATGCTCCTCCTTAAATGTCATGAAGGAAAGAGTTCCCAATAGAAACCAAATTCTAATACCAGAGTGGAATCAAGACAATGTATAATTTTGCCAGAACAGTGATACTACAGGCATTTGCATAACAACAGCACAGAACAAATTCACAAGATCAAATAAAAAACTCAGGATTCAAAGCTTCCTCAGCCACAGTCAGCAGGCCAGCAGCTATCCAAAGTGAAAACTAGACTTTGGCAACTTATTACCTAACCAAGAAAAAATATAATGAACACAATTGACTACTTCTTTCCAGAATTAACTTTTTATTTAAAGGGCATATTTAGAAAAGAGAATTGTATTCTCACCAAAGTAAGGTCTGTTATCTTCCTCTAACATACTCCCTTATTTCAGCTTCTAAGTCATGAAAATACTTAATCAGTGTCAAATTCAGATAATTAGAAACTGCAATGAAAAAGGGCATTGATAATAGGTGTACTATAAATGGCAATGTTTTGATGATGTAGGATAATTCTCCATGACTCGTTTTGGAAAGTGTTCATGTATTAAAGAGACACTCATTGGTATCAAATGAGTAGAAATTGTGACTGCCTGACATCCCCCGACACTCCAGATTTCAGCTTTACCTGTGCTAAGCAATACATACAGAATTACAACTTCTAGTAAAACTCACAGAATGGCATGCTTATCATTAAGACACTTCTCTAAGGAGACATTTTATATTTTATTTATATTTTACATTTAATAATGTCTTCCATTCAGGTATTGCAAAGGTCATCAGCATTCGGTGGAACCTTGCACAATGCACAATAAGGCACGTAGGCACTTCATCAATAGATGACCTGATCAAAACCTAGAGCTGGAGAAAAATAGTGAAGGTACATAAACTGTATTTAGGTACCTTAGATGAATATTAAAAGCAAGATGTTTCAAACATGGAGACACTCAATGAGGGTCATATAGCAAGTCACAGAAATAGAATCCAAACTTCAACTGCCTGACTTTGAGTGCCTCAATATTCGCCATTGTTATTACAATATTTGATGCTGAATGTGGGGGTTTTTTTGAAAATACCCTGGGTATTTACACACCTACATAAGCTCTCTATAGATTTTTTAGAAGTTCATCCCCTGACTGACAGTATAGCTTTAAAAATATATTCCTCTCCTTGCTTAGAAGTTATTCTCCCTTCCTTGCTTTGAAGTTTTGAACATGGTTCCTGCTGTGAATACTTATATTGGCTACATATCAGCTTATTTCATGCCTCATGTAAAGTGAAGAGGAACCTTAGCTTCTTGGAGACACTGGTTTTCACTGCCACTGATGGCTCAGACAACAGAAAATTTAGCTGCAAACAGTGTGAGACAGTGTTTGTACAGATACATTTTTAAATGACACAATTCATAGTGTTTGGAAGCAGGCAGCTCATACTTACTAATTATGTCTGTATTGTTACTGTAGAAATGGAACACTACCAGAAAAATAGAGATGGGTGGGAAAAACAGATCAGTAAACCAGAAATAGCAATACCAATCTGACATAATGTTTTACCCCAAGGTCATTTAATCTACACTGGTCAGTACTGATGAACAGGCTGGACTTGTGAGTGATGCCAGAGCAAAGGGGCTCTACTGGGAAAGGCAAGAGAAGCATCACTGATTTTCAGGGCACCTCTTCAGGTAAACTGAGGGGTAATACATGTTTCTCTCCCCATGTTCGGCAGCTAGGCTTAATGAATAAATTATATTCCTCACTTCTGCACTGAATGAAAAGGCCAGAGCAAGGAATGTGTTTCTGTTTTCAGGAGTGGTTGAGGAGCACTCCAGGTGCCCAGCCTCTGCTGCACCTTTGGGAAATGTGGCCACAACCTGTCATGTTCATACATGCAAAAGGGAGGAGCCAAGATACTGCAGTCAGTCTTCTGTGTAATATAGCTGCAGATTTTCCTTAAATTCTTGCTCACTTCTCTTTTGAAATAAGGACTTCTCATGCAAACAATGCCTGTGGTTGATGGGAAGAGAAAGAATTTGAAAACTGTAGATTTTATCTGAGAAACTTTCAAAATAATACAAAATGTGGACTTCAGCATCGTTATAAGAAAAATCCTCTACTGTGCTTTCCTTAAGAATGCTTGAAAACTGTCTTTTGTGCAATCTCCAGTCTGGTTAATAATGCTTATGATTCTTAGGGAAAATGGATAAAGGATCCATACTTTCCTTATCACTCCTGAATACATTCCACTGTAATTAAAATTTCTGACAGCAAACAGGGCACTATCACCTCTACTTTCTGCTTACTTGCAGCATCACTTTTGCATTTCTTACCCAGGACAGAACTTGTTTCTTGCCCATGCTTTTGCAGAGTCAGCCACAACGGTGTTCCTGATGGCCTCCTCCATCTCACCATAAAAAGCACACATGACATGGAGGGAATCCAGGGACACAGGGATTCGGCATTTTGAAACTTCTCCCCAAGGAGAATTCATGGGGAAAGCCTACACAGGTGATAATCTCATGGACAGAGACCTCAGTGGGACTCCTAAGCAGTCACATCAGTCAGGTCAAACCATCTGGAAAGATAGGACCAGACTGAAGAGAGCCAGATATAAAGTCCTTGCAAAAGGGCTTTGTACTCAACAGAGAGGAGAATTTAGAGCATGTAGCTTACCTTCCCTCTTACTACACTAACTCCCAAAAGACTGCCTTGCAATCCCAGTTATTCAATCCATTATTGTCATAGCACAGTGATATTCAGAGGTGACAACGTAAAGTCACCCCTGGAATTAAATTAATGCATTGCAAGACACAGTTCTGGCACTCTGATGAGCTGGGTCCAAATTTACACTTCAATAAATTGATGATTGTCACTTACAATAGGAAAAAAGTACAAGGTTAAGCCACATGGAATAACAATGTTTCTAATGGATTACAGCACGCAAAAGAAGTTAACATATTTTTGTTTGTATGATTCATAGCCACTTTCACATCCACAGGAACCTGCTATTTAGTCCAGAAGAATAGGGAAACTAAGACCATTTGTCATCCAAGTCAGTAAGAAAGAAAGAAACCTTCTACAAGATAGAAAAGCATTTTAAAGAACAGAATGTGTTGAGGATAAAACTTGTCACTTTGACAAGGCCAAGAGACAAGCCAAGCCTGTGCATGGTAAATGCATGGAGTGTTCACACATTTATGCTAATGACAATGTAAACACAAATGTATTTATTAGGAATGTAATTTTCATGAGAAGTCACAGCTGAATGACAAATCATGAGTGTCTGAAAAGCATGCAATGAAGCAGAATCCTTGAAAACAAATTACTTCCCTAACCTCCTTGCCTCAATAAAGACCTTAACAACCTTGCATTAAAGTGAATGAATACTGCTCAGCTGTACCCAGAGTATTTCAAGTGTTTTGAAGAGTTGTCTGTATTCCTGAAGTTTTTATCATTTTTCCTTAAAACTTTTGAGTTTTGTAACACCGTATTAGAAATGCAATGCTTTAGCTGGGACCTTGAGATGCAGCCAGGGAATCCAGGGAAGAGATTCCCATTGGGCAGCAGGAGGCTGAGCTCTATTCTCAGCACATACAACACTGCCTGGCACAAGGCACCTCATTTCATGGCGCCTGCCTTTCCTCTTCCTAATTAGCTGTGATATTTTGGAGGAAAGGGATAGAGGGAAACTGAGGACAGCGCTGTCTCCTACAGCATTGTAGATCCAAAAAATTGTACCTTCAGGCTCCACTTTCAGCCAGGACATCTTGGTATTACTGAGGTATAAATAAAAATATCACATTGCAAAGCACCCTCTAATATTTAGAGGAAGATTGTGTGTAAAAACAGTCACCAGCTGTTCCTTCTCTGCATGCTTAGGACAACTGGTGCCACTGGTGCCATAACTTTTGGGAGCCCCAATTAGAATTAGGTATTTGTTCTTTACTTTGATGAACCACGTATGAAATCAGCTGGAGAACCAAAATAGGAGAAGTTGTTCTGGTTACTTTTTATATTTCATTAATCTCACAATCTAACAATTTATTTTTTTTTAAGCCTCATCTGCAGTTATGAGAATCTGCATTACCATAAAAAAATTCTTGTCCCTCCTGATTGAGAAAGAGTATCTTGAAAATACCAGCATTACTGGTTAAAGAAGAGCAGACAAACATGCAATACGGGCATTAACTGCTTCAGGCCTGAATTCCCAAGAAAGAAAGAATTTTGAGGCTGTGATTTTCTCTTCAATTTCTCATTTGTCTCTTTCCCTCTCTTTGCCCAGTAATTTTGACAGCACTGACTAATTTCTACCAAAATTGACAAGAGAGTAGACATTTGAAATATAACTGCCTTGTATACATTTTGTGAAAACTTTAAGCTGGATAGCACACAGGGAGCCAAATTATTTTCCCTCACAAGAGCAAAGCAACCAGGATGTAGCTGCTCTTCACATATGCAACTGCTGACAACCAACTGGCAGTAGAACATGTGTAGCCATCCATGGGCAGCCTCACATTAGCCCTGGCCCTGATTTTCTGGGATACCACTGACAGCTCCTGCATCAACAGCACACAGAGGAGGGCTGACATTATTCAAATTCAGGGATGGCATAAAGGAAGAGATAACAGACTGGAGGCAAAGGACAATTCATAGGAAACCAGGATTGATTACTCCCCCTAATCACAGAAAAACTCACTAAAATCTCACTGATTTTGCATAGGGACCATAGACACACTGTCAATCTCAGGACAGCACAGTAAAACGAACACACAGCATTAATTTTGACTCATCAGAAAAGCATCTTAAAAGCCTTGTCACCTTTTTTTGATAGCACTTTCTTTGCTTCCCAGGCCAATATGATGTAATACATTATTTATAAGCTTTTGAGCTCTTTATGCAATAATTTCACCACTTTCCTGACTTAGCCTTCAAAACAAGAGTGCAAGAGATACACATAACTGGACAAGGTGAAAATTCATGAGAAAGTGTGTGGTTTTCCATTGGCTTTAATGAACCTCAGAGAAAGCAGAAGTACTAAAATTGCTTCTAAGTAGCTGCCAGTAACTCACACCCAAGTAAAGGAGAAAGATGTAAAAGGCAAGAACAGGCAGTTAAAGGGGTTATTAGGATTTTTGACGGATATGGTCCTTTAGCACATTGCCACATGGCAGAAAAATAATTTTTTCTGGTTTTGTGCCTCTCCTTATGGTGTGGTTTAAGTGAAGAAAAATTTGAGGAGCATCCCAAACCATGCTTACTCAGATAAGAGAACTCTGCCTAGTGTAGCCTTTCCTCTGCCACGCGTCCTTCAGACACATCATGAGCTCACTCATCAAATGGTGTGGGTACAGTTCTTCATTCCACCTCCCAGATCAGGCAGATCAGAGCTGCCCCTATCTTAGAGACATTTCTTGGAACAGAACTTCCATAAGATGTTCTGTTAAAATTTTCTGTCCCTCCTTCCCTGCACAGATTTGTGGTTCCAGCCCATTCTCTACTGCTCTTTTTGATGTCCTGCTTTGACAGGAGATTCAAACTGAAACAGTTCATGTAGGTGCACCATTGCACAAATGACCTGTTACAGTGTTAAATTAGCCATTTTGCAAGAGATTAAAACCATCTTTTTACCAGACCTCCGCTCAAATTTCATTCCTAAACAGCTGTGCCAAGATTTTAAACTGCTTTGAACTCAAAGACCTGAGACTAGACAATTTTCCTCCTGTTAAAAGGGATTAAATTCTTCTGTACATGCAGAATAATGAGGAATAGGGCATTGACATGAATGCTTTTTCAGTTTTCTGAGGCAGCAGACATGGATGAAGGACTAACTGTACAAAGATATTGTTATGGTTACAGATACAACCTTTAATTTATACTTTTCTAATTTTCCAGTGTTCTTGACACTCTCTGTCTAAACCAAGGAAAAAGAGACTTGACATTTTAATGCTGAAAAGGTGAGAAAAGAAAAACAGGTTGCAATTTCCATCTGAGAAAATTCAATCTCTCTAAATCCATCTTAGATCCACTGCAGATCACTTCCCAAAAGCCCATGTGGCACCTCACTTCAAGCAAAGGCACAGCAATGCAGTGAGCACCTGTTGTCTGCATCACTTCATCTAGTTAAACAGTAGTTTGTCTAAAACAACATGCAAAGTCCCCAAAATTTGAAGTTCTAAATTTTCCCTTCTAAATTTTCCCCTGCAAATATGTTTCCCTTCCTTTAAATGATCCATAAATCTCCCTCAAGCAAGGAAGCAGAAGTGAAGCAGTTCAAAGTAAGCAATCACTTTCTAATCCCTCTATGTTTATTAGAAAAAAGGCCTGCAATGCTGTACTTGCTCTCATCCTGGAAGCCTGGGGACAATATTCTGCTACTCAGGCAACTTCTTCACATCACCAGCAAAGCCCTGTGGATAGTATGTGCCAGCTGATCTGAATGAGAAATCCTACATCTCACCAGCTATGTCTTTTATTTACTTAACAAGATACAAATACAGCATCTGTCTTATGGGTTTTGTGGAGAAAGGAGTGAAGTTTACAATGAAAACTTGATCAGAGTTGTTAGCCAGGCTTTATCCTCCCATGCCTGTGCTGAAGGACTGTGAAACACATTCCAAGGATGCATGTCCCTTACTGGTGCTGAAATGTGGCATGCATGAGACATTTGTGTGAAACTGCAGATGTAGATCAATATTCCATCTTTGTATCTGAGTAATAGGAATTATCTACTGAATTTTCCATCAAATATGAACAAAAGAGAGAGTCAGCCTTAACTAAAGATGTAAAAACTCCCAGTCTGTCTGCTTAAACCATGCAGAAGAGAATCTTTCATGGATCATTTTCCTCATTTGAGGGACAAATGCAGAACCTCTACTCTTTAAAGAGAAAATGGGTATTCCATGTATAAATTTCACCTACTTCAAGTAACTGGTTGAGAATATCTGGAGTTTCAGGTGTTTTTAAATACAGATCTACACACATAGATCATACATGTGCCAATGCACACAGTGGTTTTATCAATACTGTCCAATGTGTGACAAACTCCGGAGAAGTGGAGATGAGGAAATGAAATCAGTCTGTGCAGAACCATTTTTAATATTATGTTTTCAAAAGAGTGCAGAATGGTTGTTCTTCCCCTGCTCTTTCCACTGGAAGATTTAAGGACTCTACACCCATTATTTCTTTTTACTCAGTGCTTCATGTCCTGTGGTGAATGTGAACTGTACTTGAAAATCAAGATTGTAGCAAAAATTACCTCCCCAGTGAGCTGATAAGGGAAAGAGCAGCACAACGTCAACAAATTCTTGCTTTATATTTTAAATCTGGGGGGTTTTAAGGCAGTTTTGTGAATTAATTTAATTTAATTTAGACAGAACAAAAAATTAAGGTTTCAATCCCATATCTGTGTTACAGTTATGCAAGCAACTGTATTGCAAGGGCATAGAAAATTTCTGCAGGCAATTTTATCAGTTTATTAGTTTTGAATGTTCAGCAAGCACTCCAAAGGAGGACAATTTAGAGAGAATCATGCTGTGGTAAATACTCAAAGTTTTCAATAAGAATTCTTTCAGAATACAGTCTGATGAGCCTAGGATGTTATATGGCCACTTTTCCAAGAGAGAATTTAAAGGAAAGCTGAATCTCTGTTAAAAAGTCTATGAGTGGGTGCTGTTAATAACTCCAGTAGGTTGGGGATGATTGCACATGACTTGCAGCTTTGTTTATTCTCTGAATATTAGATGACATGGCATAAATCCAAAGGGAAACAATTACTATTCATGTGCTGAGAAACAAAGTGGAGCTGGTTCTTTTACTTCTAAACTCTCCGAGGAGTGACCAAGGAGCAGATTTATGAAAGAGCTGTAACTTACATAAATGAGACTTCAGTTTACCAAACAAAATTCACACTCTTTGGCATCTCCTCCCACATCAGCCATGTCTAAGTTCTGTCAGCACCTTTGTTTTATCCAGAAGGTGTTTAGTGCAGAATTCATAACCACAGAGAGGCGATCAGGCTTTACCACCTCAGCACTGGACGACGAGATCTTGGTCCCTGGACGCCCTGACTTTCTCACCCAGGAAGTCTCTTAATGGCTGCTTACATGGGAGGACCAGGATTAAGAGGGAACCTTGCTTCCAGTTTGGCTTTGTTGTATGATCTCAGACTGGCAGATAGTGATGGTCTGAGTATTTGGGTGAGAAAAGGCTCTCTGTGCTACCATTTTGTGTACAAATGCTCCCATCATTTTGCTGTTGTCTTCTTCTAGGAAGTGTCTCAGGGAGATGGATCCCATGTAGACACCAGAGCACCTTCAGGCAGAGATTCACTTTCCTTTCCATTATTTCCACATGCCTAGCTTGAGGCAGCTGTACATTTCAGCTGATCTCATAAAGTAAGTGTAATGGCTGCACTGAATTGCATCCTGAAGAATTTTATTCTCTACTTGAATTGTATACATTTCTGAACAGAAGATTTTGGATTTCATTGTGGAGCCAAGCACCAGGCATTTGAGTGCCTAACACATTTACTGAACATATTTGCCTTAATGTGCTTTCACTAAAAAGAAAAGAAACATGTACATTTAAGATCTGCATTAAGATCATTTTTGAGGTCATCTATTAATTGTTCATTACTCAATTGATACCAAAAGAACACCTAAAATGAAAAAAAAAGCCCTCACAAATGCAGCTATCATCAAATGCACAGAAATCCTACAAGAGCTCAAAGAGAAAGGTAACATATGGGTAAGGCTGGAAAAGCTAATTTTAACATGATTTAGTTCAGCGAAGAACACATCCTGATTTAAAATGTGGTTTTATTCTTATCTCACATTGGTTATACTTAGTTATTTTTCTGGAGATTGATTCTCACTTTTAGCCATTATTAAGGCATGCTATTTTGCAAGTAAGTGAGGCATTTTTACTAAATTTGATGCCTTTTCTTTGTTAACTAGAAGAAAGTATATTAGTGTTCTGATTTAGGGCAAATTAAGGGGGGGAATTTCTGAAGGGGTCCCTCTAGAAAGCAAATTCAAGCAGCCTCTCCCCCACCCGGTTCGGGAGACAAAAATCTCCTTTGAGAAAAAGTGGGAAAAAAACTGTTTATTTAACAAGCAAAGTATTCACAAGCAAAAAAAAAAAAAAAAAATTAAACAATAAAACCTCTTGCTGTTCTGAAGAGATGACAAATTCAGGAAGTCCTTGCTGTGGGGTGTAGCTCGCTCACTCAGTCTCTTACCCACACTGGAAAATGCCACATCCCAGGCCCCCTGGGCCACAGGTGGGAGCTCCTGGTGTTCTTCTGGGTTTTCAGTCTAAAGCAGGGCTGATCAGTTCCAGGAAAAAGAAAAGCCACAGTCCAGGGAACTTCACTGCCTCAGCTAGCTACAAAAATCCTAACTAAAAAGCCAAGGAGAGCTCCATCCCGCTGTCCATGCTGCAGACAGCACAGTCCAGGAGCAGGGTCTGGGGGAGCGAGTGTAGTTTCTGATAACAGACTCCACACTTCTTTCCTCCCCTTTGCTCTCAGAACCTCTCTAAAACTGGTGCAGAAATTAATATCCAGCATAAACAGAACAGATGATTGGGGACACGAGCATCATAAAGTCACCCGAGGACAATGAGGTAACATAACTGTTAGACTGTATTCTATTAGAAAAAGACAGATAATGCTTTTTGTTTCTAAGGGGATTCCTTTCTATTCATGATTTGGGTAAAGTTAATTTGGATGGAAATATCAATCATATATAATCTGCAAAAACTTGATTACTTTAAGCAAATAAATACAATTACATGGAATACTTTGAATAATGACAACACATTTATTGAATTATATTTTGAAGTTAAGACTTTTTGAATAAGGACTTCTTTGTAATCACATGTCCTTCAAGACATCTAGAATTAGAGGAGGTTAACTCCTCCCCTTCAAGGTTTGTTATTAGGTTGTAAATTCTCTTCAACCCAGGTTTCAATGCCCAATCAACTTGTCAAGTTCTAATGGTCCTGGTATTGTATTAAGCTTTTCATGCAGAAAAAAGCATATAATTTATTCCTTCAGCAAATCCCATGCACCAAATCATGGGAGGTGGTTTCACCTATTACACTGACTGGACTTCTGTGACTGACAGCAAATACAGACATTGTCCTCCGTGTGATTTACATGGATTTTGTAAATAACTCTAATCTGCAATATACATTTTCATGGCAATATTCAGGACATAAGCAGTAAACACCTTTTAGTAGAAAATATTCATGACAGTGGGCCCAGTTGCATGCCTTTTTTTAAAGCCACTGTTGTTTTATTCTGTCTTTTCATACCAAGGCAGAAAAAGAAACCAGCAAACATACATTTTAGTTTCTTGTTAACCTACTCATAACTTGGTCTGGAAATGGGTCAGTTAATGCTCTTTCATTCTGCTTAAGATATTTTTCTGATACATGAAGCAAAATAATTCTCTATCAGTGTTTATTAGGCTGGTTTTGCTCAAGGCTCTTTATCTTGTCATATCAATCAGCCAAGGCTAATATGTGTGACAGAAAGTAGGACAGAGATCCCCAAAGAGGGACGAAGAAATGAAATGACAAATAAGCTGGAAAAGATGCGGGGTCATTTCCCTTTCAGCCTCAGTGAAATACCTTGCTTTATGAGTCAGCATTGAAGATATAAATAGTTTGCAATGATATAAATAGTTTGCAATAACCAATATAGTCAGATGATAAATATCAGACACTGGCCGAATGTATTTTGTTACCTCAGTTTAGCAAGGCAGGAACAAACAGGACTGATTGACCTGAGGTAGCACAGTTGAAAACCATAAACCCAGGGGATGAATCCATGTTTTGGTTACCTAATCAGTCAGCAAGAACACCAGGCCATTGTGCAACACAGGCAGAATCACCTCACAAAGGCTGGAAAAGAGCAGTTTGAGAACATCAGCTTAGGAAACCCTCCTATGTACAGAGACACCTTTCCCAGCCACTGCAATAAACACTTTCTAGAACCTGAGAAAGCAAACAAGAGGCTCATTGTCCTGCAGCCTTCTATTCAATAGTATTGATATCCAGTCCAATTGGCAAGAGAACATCCCTGTTTTGATTTCTGACTAGATGAACAGGTCAGAGAGTCAGAGTAATTCAGAAAGTACACTTCAGCTTGTACTTTGAGACATGACTGCCCTTGCACCCGAAGAATCTCACTCTGGTTTTGCTTGTTTTCTCTTTATGGCAATGAAACTAATCTGATTTTTACCAGGTTTACTCCAGTTTTCCCTAAGTATAAATAAGATTAAGATGTGTTTGGAAGCATTTATGCTGGGTACAAATAAAGTTCCTTCCAGTGCAGGGGCAGCAGAACCTACAGCTCTCTCTGAGCTCATGTTTAAACATTTCACCCAAATACATATATCTTCATGTAACCGCAGTTTTAACCTTGTTTTATAACAGCAGCCCTTTTTTAAGGAAATGTGGAAAGCTAATTAATTTATATTGCAACAAATTATCAGAGATTATTTTTCCCTACCCCTCCCCCCTACTTAAAACAAATGTTGAGGGAGGAATAAGTAAAATTTTGCAGGTGGAAACATTACAGATTCTCTCGCTTCGTGATTCTCTCCCTGCCATTTTCAGATGAGTACATTTGCTTTCCAGGAGAGTTTTAAAGTCATCAGTTCTAATGAAAATGACAGGTAAATTGAGCCTGATCATGGGAAGTAAATGGCAGTGTGTTCCAGGGGGAGGATGGGTCAGGCAGAATTGTTCATGCTAATCCAGGCAGCTAGTCAAAATCTGAACAACATACAGGGTGTGAGGTCCTGCACTGTATGTCTGCTGAAGATGACAGTAGCATGAAGCCCAGCCCTACAAACCAATATCCTTTTGCACCTAAATCTTGTCAGCACTCTCCATTTCTTCATGTCTAGATAGGAATGATCAATTCCTGTCCACTGGGATATCACAAAGCTCAGCTGTCCAGTGTTTGTAAAGCATTTTGACAGTCCCAGATGGAAGCTGCTCCAAGGAGAGTCGCCCCTACCTCCTTGATGCTGCTACAGTTTTAATCCAGCCTTTTATCAACTGGTATTTCATGCACTCTCCCTTGCAGACGAAGCAGTGAGCGAACAGAAATGACAAAGTGCGCTTCCAAACTTCCCTCCCACTCACCTCTCCTCCATCTGTTGGAGAGAGAGATTTTATTTGCTGCAGAACTGCTGTCTGGCTAAAAATGTGAGCACTTTTTACAGCATGATCCCACTCTCTCCTCCACACACACCCACTGCCCAAGTGCTTCATTTTGAAATATGACATTGCTTCTTAGCTAATCCCCTGTGTAAGAAGAGGCTTCTACAGCCCATTTTATTAGGGGATGACTAAAAAGCTGCTGTGGAATCCCACATGGTGTTCACTGCTGATCACCTCCACCCTACCTATTAGGAACGGAAAGAAACAGAGGATATCCGACAATAAAGACTATTTTTCTTCCTCTTTTCCCTGTCACAAACAGTCCAATTCAGTCTTATGCCTCATTATTTCCAAATTTTGAGATTTAATCCTGAGTCTTATGGCAAATTGGCATTTATCTTTAATACCTAGCTCCTGGAAGGAAGTGCTCACTTCAAATTTTCTGTTTCTTTTAAAGAAAGCAACAAGTCAAGTATTCCTGGATTGGGAGGAAAACTAGGTTTGGCTGAAGACAGTCAAAAATATTCAGGAAATAAAGGCATATAAGAAAACATCAAATTTCAATAAACACACAATGCAATCCTATATCTTTAAGCCTACAACTGTGCAACAATTCTAAACTGTGGATCTGGCAATATGATGGTGGGGGGAAGTTTGTGGTCATGGAATGCAAAATTGTCCACCATGTGTAATTAAGCAGAATATCAAAACCTGTTTTCAGACAGTATTTAGTCCAGATTCCAAGGTCTGGACTTGAGATGCTGCTGAAAGAGAAAACACAAAATAAATTAGACAAAAAAGAGAGACATTGTCTAATTTATCACTGAGGTGAAACCTCTAAACTTCAAAAACCTTCCAACTCCATTCTTACTCTGGATATTGTGGCTTTCATAAAGAGAATGGTTTGTATGGTTTCAGACTTTTTTCAGTTTTCATGGTTAAAGGAACTATTTTGCCCCCAAGTACATATAGTGGTCTATCTGTCAATCAAACTAGGTAGACAAATAATTTCATTCCACATTTTCAGGTAATTTTTTTAGTAATCTTTGCAGAACAAGTTACAAAATGGGGATGACTCTGATGTGCAGGCATTAGAAAGGCAAGTTGTTTTTTGGTGAAATTGCCTTGTTAAGATTAAGGCTTGAACATTTCAATGACCTCAGACTTAGGGAAGAAGGATGTATTACTGTAACAGACAAAAAGAATTCAGAATTTACAGGCCACAAGGACATTTGGAAAAACTCCCACAATTAGGAAAAAACTATCAAGCCAACTCAATCAACTTTGCTGAAATCAGTTCTGAGTGGGAAAAGGTAATTCTGGCAGGGGGAGTTCATGAGCCCTGACTCAAGAAATCCACAGACTGAAGAGAAAAATTGAGCATGTTGACTAATCAGCATAAAAAATGAGGGATTCAACCAATAGAAGACAGAATACTAATTCGTAAGAGAACTGTGTAACTTGAAGCTAGTGAACATTAATGCCTTTGTTTGCTAAAATGTATAAAGAGTGAAAAGTTTTGATAGCTGCTGTGATGGCTTTGTGGATTTGCCACCCAGCACCCATTTTTGTGCAGAACTATAAATGAATGCTTCAACTCTGCATGTGGAATGACGTCATGCGTGCTGGGTTAAAGAACCATATTTTGGGACAACATTTGGAAGATAAGCATCAGAAAAGACATGGCATTTTCTCTTCTTTCTCACCCCAATTTGGTTAGAAGGAATATGGGGATGGAGGTCCATACTACAACTTTGAACCTGTAAAGATTGTGTTCCTTTTTCCATAAGGACAAAACTTCAGATTGTCCTCTAGCAATTTCAATCAATAGGCTTCAGTCAGACAAGCAGATGCATCACTGTTTCCAATTAGAGGCCCGGGCTAAATTACTAGGTGATGAGTTCCTATTAAAAACTCATTACACCTAGAAGAAAATGTTTTTCATTTGGGGAATGGTGACTAGTCCCAAGTGATGACCCCATCCTTGGACAGGATTCAATCAATCGTGACAGCTGCTCAAGAGAGTTATAGCTCCTGCCAGACAAAGGGGATTGTCTAACCTAGGTCCTCGAAAGGGGGAAGTTCAGCATGTTTTTCTTGCCTATTCACAAGCCACAAGAACCTCAGAAAGATCCTCCAGCAAAAAACAGATGGAGTTAGCAATTTATGACCTAGGCACACAAAGTGGGCAAGGTGAGGCCATAAAGAAGGGCTCATGTCTTTAGGCAAGTGATGGAAATAGAAAAAAAATCCCCACTCCATATCAATATTTACTGATCAGTAAAAAACAGTAACCTAATTTTAATTCACAATGCAAAACATACTCCACACAACAACCAAAACCTTTTCTTCGCCCCTGCAACCAGACTGCTGCACAGAGCTATAAATACCCCAGCTCACAGGTACAGTTCATTGTAATACAAGTTTATTCCTTTTTTAAACCTCAGACTCCTCCAGCAAAAGTAAAGAATGGTGACAAAATGTGAATGTAACATCAGGAAATTCCTTCCTATTAGCTGGTGTTTAATCTTGTCTGAGTAACACTGGCTTGAACAGCAGAGACATTCAAAGTGATAGGGTCAAGAAAAAGTGAGAGTTATCCAGGCATGTTATTTGCAGAGACAAGCAGAGCAACTTGGAAACTGGTTTTTGGCATGCACTTATTTATTTCAGCTTGATCTTTCTGTTCTTTATCCAGGTCTCTAGCCAAGAGTTCCTTGTTAACTGTTCAAAGTGCATCTTTCAGGGAAACTTGACCATGTTCTATCTAGCAACTGTAGAAAACATGGTTCTGCATTATTGGTTAAAATTAAAGTGCTTTATATCTGCCCAATAATCATGGTTCAAATACATTCGATAGCACTGCTAACTTACTCCAGTGAAAGGCTATCATACCAGATTGCAAAGCACCAGCTGCCCTAAGATCTCCCAATTCCAAAACTAATGGAGTTATGCGAGCAATGTCAGTATCTGCATTTAAGGGACACAAGGGATTCAAGGGATTTAAATTAAAGGGATGAGGAGTAGCCTCATCAGTATGGGAATGAAGCAGCATTCCTCACCTGGAAGGTAATGTCAGTTTGACCTTGACCCTACACAGCAGCCGACTGACTAGGGGAAGTAAAGGGCTTCAGAAGAAGACGTGTGGGATTAGCGACTGGCCAGTATCAAACCCAAGATACTGGTGTGCACCGCGCTTGGTTTGACCCTGTATCTCTATTATATGCCCAGAACTGCCATATTTTGACAAACACAGAAGCTCAGCATGTCACCTACCCTGCAAGTCCAACCAGGATCCAGAAAATAGGCAGCTCTTTCTCATCATCTTCATCTGTCCAGTAAAGTACTCCCTGAGGTTCTTGCATACCATGGGCATCTTCATAAAACAGTTACTGCTGACTAGCTCCTGAATCAGAGTGTTGTCCCAGGGAACAGGAAGTCCACGCTTAACTCCACATCCACCCATCACTTAACAGTGATGAGCCTGGCTGGGGGGCTGATGGCAATCCCACCTCTCCTACTGAAACTCTTCCACTGCACAATGAATTCTGGAGTCATTTATCAAAGAAAGGGTACTCAAACCTGCCCTACTCAAACCTGGAAATCAAGCACCATCAGTACTGCAGGCGCAGGTCCCTTTCCAAGATCTGGTGGATCTCTTTCATGTGTAGGACTGCTGTGTTGACACCTGAAACTCAAATGCAAGTATTCCCTTCCTGAATGGGTTCCACTTCCACCCTCTCTCTGGCTCCAAAATATCCTGAATTAGGCACCTTCAGCAGCAGCTGCAGTGAATGTTTTCTAGGCAATTTGGCATCCGATGGCTCAGAGCATCCTCCTGGGAGGTCTAAGTTTGAAACCTGGCCGTCTCAGCAGCCTAGAGAAGTATTCCAGCCACTTAGCTGTTACGTAAGTATCCATCATCACCTATTCCTCCAAGCAAAATTTTCTGTCTCCTGGTGAAAGTGAAGAACTCTGATCTATTCTTTTGACAGGGAGATGCCTGAAGGTTTCCACACTTCAGACATTCCTTCATCCAGACTTCCCCAGTGAAAGCTCCAGTGATACCAAGGCTCTGTAACTCACCTGTATTCAGCAGTTTCCTTTCTGCATGTTCTCTGACATGTGAAACACCATTTTAGATCACAGCACCTTTCAGCTCAGTGTTCTTTTGCTCTTTAAACCATTAGGTAACCAATGTTCTCCATAGAAATTAGGCACCTGAATTATTCTGCTTCAGCATCTTGCCAAGCTACTCTGTGATCAAGGGCTCTTCTAGATTTGCAGAGCCTGCCCATAACTACTATAAGTGCAGTACAAGACCAGCTAATCCTACAATGAATAGTACAGAGAGATATATAGCGCTGAACTCTTGTAATGTAGCTTCAGTGAAGATCTACTCACCCCTGCACAAGAGAGAATTGCAAGGATTTACTTCCACAAGACCTAATGAATACTACTTTAGGGTATCACTACTATTTATTTGAGAATTTTGACATTTGCAGAATGTTGAAGAGGCAACCTAATTCTGTTAATTGTTTGCCAAAGTTTCAGTGCTGGTTTACATAGGGCAGTTTAAAAACCAGTTGATCAGAAGACCATGGAAAGTAACTTCTAACTGTCTAGATATGACCAATATTTAAATCACTAGCAAGTACTCCTTTAAACCACGAAACTCTGTGTGTGGCCTAAGCAGAAGATGGGCTCTGGGAAGGTAAGAATCTCCTACCAATCTCTTTCCAAAGAAATTGCAAGTATTTCCATAGACCAAGCAGCACAGAATGACCATACTGGCTTCCAAGACACTGTAACCCATCCTCCTGCAACAAGGCAGGATGAACACAGCAAAGAGCATGAACACACACTACCTGTGCACATGCACCTACCATGCTCAGATGACAGGCTGAAAACAGAGTCCATGTCAGAAAGCTGAAATAAATGTTCTAATTCTCAGAATATTTATTTGTAATGGTTATTAACCTGACAATTCAACTACTTCGGTATTTAGGTATCTGGCTCTTTAAGTATTTCACACTGATGCTGAGGATGTGTACAGTCATAAACCCTGGTGTAAAAATGTAGTTATGAAAATTACAAAATAAAGTATGCAAACTCTTCCATTCCCCACCACACCAGCTCTTAGAGCGTTAGGGAAGATATTCAAAATTTCTGCCATCTGCCACACCAAGATAAAGAGCAGGGGTGTTGCCTGGTACTTTGCTAATACATTTCTGAGTTACAAACTAACAGAAAGATATTCCATAAATCTAACACCAAGGTGTCTCTGGGTCTTGCTGTGGAAGTGTAGATGTGAAGGTTTTAATGAAAACTGAACTATAGAATAGTTTGGATTGGAAAGGACAACAAAGATCATGCTGTTCCAACCCCCCTGTCACAGACAGGGACACCTTACACTAGACCAGCTTGCTTACAGTCCCATCCAACCTGGCCTTGAACGCGGCCAGGGATGGGGCATCTACAGCTTCTCTGGGCAACATGTTCCAGGGCCTTATCACCCTCACAGCAAAGAATTTCTTCTTAATCCTGAATCTAAACCTACTCTCTCTCAGTAAAAAGCCATTCCCCCTTGTCCTATACATGTCCCTGTAAAAAGTCCCTCTCCAGCTCTCTTGTAGGACACCTTTAGGTAGTAGAAGATACTCCAGCGAGTCTCCAGAGCCTTCTCTTCTCCTTGCTGAACAACCCAAATCTCTCAGGCTTGTTCTCACATGGGAGATGCTCCAGGCCTCCCATCATCTTCATGTCACTTCTCTGGACTCATTCTAGCAGGTCTACACCCTTCCTGTGTTGATCAACAATAACCATTTCAGAGACAGTCAAAGTGACAGGGTCAGATACAGATACAGTAGTGTGTCCCTGTCCATCATATTTTTGTTACCACTTTGTTATTGCTGGTTCTATTTTTTTTTTTAGCTCTTCTTTTCTGTATTTAACTTTCTAAATGCTCCAACAAAAAAGGTTGAAGCTCAGTAGCAACCGCTGTGGTTCCTTTCATGGAAGGAAGGGTGCTTCCTAATTGGTTTTCAGCAAATTCTGCCACAGGGGTTTCTGACAGGAAAACCTTTTGATTCATTTACAGAGATATGACATTTTCTTTCTTCCTATGTTTTCCATAGGAAGTACAGAGTAGAAGGCTTCCCTTTAAGAATGACAGCAAATGCTTAAAAAATGGCAAGTGTTTAAATTATTTGCTGAGTCAGAGTTTGTAACAGCTGACTTTTAGACAAGTGTTTTGGAATAAAACTGTGGGCAGTGTAATGAAAAAATGTTTTTAAGAGAAATAAAGGGAAAAGGTGAAAAGTACACATCATTTACCACACAGTTCTTTGTATTAATATGAGGTTCAAGGAAGCAAGACATTTTTTTTCTTGAGGAGTCTAAAATTTGGAGACTTGTCATGTTTAGGACCACACACCCCATCTTCCAACTGCAGCAAATAGTTTGTTCTTCTTTTCCATTTAGGTGTAATTTTTCTATCACCAGGGAGAGAGATTTTAAGTCACCAGTTTCTGAGCTTTTGAAGCCTTTTCAAAATTCTTTTCAACATGGCTTAGACAGGCAGAAGTGGGTGGATTAGCTCGACAGCCTGCATCCACTGCTTAGTTCCAAGGTTTCAGTGCAATATGCATCTCACACATACCAAGGCACCTGTCGCGGGTCTTAAGCCCTTTGAGTCATAGGTGTTAGTTGGTGCCAGAACACTGGGGCTTCCACCAGAGGTGAGAAACATTTTTAAAAAAAATAAGGAAAAAAACAGAACAAAAAAAATCCCACAACCCAAGGGTAAATTATATATGAGCAAACTCATTTTGCTAATGTAATATGTAAATAGCATTAACACACTGAGATAGCTATTAGCTGAAGAGACTGCCATGGAAAAGGAAGATTCATGTTTCTTTATGGAGACCAGCATAGGGGGAAAAGCCCTTTGAGCAGTGACACTGGCCTGGAGATCCAAGTAGATTTTGTCTAGCAGTCAGCATTTCATATGTTATTGAAATAAGTTCCAGCTGGGAGTGCTGATTCAAAGTCAGAGAAAAACCACTGGATTGCATGGAACCACATCAAGAATCACAGGTCCCTGAGAGTAAGTTCTTGGTAACTTCTGTTATTGCTTTTTCTTTGTTTCCCCATTGCTGGTATTTTGCGATAATGTTTCAGCTGTTTTTTTTTTTTTCATAAAGAGAAAGAAAAGGTATAGTAATTCAATCTTTAAAATGTGGCCAGCAAGAATTTTGAAATTGTAACTGTCCTTAAAAAGTTTAGGTAGTGTTTACTCCCACAAATGTAAATAGTGAAGCTGGGAAACTAATCGGGAAAGTTTCTGCAAAACACCCATCAATACAGAAAACAAAGCCAAATAATTTACATTAATGATCGAGCTTTCCTAAATCTTGACTTCTATACAGTGCAAGTGACTTGCAATACACTTCATCAGTGTATGTTTATAAACTATCTTCTAAATCATTGCTTAATGAATAAGACTTCTTTAAGAAGAAATACCTGGAAAGAGACCTTTACAATGCAATAGAAAATTATTACTGCTACCCACATAGCTCCATTCTACAGCAGCATTTCATTTTTTACCTATTTAAAATGTCCCATTTCCACAACACTGAGCATAATAATAAGTGATTAAGTTGTTTTGTTTTTTTTAAAGGTAATTATTGAAGCAATGTTATGTATACAAAGACGAACCTTTTTAAGGGCAAAATATTTCAACAACTAAATAATATTCTAATTATGTTTAACACACAAGTGTTTTAATTGAAAAGGTTACTAAAGGAGACTACATGTTGTGGTTTAACCCCAGCCAGCAACTAATTACTACGCAGCTGCTCACTCACCCTCCAACCTTCCCTGTGGGATGGGGAGGAGAATTAGAAGAAAAGGTAAAACCTGTGGGCTGAGATAAGAACAGTTTAATAACTGAAATTAAGTCAAATGCAGTAATAATGACAATAACAATAATAATAATAATTTCAATGAAAAAAAAGAGGTAAAAAAGAGAGGGTGGAATAAAACCCAAGAAAAACAGCGATGCACAACACAACTGCTCACTGCCCCGTCCGATGCTCAGCCCCTACCCAGCAGTGATCAGCCTCTCCTGCCCACCTCCTCCCAGTTTGTGTGCTGAGAAGATGTTTTAGGCTGTGGAATGTCCCTTTGGCCAGCTGGGGTCAGCTGTCCTGGCCATGCTCCCTCTCAGCTTCTTGTGCACCTGCTCTCTAGCAGAGCCCGGGAAACCGAAAAGTCCCTGACCTACGGTAAGCACTGCTCAGCAACAGCCAAAACATCAGCGTGCTGTCAACATTATTCTCATCCTAAACTCAAATGCACAGCTCTGTACCACCCACTGAGAGGAAAATTAACTCTATCCCAGCCAAAACCAGGACACTACAGTATCCTGGACACACTGAGGTTCCATCAGAATGAAGAAACGCTCTGGACCCAATTTACAGATCTCACTCATGCACGCACATGCGGCTTTCAGAAAGCATTCAAAAATTCACACAAGATCAAGTGATTTTAAAAATTTTACAGGTTTTATAAAAACATTTTACATTACAAAAATGTATCAAAACCCCTCTTATAATTAAAACTTACAAAGCACTTAAAATGAGTAACATTCTTTAAAATTAGGATTATTCATTTTTTCAATAGGTACAGGTAGAAGTTTATATCAAAACTTTATCAAATAAAAGACAACCTCTAGCTTTCATACCTATTTAATTAGAAGAATATACACTGTCAGAAATATGAATGTGTTTGTAGAGATTTCTTGTCTATAAAAATAGAAAAGAGGGATACTGTGAATATCTCACCTGAAGACTCAAAAAGTTCTAAACATGCCAAGACTCTTAAAATCAGAGAAATTATCAATCTATTTTTCTGAGGATTCCAGCTCAGAAGAATGATGATGCAAGGAAGAAGTAAAAAACAACTGAGTGGAAAAACACCCCTGAGATAAATCAGAACATTATCATTTTTTTCTACTTGCTTGTTTTTTTGGCTTTTGTTACTTTTAAGCTATCACATAGGTTTGAAAGGAAATTGGTCCAGTCACAGGTTTTAACAATTACATTATCATAACACAGGTAATTATTCTGACACAATACAAGCAATAAAAAAAGCCCAAAATAAAACACAGCATAAGTTGCTCTTTTTCTTCAGACTCTTCTGATTTCTGATCCCACCCCTCTAAATTTTTTTTTTCATTCTAAACATAGATTATTAAGAGGATAAAATAGTCATCTGGAATAATTTTTCAAATTATAGTTTCCCACGTCTTCCTTTTTTCCTTGGGAGTTTTTTATGGACAAGTTCTTCAAAAGCCATTATTTCATCTTCCACTTCATTTTCCAAGTCTTTATCATGCACCAAGCCTATATTAAAAACAATAAATTAATGCAGAATGGAAAACCCCAACATCTTTTTCTCTTAACAGTACAACAAGCCATGTCACTGCTATTTTATATGTCAGCAATATAACTTCATATGTGCATAATCATGTTTGAGAAGCATTTAGATTAATATGACGATGTGCTTAAGAGCTCTGCAATGAAGCAGAGACTACTAAGCCACTTGCTGCTCTAGTAATTAATTTTCACACTGAAAATCTGTTTCTATTGTTATTTCCTTTGAGTTTTCTAGGAAGTCTGTCTCAAGATTCAGTTTTAGCAGACACTATATTTCCTTGCTGACTTCCAAGACATACTATAAGGTTCTTTTTGAGACTACAAGAGCACACCCTCTCCTATTAACTGTATCTGCTGGAATAGGGAGAGGCAACCCAAGGCTTTATCACAACCAATTTTTTCTAAAATTGAGCTACTTTAATGCTTTACATACAGTCCATTTTGTAAGTCTAACCACTTCATTGCTGCCAACTGTTGCAATCCCACCACCTAAATATATGTTTAAACATGAACATTAAGGGAGGCACAATGAAGTCTTAAACTTGCCCTCAGAGATCTGTGATGCAATAGACTGCATCAATGTATGCTACTTTTTTGTATGAAACCAAGAGAAATGGAAGTGAAAATAAAAGAAACAAATAGAGGCATCCTTTATCAGGATGGGATCCACTGAAGGCCAGGGAGAAGTCTTGCTCCACTCTGGCCACCCTGCATCCAGCTGCTCTGTTTTGAAGAGCCACTGAGGGAAAGCCTGGTTACCTCATGTTTTCCAGAGTGCCCCCGTGGGAGTGCCTCTCAAAGGTCAGTGAATATCCACAATGCTGCTGAGTGGGAGACTGAAGTGATGCTTAGAGACCACTACTGAGCAGCAGTGGGCACAAAAAGCTGTGCAAATGTAAAACATACCTTCTTCTGCCATCCTGTGAGAGTCCATTTGCTTCAGCCACTTATGAGCGTCGTCAAGGGTGTCAACCAATTTTTTGACATGTCTGGTTATTACTTCTTCAGCTGAAATGGAGCACAGTTAGCATTCTGTGAGAACACTTAGCTGAGAAATGGACTGCAGCTAAAAGTCAAGCACAAAATGAAGTTACACAGAGCTATGTGGGATGAGGATGCTGCAAACCTAGAAGTTATGACCACCAGGATAATTCACTAACGTGGATGAAGATGATGTGTGTATTACTCCCCATTCTAATCAACATTACTAGCACTATCAGAACAGAAGTTCTACATCCTTGTGCTGCCCCTTTTGAGTTACATCTGAATCCTGAAAACATCCTACTTTATTTTTGGGTTATAAAGTTCCTGACGATCATTCTCTCTCTGAAATTATACGAATCAAAGTCAAACATGGACCTAAAATGGTTCAGTCTTTGCTGAACTGCACAACTAAGAACCTCAAAAATGCCTGTTATAAAGACAGGGAAAAGTAGCCTCAGAAAAAAATAATTTCCCTCTATATATTTTCACTGAGTAGAATAACAAGGTAGCATTCATCGAGCAATTGTCATCATGAAATCCATTATTACCTAATTAAACCTACTATATCCATCTTATTCATCACTACCATGGTTCACTGAGCAAGAGGTCAAGTAAACAATAAGCTAAACTTTATGGACTTCATCCATATGTGCAACTTTCCACTAGGAGTAAAGATAAAGCTTACATGTGAAGAGCACAACCTAACATTTAGTTACAAATTTAACATATTTCACTGATCAGAGCTGATGAACATATCAAGTACTACAGTTTTTCACTACTGTCAGACATCAAAGGCGAAATGACAGCTTGACAGGATTGGTGGATTTCTACCAGTGAAGCCAGTAACAATGTTAAGATTTAAGCTGTCACTTTCCCAAAGCAAGTATACTAAACAATTTTGCTTCTAGGCCACTCATTCACTAATTCAATTTTGCTTGCAAAAATCAGCATAGAATAATGCTTTAAGCATATAAGGGGGTGGGGGGGGGGGGAGTCTAATATCAAAATGTGCATCTCAAGCACCATAAATTACTAAACTTTTTAATACCAATGTTGCCTTTGAGTGAGCGACCACAGATTTGTGGTTAAGTATCTACTTTTGCTCAGCCCTAGCAAAATTATCAGTTCAAGGGCAGAATAATCAGAGATATCCTTAGTCAAAAACTCCAAGTACTCCTACCAGGCTACCCCTGCATATCCAAATTACTATGGCTAGAAGTAAATAGGAAACAGTAGAAACAATAAAAAAATTAGTAAAGATGACCGGTCAGTAAAACTGCAAAGTTGCTGTAAAACTGTGTAGGTTCAGAGAACATAGTACATCATGACCATGTAGAATTCACTTTACCATCTATAAAAATTCACTACTATTCACTTTTCTTCTACAACATAATTCATTAAGTTGGAAGAGTTTAGAATGTATTTTGAATACTTCCAGCTCTCTCAGTTCCTCTTTTCATCAGCTACCTGAAACACCAGGAAAAACCTTTCTCTTGACCACATTAAGATTTTTCAAATGAAGCTTTGCCAGGTCTAGCAGTTTGGCCAAAAAATGACATATTAAACTGTATAAAGAAAACTGGAAAGGTCCTACCTCTAGCCCAGGCTTTTTTCTCATAGATTTCCTCTACTGCATCTGAAATTTTTTTAATATTCTCTTTGATTTTCCTCTGGCGTAAGTTGGAACCTTCTTTATACGCTAAATGGTCTCGGGTGTAATCTCTTCCTGTAATGGCCTCCACTACTTGCAGTCCATCATATATTATTGGATCTATGTTTGTTCTGAAAAACTCAGCATAGTGTCTGTAGGCAGCATGTTTATTTGTGTGTTCTTCTGTGTTTCTGTGCTCCATATAGGCCTCACTGGCCACAGAAAGTGCATTTCCTTCTGCGTGCAACTTTTCTTCCCCACTGCTCTCAGCTGGTGTCAGAGGCTCAGAAGTGTCTGACTCCATGCTCTCTGACCGGCCGAAATAGTTCTCAGAGCTTTGCATGAATCTGACCCCACAGAGGTCACACTGGGTTTGGTCAATATCTGCCCTTTTGAATATCACTGATAAAAATTCCTCTTCTTTCGTTGCAACAGGATGAACTCTGCAGCGGGCCTTCCTTTTCCACTTCACACACAGGGAAATTAAATGGAACACACGATACAGCTGGCGTCGAGCTGATGCTTTCTGCTCTTGCTTCTGTTGCTTGCTGAGTGCAATGACTTCCAGGGGATCCTTTTGGTCCTCTAAGCAATGAACCTCTTCAAATTCCTCTTCCAGCTCATCAGCATATTCCATTTCATACAAAGAGGTTACAAACCTGTCAAGGTTTACGTGTTCGTACTGGATGCCCCTTATGGGTGGATGCCCCTGAGCGTAGGGGGAAGTGTCCCACTTCCAGCGGCAGTCAACCAAGTGCTCTTCATCTCGCTCTGTCAGCAGCTCTTGCAGGCTTGCAGCAACTTCTCTCACCTGTGTAGCATCACCCACTTGCTCCACGACCCTCAGCAGTCTTTCAGGTACTTCAGAGGGAGTGTCTTTTTTCATCGATTCCAGCATGGCCTTGATTTCAGGGAAGAGGCGCCGTAAGAGGGATCTGTCTTTAGAGCTCTGCACCTGGTCAGCATTCAGTAACATCACCAAGCACAGCACTACTGTCCGCTCAGCCTCCCCTGAAGTTATGCAGTTGGGATTCCTGAAGGCATTCAGGAGGACATTGAACCTCCCATGAACACCACACAAGACTTCTGCTAGATAACAGAGATGAGATCTGAAATAGTACACAGCTGCATTTGTGTCCTGTGGTCTGTACTCCTGTATAATAGAAAATGTGTCTTTAAGTTCTTTGTAATGGTCCTTGTGTTTGAACAAAAACTCCCAGTAATGAAGGAGAGAGATGTAACTCTTTGGAAGGCAGAGAGTAATGTTCTTGGCGAGACGCATGAGGACAGCACAACACAGAATATACTGGAATTCCAGCAACATCACCGTGTTTCCTATGCTTGGAATCAGGTATCTCGTGCATTTCTTGATCAGGACATTCATGAAACGGAAAAAAAATCTTTTACAGTTTTCTGGGTTCTTATGAACATAGAATTGCTCAAGTGAATTTTCAAGAAGCCGAATGAAGCACAAGTGTGTTCTTCCTGCATTTTCGGCATTCTTGTCAGGCAGCAACATACCATGTCTGCCCTCTATTCCTCTGGTCTTTTCTTCCTGGCCTTTATTCCTTGGGGCACTTTTTGCCTTTGCCAAAGCAAACATTAGCTCTTTGTTATAATTATCCTCTTCTCTAAAAAGAAGTTTCTCAAATTCTTCAGGATATCCTGAAGATAAGATAAGGACCTTCATGACACTTAGCCACAAGTCAGTTGATTCTCTTCTGGCTGCAATCTTTTCGTTATTAAACTTAGATGTGATGTATTTCCTCAACATCTCTCTACAAGGTTTGGAAATTACACTACTGAATTGCAGTATTTCTTTGCATGCTCTTGGGTTCTCAGACAGTATTCTCAAATGAAAATGATTAGGAAAAAACATTCCTAGGAGGGCTTTACATGATGCATTTTCATCAGGAGTCAAAATGTCCTCAAAGCTTTTGCACTGATTCAGTAACTCTTTAGGGAAAGTGCACGTGGCTTCCAACAACAGTCCATTTATTGCCACCAGATGCATTTTACACTGAAATATTGTCCTTGCTTCACGACGCAGCAAGGGTCTGTGGTAACCCTCACAGGTTTTATCTTCACAGTTCAATCCTGCAATGAACTTCATACAAATATCAGGGTACTTCTTGCTCAGTAACTCATTGGTGATAAAGCACAACCTGCTTAACAAGTGCTGCTTCAAAGCTGATTTTACTTTCTCTGTGCTTACTGAGAGATCACCTTTTGCCTTCCTCTCTTTTAGACTTTGCTTGTCTAACAAAAACTTGATAATGGGTTCAGCTTCATTTTGGGACACCTGGCAACTGTCACCTGCTGGGACAATCCCAAAATAGGCAAAGCATAACTTCACCATATCTTTCTCTGCATTGGTGGCTGCTTTCTTCAGACCACTAACAAGACTCAGAAGAGCCATTAAGCCACGTGTTGCCATGAAGAGGATGTCCAGGATGTCCTGGCCACGAGTGCTGCAGCGACATAACGCAAACAGAGCTTCGACTGCACCAGCAGAATGATTCAGAGACAGGAACTGATCGTATGCGTCCCTCAGCTTCAAGAAGTCTCCTTTCAGAGCTCCCTGCAAAAACACAGCCTCAGCAATGCCAGACTTCTGCCCAGTTTGCTCACAAAGCTCAAGGGCTTCTCTGAGGATGCTCTCCACGCTCCCTAGGTGCGGTTCTGAACCGCGGCTCAGTCTGGCACGAGCCTCAGCAAGTAAGCACGATGCGCGGAACTCTTTTACAGCCGTGAGGTTGGCTGCTTCCAGGGCAAAACCGTGCTGCTTCATCAGCTTTGCAGCCTCCTCCTGGCGATCCTTCCTTTTCAGTAAGTCTGCTGTTTGGTGCAAACATCCACGAGACTTCAGAAACTCAAGCTGATCCTCTATATCCAGTTTTGAGAGGACTTGCATCATTTCCTCAGTCCTGTTCATACTCAGGTACTTTGCAGCTGCTTCCAAATACAGCTGATTTGCTGTACAGGAGAGTTTGGAAGACATTTGTCCTTTTGCATTCAACATATCTTCATATCTGAAATAAGAGATACATCAATTTACTGCCACATATTACAAATCTAGACACAAAAAGCACAGCAATTAAAAAAAAAACCCAACAAAACCATTAAACAAAGAGCTTCCCCTACAAACCCTTCCTACTGTACAAAAAGGTATACTGTTTCATGTGATATGCCTGCCAGGTGAAAGAGGATCACATCATCTTAAAAGATCTACAGAAAGAAATTAATTACAACATGAGGCTGTCAGAATCAAGAGTATTAAAGCTTTTGGTACAAACAGGATCACAAGGTTTACAGCATTAGTGAAGCATTCTCCACATTGTCAAATCAATATACAAATAATTTTAACACATTTTAATAACATTAATCTTCTATTTATAAAAAAATATGATTTTTTTATAAATAGAAGATTAATGCTAATAAAACGCGTTAAAATTATTTGAGGCTGTCAGAATCAAGAGTATTAAAACTTTTGGTACAAACAAGATCACAAGGTTTACAGCATTAGTGAAGCATTCTCCACTCTGTCAAATCAATGTACAAATAATTTTAACACATGTTATAAGCATTAATCTTCTATTTATAAAAAAATTTAATTTCAGTGAATCCGCCAAGGGTCAATATATAGAACATTCTGTAAAATTTACATAAACTTGTCAGTTTAGAGATAATTCTTTCAAGCCTGCTGTATGTATCTGTATATACTTTGTAGCTTATTGAGCGTCTGAGCAAAACACCTGGCTGCATCTTTTGTAACATGTACTTAAGAATATTCAGTAATTAATTACTAATGGCTGATGTAAAATTATTGATGTATCCCCTAAGCCAGTTTTGTGAAATATTCTCTCCTGAATGCTGAGAATGAGTAACCTTTTCCTGTTGGATGAGTAAATTATCATCAGCTTTTTGTTATCATCTTTTTCATGATAAATGTAGTAATGCAGACTTTTTTGTCTACGCTGATAAATTTCCATTAATGTTTTGGGAGGGATTATTTAAAAACTTTTTTGTTGGTAAAGTGACTTTAATTCTTGAATGTTTTGATTGAACAATTAAAGAAGCTTTAATCATTCAAAAAAGCAGTTACCATTACTAAAGGTAATGTAAACAAAGTCAGTAGACAAAACCCGTCTGAAAATTTTTCAGTGAACCATCTGTATTATATGAAATTTGGAAATGCAAAAGAGATTTATATTCCAATACCATCTTGCAAGACATACCTTTCAACTGCCTTTGCTGCTTCTTCATAGAGTTCTTCCTGACAATACATTTTAATGGCCAGATCAAACTCCTCAATTAGTTCATAACATTCAGATGCTTCTCTGTAGCACTGGCTTTTCTGATAGTAAACTGCAGCATCTTTCATCTGCAATGCAGAAGTCAATAATGAAACTGAAGTGCTGTAAACAGTCAAAACTACATGCATGGAATAAATCTTGTAATTCCATCATGTGTCTCATAAAGAAGTACACTTTAATAAAATGCAATTAAAGTATCTGAATAAAATCAAATAGATATTAAAGTAACCATCACTAAAACTGAAGAGATTGTGTAAAAAAACTTCAAAATATTTGTGTCTGAAAAACTAGAGTATAAAATGAAAGGTATTATATAAGGTTTTCAAAATAATTTACCCACCCAGCTCTGCCTGTTGTGAGAAAACACTACACATGCTTCTGCTGATTTACAGATTTTTCAGAATGAATAGTATTAAATTAAAACAGCTATGGTTGCAGAAAGAGAACACTAACATTACATCTCAAATTTCAAATATTTGGGAACAACCACTTTATATTCTTTTAGTGGAAATACACTGAAAATAAAAATATTATGTATTGTTAGCACGCTACTTTAACCCTTCCAAGTTTTAATGGCTGTTATCAATGAAGTTTCAGTATCATCAGAGTACTGAATGAAGCAACGGCTTAAGTTTCATTACATCAGTCATTCACTAATTTTTGACTGCAAATGACTGATAATAACATTTGAGGAAAGCCAAAGAAATAAAGCCAGCCTGCATAATTGCATCATGCTCCCCTTCATTTCTTTTCTGCCTATTCTCTGACAAATAACTCCTCTTGAACAACCCAGCTTAAAGAGCTTGTTTGTTTTGCTATTACCATGACACGAAAAGATACTATTACTTCATGAGTAATATGAGAGGTAAAAATTCTGTAGGAAAAGGAAAGTGATATGGTGAGGATTTAATACCTTTCCTAATTTTTTACACAATTCTGCACAAAGACGGAACTCCTTTGATTGAATCAGACATTTTAGTGATAGCTTTGGTTCTCCACATTCCAAGTAAGTTTTAGCCAAAGTCATATATTCCATCTGTTTTTCCCTGTAAGAAGTAAGAGAAAATTACCACTAACATCCAAATTAAATTTAGGATCATGTGAGCTGTCACTGAATCCAACCAACACTGACATGACACAATACTCTTAATACATTACCTGATGAGTTATGATCTTACAATTAATTATATTTTGTGCTGACACTGCTCTGTCCAGAAGTCTGTTCCAAAATATGATAGCTCTGACAGTCAAAAGATTGAGGTTTTTTTTTAAACTAATATATTACTATACTGTAATATACACTGTACTGTATTATTGTGATTCTGTACTGCTTCTCTTTCCTTAACTTGCTGTCTCCTTTCTGCTCTTTAGCACCAATGTCATTAGAGACACAAGCAAATGTGTTCTCAGCCTTTGTTCTGTCTGACCAAACAATCCCAGCCTCCCAGGTATCACTGCAGCATAAACTAGACTGATTTCAAAATTCTCAAGCCTGGAGAATCAAAACTGTACAGAGCATTTCATAAAGAACACATGAAAATCTTACTTAAGCTTTTTACACCAGCATTAATACCTCTATTAAAAAAAGAATACAACTTTGGCAGCTTCATCGTTACATATGTTCTGTCAACATATTCTAATACACCAAATTCCTTCTCAAATTTTATGCCAGCTTTTGACAAGCACAGTGAATTGAGAAAAAGTTTTATCAGTCCCATCAACAATTTCACTATAATCATGAAATTTTGTGAGCATCCTTATGCTTCTAACCAGGGCCACTAACATAAAGCAGGTAATCAAACAAGATAAAATCTCAAATAACTCCAGTAATAGCTTTTCTTCAGACCTTCCCTCTTCTCCCTTGTGTGCCAGCTTCCTCTGATCTCGTCATTCCTTTCCCCTGCTGCTATCATTGCTAGTTTCTGGTCTCCCAGAACATGAACAGGAACTGATTCACTTAGGTTTAGATCTTTCTCCATTACGTTTTTCCCTGCCTTATTTGAGATGAGTCCCAAAGAGTTCCCAAGCCTCTTCGAGAAACTGCAAACTCTCTCCCCTGTCAAACTCGAGCTATTTTACTCAGCCGAAATCATGAACTATATGATTCATCTCAAAATCTGTTCCTTCAAAACTGTCCTTTGGTTCAGATCTGGTCCTGCTTGTTTAGTTTAAGATGACTGTAACATTAATTTTACTCCAAAACTCACTTTTTCCTAGCAGCTTTTTTTCCACAATGCACACCACCATTCCCTCTCCTTTGCTGAGTGAACATGCAGTGGGGATTACCACATTCACTCAACAAAGTAAGTTGCCATCAGCAGCACTGATGACATATGTTCTCCTATCTATATCTATGGTTGTAAAGCCTCTTGATGTAATGCAAATCCTGCTGCTTTTCTTTCACAGAACCAGTAAGCCCTTGCAAGGGCCAATTTCATTTGGGCAGCCCTTCCACTGCTCCCTAGAGGGAGCAGTGCCCTGGATCTTGTAGTGCTAGACCTTCCAACTCCTTAAATCTCTTTTGCCAACCACAAGCACATAAAGTTTGCACTGTTCTCCTCCTGCACTGTCCTCCAGCGTCTCTGGTCAGGTCCCACAGCTGTGGTGTGACTCTCACCCTCTGCACCATGAAGTGACACTCACTCAGCTGCACTGATACCCTACCTTGGGCTGCTTTTCTTTGCATGCACTTTGAGAACAGCGTTGTGTGTCAGGGCCAGCTTTGACTTCTCAGCTGCTCCTCCCTTTTGGTAACATTTGGCAGCCACCTGGGGTGAAATCACATACAGCATTCACAGATGTGCATCCAGCCCATGGCTTATCACATAAAAGCAATACTTAATTTTACAGTCACTGGAATGGAAAGCAGAAAGATTGGCAGGATGCCTGGAAAAAGGAAAAGGTAAAACATTGTAGTATAATTTTAGGGCAAAAAGAAAAGCTTTATGTGCAACTACCAAAATTAGAATAATAATTACAATATTACATGGAAAGCAGAATTCCTGGTAAGCTGATAGAACAAACAGCATATGCAATCTGAATGACAGCCTTAACCATTAACTGGTAAGTCACCAGGCATCTACAACATATTACAAAAAGCGAGGAAGACCAATGCGTGTAAAGTGAAATCGAAAAGCAAGGAACATTTACTCAATGCTTTTATCATACCAGGCTCTTTCTGTGAAAACTAAACAGAAACACTGAGAGCTACCATGCTCCTAGCAAGGTTTTTTTCATTATCACCCTGCTTATTCTGCAACACCATGATTTCTTTACTCTAGCCATTAATTTAGTGTTGCTTCTGTTCAGAAATTGCACACTGCAAGCCACCCTTGGAACTGCCAAAGTCACCAGATAATGTCATCTTAAGGCAGCACTGATTAGCAAAGATCAGCGTTATAAAGAAAACAGATTTGCAGATAATATAGCTAATACATTTCAGATTTCAAGATTTATATTTTTTTAGCTGTGTGGGTTTTTTTTTTCTCAACTCTTTTCTGCCCATTTAGAAAACTGCCTTTTATTTTCAAGGGGAGATAAAGACTATCTGTATAGTGGCAACTGATTACTTTGGGTTTTTGCCTTGTTATAAATGCTAATTTTCTCTTCAAAGAATTTTATGTTGTTACCTGCAAAATACAGAAGCTTTCCCTCTGCCGTGATCTCAAAAAAGTATCTGAATTTTTATTTCATAGAATCACAGAACATCTCAAATTGAAAGGGACTTATAAGGATAATAGAGGCAAACTTACTGCTCTCTTCAGGACTACCTAAAACAACCCCACATGACTGAGAATGTCATCCAGATGCTCCTTTAACCCTAAACTCATGGCTTGATGCCATGGCTACTTTCCTGGGGTGCCTGGGGCAGACCACTTTCTCAGTCCAGAGCCTTTTCTATGTCCAATCTGACCTTCTTCTGATCCAACTTCATTCCATTTCCCCATGTCCTATCACTGGTAACCAGGGAGAGGAGATCAGGACCTCCCTTTGAGGAAGCTGTAGACTGTGATGAGGTTACCCCTCAGCCATCTCTTCTCCAAGCTGAACAAGACAAGAGACTTCAGCTGCTCGTCTTAAGACACATCCTCTAGAGCTGCCCATGGTAATGGCAGGAGGGCTGGGACTGGATGAGCCTTGAGGTCTCTTCAAAACTATTTTGAACAGACCATTCTATGATTCTATGACTTTTCATCATCTTGGTCACCTTCCTCTGGACACACTCTAATAGTCTGTTGCCCTTCTTATATTGTGGTGCCCAAAACTGCACAGAAGTGAGTAGTCCAAAACTACTCCAGGCAAGTCTGCACCGGCACAGAGCGGAGCAGGACAATCACCTCCTTTGACTGGCTCACAATGCTGTATTTCATGCACCCAGGACACCATCTGCCTTTTTGGTTGTCGAGGCACACTGCTGGCTCTTCTTCAACTTGCCATCCACCCAAACTCCCACATCTCCTTTCATGGGGCTGCTCTCCAGCCTCTCATTCCCTAATTTGAATGTATAACCAGGAGTACTCCACCCTAGGTGCAGAATCTGGCATGTGCCCTTGTTAAATCTCATACAGTTTGCAACAGCCCACTCGGTTATCAAGGCCTCTCTGCAGGACCTCTCAACCCTTGAGGGAATCAACAGCTCCTCCCAATTTAGTGTCCTCCAGGTTTAGTATTGCT
Organism: Ammospiza caudacuta; assembly: GCF_027887145.1. Lineage (NCBI taxonomy): Eukaryota > Metazoa > Chordata > Aves > Passeriformes > Passerellidae > Ammospiza > Ammospiza caudacuta. The sequence goes on along the minus strand of NC_080593.1, from coordinate 48,756,766 downwards.
GCAAACATGTTTAATGTACGCTCCTTTCCAGTGTCCAAATTATATATAAAAACATTGAAGAGCACTTGCCCATAAATTGAGCACTGGGGAATCCAACTAGGCTGGCCCCAATGGGCCACCAGCTGATGTAACCCCATTTACTGTAACTCTTTGAAACGTGGCTTGACAACCAGTTTCTCACCTAATGTATTATGGACTTGTCTAGCTGTGTCCTGCATTCTATCCAGAATAAAGAGACTGTGAGAGAAACTATTAAAATCTTTGCTAAAACCCAATTATACCACATCTACTGGCTTCTCTTGGTCAAATAGATGAGTGACCTTGTCATAAAAGGAAATTAAGTCGGTTAAGTAGGACTTTCCTATAGTGAACCTATGCTGCCTATGACTAATGACTGCATTGTCACTCAAATGTTATTTTCAGTAACTCCCAGAATAACCTTCTCCATAATTTTACCAGGCACCAAAGAGAGACGAAAGGCCTATAATTACCAGGGTCTTCTTTTCTACCCTTCTTGAAAACTGGGACATTTACCAGCTTCCAATTGACTGGGACCTCTCCAGACTCCCCAGACCTTTGAAAAATAATGGAAAGGGACCCCACAATAAAATGGGCCAGCTCATTCGGTACCTGGAATGAATCCCATCAAGCCCAATAGATTTATGTAAATCCAGCTGCAGCAGCAGTGCAGAGTTAGCTGGGAGTTTATCATTCTCCAAGTCTTCCAGCCCATCATCAGTGTTAAAGACAGAGGTGAAGAAGGCATTAAATGTCTCCGCTTTGCCTATGTCCCTGTTTGTGAGGTAAATGACCTTATCAAGTAATGGACTGATGTTACGTCCAATCCTTCTTTTGCTGTTAATGCGTTTTAAAATGACCTTTTTGTTATCCTTCACAGTGCTGGATAGCTTGAACTCTACTTGAGCTTTGGCCACATGAATTTTCTCCCTGCAGTGACAAAGAGCATCTCTGCTGTCCTCCTGTGTCACCAATGTTCACACACTTTCCCTTTTCCCCTAAGTTCAAGAAGAAAATGCCTGTTCAGTCAAGCCAGATTCTGCCCCACTTGCTTGACTTCTGACCCTTTGGAATTTCCTGCTTCTGCACGCTTCAGAGATAGCCCTTAAAAAGTGTCTGTCATTCATGAATTCCCAAGGGACCTTACTAATTAGCTGCTCTCCCCATATCCAGGGTCAAAGGTATGCAGGACTTTTTCTTCTACAGTCATCAACTTGAAACTCCATTACATTGTGGTCACTGTGACCAAGACATGAATCCCCACTTCACTCACAAATGCCTCTCTGTTTATTAGGAGGTCACCTTTCCCTAGTCAGCTCCCCTAGTACCTGCACCCAGATGTTTTCTTCAACATGCTCCAGTAATTTCCTAGACCTGTTTGTGTCCACTATATGATTTTCTCAGTTAATATCTGGGAAGTTAAAATCACCCAGAAGGACAAAAGCATTTGATCTAGATACATCCCTTATTTCCCTGTAGAACATTTCATTGATGTTGTCATCATGGCTGAGTTCTGCTTTGATGCCATCAACTGTCATCCCATATCTGGACTGCATTAACTAAGAAGCTAGGAAACAAAAGACTGTAAAATCTCTATGTTTTTTAAACACCAAGGGAATGAAACCATCATTTTCCTACCCAAATTAATACACTTCCAAGAAATGCTTTCATTTTTCTACAGTATGTGTAATGATACTGTCAAGAACGCGGTTTAGATTCACGCATATCAGTCAATTCTGATGGATGCTAATAATTGTTTTTCCAACTGTCTCTCATTTGTGTGCATTAAAATGTATTTCCCTCATGAGACTGCAAATTTCTGGGCAGTGAATTGAAGATTACAAAAAAAGGCTTGCTCTCCCTGCTCACTTCTTGTAAGTCATTTACAAGCAGACACATAGCTACAAACCACAAACTAAGGCAGACTGCTACACAGCAACTGAAGGTTTACAGATAGTTTTATAGATACAGAGAAAAAAAAAGGTTTCAGAATAAGCAAGAATCCTTATTTTAGATAAACATATGTTCCTACCTCCCAGAACTGGTGTTTGGCATAGTAGTCTCCCTGTGCAATCCATTCTTCCGGAGTTGAAGTTTTAGCAAACATGCTGTCATCTAAGTCTACAAGGGCAGGGGTGACCATTTTATGTTAGAATGGATAAACCACAGAAACCACTTATCATGTACCAAAACTAAGCATTATCTCACAATGTTCCAAGCTCTATGTTTGTGCTTACACCAGTAATGGCAACTATGAGTCAAGCGTGGTAATACTGTTGTGTGAAGCTACCAGTGAGAATGCAACAATTCCCAGAGCTTGGCTGGAGACTGGCCTGCTAAGTGGCCAAAAATGCATTAACACAGCAGAAAATCTGACTACAAATTGACCACTTTAAGCTATAAATATCTGCAGCCATCAGGGTCCATTGAGCTCTCTCCACAGTAAGTGGCTTAGCAGTGACCTGATCTCTCTTTATGTAGAAACACCTCTTAAGGTCACCCCTCGAGGCTGAGGGATCTCTTACCCAACACCAGACATCAATGGGCTGGTAAACGACATTTTTGCATGTGTGTAATATTTAATATAAGTATAGAAAGCTTATGTAAAAAGTAGAGTATTGACCACCAATCCATCCATACTTACTGAGTATTTTACATATCTGAATGTACTGGTTAGAACTCAATAAACTAATTACAAGATCAGATCTGTCTAAGGGATCACTGACTCTCCTGTGACAGCAAGAAAACCTAAAACTAGTGAATTAGCAATAAAGTTATACTTTAGCATATTCAACTGATCTTTAGAGACAAAAGAATTAAGACCCACTGAAATAAGTGGAAATTTGCAAGGGCAGTTATCAATGCATACTATTAAAAGGACCAAGGCATTTACCCTTCTTTATTACACAGCCTAAAAGCAGAAAACATGAGTTTTGAACTGTCTGACAATCTTTTAAGAAAGTTTTAGGACAACTTTACCTTTCTTTTCATCTGTTTTGACAACCTTAACAAATTTTCTTTTGATGAAATACTTAAAAGCTGGAGCCCGTTTATCACGGTCTTCATCAAAGATCCAAAGATTGACTCTGGCTCTTGTAATTGCAGTATACAATTGCTTGAGTTCTCCATTCAGCATCTGAAGCAGAACAAAAAAAATTGAATTAAATAAATGAAATGCTAGATGAGCTAAATTGTTAGAAAGAAACATACTTTGCAGCTATAAGAAAACAGAGAATTGATACAGAATGAATAACAAGTAAGAAAGTGCTTTTAAGTAAGCAAGTCTAAATATTAAATATGAGACTCCAATTACATAAATTATCCATCCAACTTCTAAGCAACTAGTACTACAAATCAGCTGCAGGAATGACAGGCTATTTTCCTTCTAATCACTTGCACATATAACTATTAATTTACCATACAATTCTGCAAATATCTGACTCACCAGATTCTAAACAACTTCCTTAATTTCAAGGTAGTGACACCAATCAGAAACCAGACTATAGGAATAATGAATATTTTCAAGCTGAATTGCTATTTGCTTTAACCACAGTTGTTCTGTAAATATACCCAGAAGTCTATGACACAGGTTTTGTTCTCTAATCAAATTACATTTGCAAACAATCTCTTATCTTTTAAAATCAGTATTATATGTATTACATTACATTATATCTATATTATAATATACAAATGTGAACAACTATGGAAGGTAAAGCAACCTTGATAAACATGGAACAGGATGAAAGGATTTAAGAAATTTCCCTACTTTAAAGATTTAAGAATTTAATTTTTCCTTCCTATTCCTAATGTTACAAAAAACTCACCTTGTACATTTCTACATTAAATGGAGTCCTCTCCTGCATACCAGTGGCATCCTCTAATGGCACCTCAATTAGTAAGTTGCTTCCCACTTGCACATCCGGATCAGGACTATAAGAAGAAATTATCTTCCATTCTTTGCTAGCCTGAAATATCAAGAGAATAAGGTTTATTTGTATGTACTAACTACTACTGCCTACATATGCACAAGGTAAGATTGCATGGTGTGACCTGTTCATCCCTACAAGGGAAGAAGGCTCAGAGGAGAAGACTGGGGGAGAAAATTATCTCAGGGAAGAATGTAAAGAATAATCAGCAATTTTCAATGAGAAAGCTGAACTTCATCTCAACACAGCCTTTGCTTGAGATACTTGTCTGTACCAGATGGTCATCAAGGCATATAAACAACCTTCCCTAAAACAGCTAGTACAGAGTTATACCTTCCTGAGCTGCCCAGGCAAAAGCAAAAGCAAAGATGTGCCTCAGCCCAACAGACTGCAGAAAATCTGTGGAGCAAAGAAAAAACAAACCTTTTAGAGTGCAACTGGCTTGAGCTGGCTACAAGCTTCATATTACTTTTCAGGGACTGGGGATGGCCACCATCATGATGGAGAAGCCAATAGGAATATATACATACAAATATACATATATACATATATATGTATATAAGTATATATGTATATATGTGTGTGTGTATATATATATATATATATATGTGTGTGTGTGTGTATGCACAGCAAGCACTAATGGGAGTCACATCTATACTGTGATTCCAATGTATATTGCCATTGTTATATTATGCTTGCCTTGGGATTTCAGGATGCTGCTATAGCACTTTTCTAGATCCACATCATATGTAATGCTTCATATATCAAATAAGTCATTTGATATTAAACATGAAAACCTCCTTGGGTGGACTATACATTTTCAGCTAAACACCCTTACAATGATCCCTATGTGGAGGAAGTCAGGTTACCTTCACCATGAAGGAGGGTCAAGTTTTAGTCCTAGGGACAAGGATCCTCCTACAAACCCCCAATACCACAACAGGCAAACTCACTGAGAGGAGGTGTGCTGATTGCTGGGGCAGGCAGCTCCCTGCCAGCTTGGGGCAGAATGAAAGGTAAATGGTGGTGGCATAACACTCACAAGCTGCTATTTGTCATACTAAAATCTACTGTCTAAAACACATTGGAGAGATCTTGGCCTGCAGGTCAGGAAGGGCAGCCACTAAGTCTCCTTGACTCTAGAAAACTGACAAGCTCAGTGAGCTGGACCCACACATATCCCATGCTGGCGTATATTCTCATCCTCAGGGTTCCCAGAAAAGATCTGGCTGGTCATTCATGTGATGAATGTATTAAGCCTCGTGTTGAACACCAGTAACTGCTAGTGCTGGTCTCAGCCAGGGGGTGGAATGGCACCTGCCAACACCTCCTCTTGTAAGAACACTCAGAGGTGAGCAAAAAAAGCCCACTCATGGGGAAAGTCTAAAAAAGCGTGGTCAGAAAATATTGGACTCCAACACAGAGACATGTGAAGGGTGTCTATAAATATGCACAGGCACTCCTAACTGTAATTTAAGTGTGGCAGCAGATCAGTGCTGTGCACTCTCATGCCACGCAGGAAATGTCAGCTCCTGATCACACTGCTCTGCAGGCTCCTGATCCCCTGCAAAAATAATAACCTTAAAATCATGACTATATTCTAAGCGATGTTCCTTTTCCCCTTTTGGTATTGAAAATTCCATTTAATTGAAATGTGATTAAATACTGCCAAGTTTCTGGCACAACATGAAAAATACTCATAATAAGGCTCAAAAACCATTTTTACAGTTTATATATTTCTGAGCTTTCAGCAACACAAAACAAGTTAACTGTCTTCTCATGGGGGAAAAAAGCAGGAAACCTTTCCTGCAAAATGTATTTTGAAGGTAAGATTTCAAAAAATCATCAATTAAGATATTCTTAAGCCTGTCATAGATTGTAACATGATAAGCAGCCAAAGGTATCAGTTTGTTCAAGAGTTTGCTGTGTTTTGGGGGCCTGGCTTTTTTGCCTTCTAGATTTTTCACTCACATCTGCTTCCTGAAACAAGACTCTTCTTAAATCTCATTTTCAAGACAAATAAAAAGAAAACCCAACACTTTACGAAGTGCACACAGCCACACTGCTGTGTTTACAACGGTTCAGAGATTCAGCTTTTCTAAATTAGAAAACCTCAGGGTGAGCTGCTTTCTTGCCTGCTTGTTTAGCTGCTCAAATCAACTCAATTACTCATGACTCACAGAAACACGGAAGAATTGTATGAAAACAGTTCTCCAGGCCTGACACACATTAGTCTGAGCTAAAATGCTCTACACAACTCAACTCTGCTAAACTGCTTCTCTAAATCCTAATAAATGGCTTGCTGTTTTCCTGATTACAACTTGCATCACCAGAAACAAATCAACTTTGAGAAATCTACCATGACAGCCAGTATTTACCTCAAGCTCCTTCTTTCTGCCCTCATCACATAACATTCACTAACCTCTGTGAAGGGCCACCAGTAAGCTGCCCTCAGTTTTCCTGTGGTTTTCATTTGCTGAAAACCACATGAGACATTGTTTTGAGGGGCAGAGGCAGAGGACATCTGCAACAGGGCTGTTCACACTGAATGTTTAATCACAGAGTAACTCAGTCATGGGTACATGGAGTCTCTGCAGGCATGGTCAGTAAGGAATACTTTGAATACTTGCCTGGCTGGGGTCAGAGGAGTGGTCCTGGTGTGCAGCAGAAGAGTGTGTGTGTGTGCGTGTGTGTGTGTGTGTGGGCAACGTGGTGTGTACCCCAAGGTTCTCCCTCTCCCTTAAATTTTAACAGTAAACCCAAAGGAAAATGCAGCACTTAAGGAAACACATTCTCAATTAATAAACCTATGACCTCTCTGTTTTCTACTGTGATGAAACCACTCATCTTCAAAAAGGGAATCCTTTTCCAGCTGAACCACCAATTAGACCACAAGTAAGATGGACTTCAGAAAAAATGCAGAAAAAGGATAAGAATTAAATACCTCTGAATCTGTGAAAAAGTTGTAAAGAAGGACATCATCAAATTCCAAGCCCTTTGCTTCATAAATTGTCAGTACAAGTGCCAAACTAAGTTCCTCAGGTATCTTCTCCTTTGCAGTTTCATTTGCCACTAATACCACCTGCAAATAAAATACATTATAAAAAAACATTAGAAAGCAAAAAGGAAAAAAAAAAGTAACAGTTACATAGAGAAAGACCAACATGATGATAATGCAAAAGCCTTCTAAAAACTAGACAACATTTCACAAAGACATTTCAGCACACTCCACAAAAAAGGTCACAAAGCTGCCACTAGAAGACTGACAAATGCGTGGTATGTGCAGACAGTTTTAGATTTGGTGTAAGAAAATTTGGAGCTAGAAAGAAACAGGTCAGACAATACCTCACACAATACCTCACACCAAAAAAAGAACAGAAAGAAGCAGACGTATTAAGAAGAAACAGAAACCAACACAATAAAGGTTTCTAAGCTTGAAATGCCTAATTTATCAGTGAGACAAGGGCTTAAAAAAGAAAGTTGTGGGCAGTTCATACAAGACTATTATTTAGCAACAGAGCTGGCAGAATCTGCAGAAAGCCCAAGAAAAGCAAACCTGATGTGCTCCAAATTCTATGGGTTGTGTTTTCCTTTTGTTGCCCCTCAGCAGAATTGCCAGGTCACTAACACTGCAGGACTCCAAGACAATAGGTTTTGGCCCATCAAAGAGACCACGGTCCTGAGGAAGGCGATCAAAAGATTCCGGAAAATAATGCTGGAGCAAATCAACCACTCCAGATGCTAAACGGAGAATACCTGCACAAAGCAGAATACAGGTTTTAAATTTCATCCTGAAGTCCTTGCAAACACACTTTTAAAAGTTTCTGCTAGAAATTTGGAATCAAGAAATATGACAAAAACACTGATCAGGGAAGGCTGAAGCTGTAAGCTTCAATTTATGTATCTGCCAATTTGAGTGGATGCCATTCTTGGGCCTCTAAAGATCAGAAAACATGCTACAGTGGCTTGGCAGCATTCTCACAAAATAAAGAAAAGCAGAAGCAGCACACCAATGCTGCAAAATCTAGTGCTTTGGAGAATAGGACAATAGAAATGGGAAAGGTAATTTCTTAATTTTTCTCTCAAACACAGCCAAAGCATCCAGTAAGCATGAGAATTCAAAAAATTACAATTTTGAAAACATTCATTTTTGGTTTTCATTTTTGACAGTTGAGCTGTCAAAAAACAGAACTGATATCGGAAAAAGCTGTCCATCTGATTTTTTTGAAAAACAGGCCACATAGAGACTGGCTTTCAACTGGCCAGCAGAAAACTTAAATTATTAGTGACATCTGAAGAGCCCAGGCTCCGATCATAAATTTGTTACTCTACCTGAATGGGACCTGTAGTTCTGGTACAACTGATAAATCCTTTTTGGTTTCCTAACATGCTGCTTCTTGTTCACAGAGCTCTTGCTTGCGTAATGAAACAGCGACCTGAGGTCACTGAAACGAAAAGCCACTCCTTTCATGATGCTCTGGGCAGTGTCACCGGTCAGAAACATGGCATTGGGGTCATTGATGCATTTCATCAACAGCGCTAGCTCAGCTTGCGTGAAATCCTGTATCTCATCGCCATAGAGCTCATGGATGGACCACGGCAGCTCCCTGAGCTTCGCAAGTCTTTGAGATAAATTATACAGCAAATCTTCTTCATCAAAGTAACCCCTCTGTGATCGTATCTGCTGATAAAGACAGAAGAGGGAATAGATCTCACTCCTGTCTTCCGTGAAGTTTGGCGATCTCTTTCGGCCTAGCTTTTTGTACTGCTCCTCAGTAAGCTTGCCTCCAAAGCAATTCAGTGCCTCAAAAGAGCCTTTCAGAAATGATTTGATTTCTTTCCAAACCAGTGCTGGATTGTACAAGCTTTTACCTTTTATCATTTTTGGCCATATTTCATTTGCAAATACATTGTAAGTCACAAAAGTCCAAGGATCATTTTCCTTAGAGCACGCATCTGCAGCTCCTCCATCATCACCATGCTCTGCTTCAAGATTACCTTCTTCATCCTCATCCTGCCAATTTGGTACAACCAAGTCTTCCTGAGGACTCCACCCAACAATTGCTCTTTTAAGACTTCCATCTTCATTTCTTGGAAAAAATGGGTCAGGCATGGATGCATCTAGTAACAGCAACAACTGCTTGGAGGTGACAAACAGTGGAAAATTTTCATCTTTAATGTCTTGTATCCTGTGAATGTTTGGGTCCAGAGGTTTGAAGTGACTGGTCACCTTGGAAGACTTGCTAAGTTCAATGAAATTCTTCTGAACTTCTCGGCACAGGACAGGATTTTTTGTTACGAAGATCTGGTGCAGGTGCTCCAGCCTGTTTGAAGCTTCTGCACTACACGTTTGGTCATCTTCATGGGCACCACATGAATTCATTTCTGCCCCAGCTGTGCCCACAGGAACCTTTTCATCCTCGCTGTCCTGGTTGTGCTCATCACTCACCTGCCCCTCACTTGAATTATCGCTCTCGTGTTTTGGTTCACTCTCTTCCTTCTCTGAACTAGCTTTTTCAACCTCGCTGCACTGCCTCTGCTGCCATGTCTGCCTCTCCAACAGAGGTCCATCTGCCAAGCTGGATTTTTCCCAGTATGAATAGAATTTCTTCCAAAGCCTATACAAGCAGCAAGTTGTCTTCCCTGTCCCACTTCGCCCAATTAAAATGATTGGCTCCATAGGCTTTGGATTGAGATCAATCACTGCGTACTCCAACTCCCCAACACGGAAAGGGTAATCAACAGAAGACTGCACATCATTTATAATGTTAAGTGCCATGTTAGTGCTGAAGCTGTGAAATTTCATTATATTGTATTCCAGTTCTGCTGAACTAGCTGGAGGGAAATACTCAGGCATGGTATGTTCTTTTGATTTTTCTGCCTCCATGTCTTCAATGTAACAACGCGGAACACGCTTCTGTGTTGTCACACTGTGGTTCTGACGCCCTTCGTTTATACCCTTGAGCTTTTTCCTCAAAATGCAGGATAAGCCACGGTTGTAGGAAATGCATATATTTTCTAAGGCACGGTTCAGCTTGCAGTGGTCAAGAACAATGGCCCAAATTCTAATTATTTCTGTGTAAACTCTACCTGATTTTTCTAGACGACTTTTTGTCTGTTCTGTCTCCATGATCTTTTCTGGACTCTCACTGCAACGAGGAGAAAAGTCAATGGCAAGTTCCCATAGCATTCTTGCACCTTTGCCCAGTTTGGCCTCATACAGCTGGATATCAGCTTTCAAGTGTTTCAGTGGCTTCTGGAGGCCCCTAGACCATTCCCCATTACCAAGGCGCTTAATTGTCATGATGGTTTTAGTTTTCAGATAATGAGGCACTGCTTTACTGCTCAAAGTCTTTAGCATTTCAGGAGTGCACTCTATTTCCCAAGTCATGTTATCAAACTCCTGCACATGTGCCTCAATATCCAGACTCTTCCCCTTTTCTTCCTCTAGTTCTTCCTTGTCTCCATTAGGCAGGGCCATACTTAATTCCCCTGCTCCCTTCTTTTTCTCCCAGTCATCCCCTTTTCTTTCAGGATGAGCTATGCTTCCAAAAGGTTGCAAGAAACTCCTTCCCTCTTCCGAGTTAGTCTGGGCTGAAGATGGCTTTTGCACCAGAGGATGATCCTTTTTCAGGGTGTCGCTCACTTTCAGTTGCTGAATTAAAGCTGTGATTGCCTGCACTAGACTTTCCTGCAGTGTTAAGGGGCTGTTTATTCCTTCTGTTTCCTGCTTTGCCAACTGACCCCTTTTTGTTTTCATGGAACATGGGGTTTTTAAATCATTATGCACTGCGTTGCCAGATGGTGCCTTTAATGAGAACCCAGATGAAGAACGCCCCGTGCTCTTTGACTGTGAAATCTCAGAGGCTGGAATGGGTTTAGATGCTTTAACCAACTGCCCTGCTCTGTCTTGGCGGTGCCTCTTTTTCTCCTGCGTGGCAATATTCCAGGCTTCTAGCAGTGGATCTCTCTTCTTAATTCTGTGCATCACATCTCTTCCTGATTTGTTTTTTATGTTGAAGTTAATGTCAAATTTTGCCAGTAACTCCACTATTCTCTTAGTCTGCTTTGAAAATCCTCTCTGGAAAACAATATGCATCACTGTATTTCCATTGTCATCTTGTATGTTCGGATTAAGATATGGAAAGTCAGATGGTCTTGAAGCAAAGAGGTCAAGCAGATAACTTAGGATGTTTAAACCAATGACATCTGGAAGTAAGAGAACAAACAGAAAATAAACTAACTCACTTTACAAGTCTGCATTGTATGCCAACAATTTCAATACTTTTTTTTCCTGCTGCTAGAAAATGAAAATCAGTTGCTTTTAAAACAAAATCTACATTTCATGTTTATAAAACATGCTCACCTGAAACAGCTCAAACTGAGCTTTCCCAAGTTTCAGGAAAAACAATACAAAGGCAGCAAAGCTTTAGAAATTCCTAGTGCTGCAATTATTCCCGTAGCATCAGTCAATTTCATTCCTTTTTTAACCTCTGGGTACAGACAGATTTGTTCATTTTCCAACATCAGCCCTGACTGCTTCCCAAGGGACACTGGTGCCCTGTCATCCAGACAAGCAGCAGCTCTACACAGTGCTCTGAAGTCATTTAGTTCACTTTAATAAGGCACCCAAAAGTAATCTGCTGCAGATAACTTTGCTTTACTAAAATAACCTGCAGGAAATCCCAATTATTTCCTGGTATTTGAGGTCCCTGGAGCAACTTCCTACAACATAAGATTAGTTACCTCCCCAGTGGGGGGGAAAAAATACATATATATTCAACAGCTTTCTAGGTTTCATCCAGATAATGGATGTGATTTAAATGAGACAATATATGTGAAATATTTATATTCTAGCTGTAAAGTAGTGGCATGCCAAAATCACTGTAATGAAATTCCACATCAAAAACTTTGCACAAAATACTTCAGAGAACATATTGCCATGGGACTTCTTAATCTTTTGATTTTAAAATGACAACTGGCATTATCTATGCTTGTAATCTCTCTAAAGCCATTCAATGAAATGTTTATGCTTTAAAAATTAATAAATTCAATATTTTAAATCATTTTAATCCTTCAGCTCAAAAGTGCATTTTTTTCCTAACTTAAAATCAAACCTGATTTAGGGGATCAATTTCACAGTTTATCCTAACTTTTTACATTTTTACATAAGCCCTACAATTCTTTCACTTACTTCTCCCCTGAGCAAAACTTTACTTGCTTTATGACTGAACAAAAACTGATAAACAGATTTCAGATGCCACTGCAGGATTTCCTCCAAAGTCTGCTGCCATTGCTCTAACTTTACCTTTGTTTCTTCCAACCCACCCAGCACTTATTTTATCCCTTTGGGGGCTGAGTGAGACGTGGTCAGACATCCTGATCCACTGTCCCTGCAATAGTAGAACGGGCAGGTAAGGAATGGGGAATATTTCCAACAGCAGAAGCCTTACCTTTTTTATTTAAACAGATGAAAACTGCAGCATGCAGAGGAGTATCTCCTTGTGTAACAGAGAGGTTTCGAGGGTCTGCGCCTTTGGTCAGCAGCAAATATGCCAGTTCAAAATAATTATTTCCGAGGCATATTTTCAGTGGTATTTCAGAGTTGGTTCCAATACCATCAGGCAGAGCTGGTGTGAAGGACAGGAAAATATCAGGCTTTAAAACTCATACACCAATCTGCTAACTGCAGAAAGCTGAACAGATGCAGTCAGATGCTGATTGTCAGGAAGGTGAGAGGGGTAGTTTTTTTGCCAGCTTTTTATGTGTATCTGTTAAAACACTTCTTGACTAAGAAGATCTTCATCATTTCCCCTTGTCTCCCATTAAACTGAACAACCAGTCCTTCTGCTGTGATAGGAAGACATAAAGGCCAGAACATGTCTTCTCCAAGTCAGTCAGTCATTGACTGAAACAAGAGGCCTCCTTGCTCCTGTGGCCTTCAAAAGGCCTGCTCATGTGTCCGTAACTTATAGCTAATATCAAGCTATAAGATTAAATGAAGTATGCCAGAGAGATCCTAGGAACAAGCTCATGCAAAACACAAAGTGTGATGATGTCTACAATAGTTTAAAAAAGTAAGACATCTGGTCATGCCTTTGAAATCAATGAAGTCCCCTATTTGTAGCACAACAGCAGACTGAACTCAAAGATTGTGGCTTACACTTTCTACCAGGACAATATTGTGGCTGAAGACAGAGAAATTGAGGCCCAAAACAAACTACAGGTCAGGAGCAATGATAGTCCTTCACCTTTTACTAACCCTAGCAGACAAATTTCATTTGATAAACATCTTCCACCCATGCAGCCTCACTAGCAACACCATGTCCCACACAGCAGATGCAGCCAATGCATTGCAATCCAACAAGCTGCTGCATTTATACAGAGCCACAAAAACCCCATGTGTTGGTATTTCTGAGACTATCTTGCTCCCAGCATGTCAAATAACATACTGCATGTCTTATAGCACATTAATATCACAGTTTTTCACCTCCTCGTTCAAGCAAACATCTTATGAGGTGCACTTGCGCGTCCAGTTTTTCACACTGTTGGATAATGTTGCCAATGTCAACATCTGAAAGACTGCAGGTTTTGAAGAGTCCTCCACCTGATGGATTTTCCCCATCAGCTTTCCCTGTTAGGAGCAGCAAAACTTTTTGCCACATTTGCTTCCCCAGCAACTGTTTTATGAAGCTGTTAGCACAGGCACTGGAGATGTTGCATGAGATTTCTTCAGGGATTTCTGCAAGACAGTCAAGACAACATAACTCACTCAAAGGCTCATAATGAAATCCACCTCATTGTAAACTGATTTCAGAACAATTAACTTGTTAAATTGAAAGTAAGGAACAGCAAAATATATCTTTCCATCCTTATGCTGTCAGCCAAGTCAGTTTGAACATTTTGATACATCATGAATTTCTGTGCAAATTCCATTGGTTCTAAGTGCAAAACACAACATTAAATATAATTAAAAGCACATTGTTCCAGTCATAAAAGTTACAGAAGCACATAACAGAAGGAAAGGGAAAAGGGCTAAGTTTATGTTAGCACCAAACACATTTTTCACAGCAATTAATTTTTGTGAAAGGGAGAACTGGGAACTCACTGCACCTTTCACAGAAGACAGCCATTTCAGAAATCGTTTAACTGCATCTTCCTTCAATACATTTTTATTATGTGCTCCGTTTTCACACCTGTAGAACTGGACAAACTGTTCCAGAACATCCTGGAGAGAATCTGTATCAGCTGTGGCACTTTCATTCTCTCCTGCAAAACATTACAGAAACTGAAAATCCACTTCCTTGCCAGCATGTTTCAGGGCAAGACTGTAATGCATTACATCCCAGGGCTCTAAGAAATGTGTAGTGACAGATTAAAAACAGATGGCTGAAACTCTTACTGCCAATGCCAGTCCTGTGATGGATTTCTGACCCCAAAGGAAATTTGATACTTTCATCAAATACACTCTTGTTCTGGTTTTGCCTGGGATAGAGTTATTTTTCTTCTTGGTAAATGGTACAGTGCCATGCTTTGGATGTAGGACAAGGATTCTGCTGATAGCACAGTGATGTTCTGGTTGTTGCTGAGGAGTGCTCACCCTGAGACAAGCACTTCTCCCTGTCCCATGCTCTGCCAGCAAGCAGGTGCACAATAAGCTGGGAGGAAGCATGGCCAGGACAGCTAATCTGAACTGGCCAAAGAATATTCCACACCAAAGAATGTCATGTGCATTATATAAACTATGGGGAATTGGCCATGAAGGGAACATTGCTGCTTGGGGATGGGCTGAGCATCAGTTAATGGGGTGTGAGCAATTGTACAGTGCACCATGTGTGTTTCTTGAGGTTTATTCCTCTCTCTTTCTCCTTTTCATAACTATAAAAATAATAACAGGAGTGGTAGTAATTTACTTTACTTCAATTTTTAGACTGTTCTTATCTCAACCCACCATGGGAGGGAAGGGGAAGTGAGTGAGCTGCTGCTTGGTACTTAGCTGGCAGCTGAGGTCAAACCATGACTCCATTTACCATAATTCACTAGGCTGAAAACTGTAATAGCTTCTGTATGCAGGCAGGAAAATGCTGCAATTATATAATTGTTTGGAATTTTTAGAGTAGATGACTAAACCCAGTAATGTTTGCAGCGTGCACTTTTAATGAGCTTGTCTTATTCCCCAGTGCCATTTTAAAAATACAGCCATAAAAGAATTTCTCCTCTTAAAATTAAAAAAACAAAGCCAAAAATAAAGACCACACCACAATGTTACCTACAAAATAAACACCACACAAAAATGTTGTCTACAAGTTTTAAGAGATATTCATGTAATGGGAAATAGCAGATTTTAAACAACGTTGTAAAAATTGCCCTTAAACACCAAAATCTTGGCTTGGACTTCCTAAATGCTTCAAGGAATTCAGATACATGAAGGACCAAACAAAACAGTAGCTTTATCTCTTAGGTCAAAGAGAGAGACAATGTTGTTCACCTTTTTAGAAGGAAGGACTAACCTCAGATTGTTACCTATAAAGCTGAGGTTCATTCTCCAGCCTCTCATTACACTAAGCTTAGAAAATTTGCAGGCTGTGCATCCCCCAAAAAACCTCAAAACCAAAAATCCTTAGCCACAAAAGACAGTACAACCTAAAATGCCAACCAAAGCCATAATTACCACAGAGGTACTGGTGTTAACCTCCTAATGGAGAACCACTGTGCTAAAACCTTCTTCCACAGTAAAGAAAGAAAACCTCCTTTGCCAGGAGCTGTAAGGTGCAAGCCCAATGAAACCCAGTGTTTTCCAATAAACTTATAAGCAATGCACACATGAAAACTGAGATGTAGCCTAAAGACTTTCCTTGATGCCAAGCTTGATCTGAACATCACTTGGCCAGCAGTTGCTTTCAAGCATGGACAAAATGTTCACTACTGACTAGCAGGAGACCACAGTGACAACTCACAGGGAAAGTTACATAAAACACACCCACAATAACTTATTTGAAATAAAATTATTTTCTACCTAAAGGTTATAATTTTAAAACAGGTAAAGCACACACTGCTGTAGTACCTGTCTGTTTCCCAGGGGAAGTGATTTTCTCAATCTGCTTGCTGACTTCTTTTACAGCATCAAAGTTTTTGTTCTTTTTCAAGATATCTATGACATATCTTGACCGTGCATCTGGAACAGTGGGATCAACCCCAAAATTCAGGAGCATGATCACATCTTCTGTTTGTCCTAAAGAAATACATTAAAAAAAAAAAAAAATGAAAAAGAGGAAGAATAATTCACATTTTTCAGGATTTTTTGTTATGTTGTCTTTTTTATTTTTAATTACTTGGCACAATTTCTAGCATAATTTTAACTTAAAAATCTAAATTCTTCCCAGTGTCATAAGGTGACAGGGTGGAAGTCAAAGGTTGGACTTGAAGATCTCAGAGGCCTTTTCCAAACTTCATGATTCCGTGATTTTATGGTTTATAATATTTATTATATATAGCTATAAAGAAATAAACTTTGATACATATAAAAATACACATTTTCTAATAAAATATATAATACATAAAGATATAAACATTAGTAAATAAATACAGATTCAAAATATGTGTTCTGTATGTAATAAATACCATGTGAATACTACCAAATAAACTTTAAGCATCCAAAAGTCTGGAGTTAACTTGGTTGTGATGTTTGCTTCCTGTTGCCACCTCGTGGGCAGAGTAAGGAATACAAGGGAAAAAGCCAGGGTAACATAAAATGAAATCCCACAGAAACTGAAGGAAAGCATTTAGTTTTCCTCCTCTGATAAGGCACTCTGCTATCTAGGCCTTCAATTTTCAGCTATTTAAAAGAACAGGAGAGGCCTGACAGCAAATTATAACTTAGTTAGCCAGGAATTTTGTAGTCCTTTAAAAATTTTGTAATAAACTATGTTTACTTAGCTAAGGAATGTTTGACTGTGTTACTTTAGCTGGTTTTAATTTAGACCTGTGTTGGCTGAGTGTCAGTAGAAGACCCTGAGAAATTGCCTCACTAACCTGCAGAAAGGAACTCAATGGACCCACACCCCTTAGAGAATTTAATCAATAGCTGAAGAACAGAATTCAATAAAGGATTGTTTAATGCTGTCATATAACTAGAGATTAATTAAATACCATAGAACAAGAAAGATACCTTGAGAGAGTTAAGGAGTCAAAGGCCTATGCACCCCAGAAAACTTGATTAATACACTGCAGGTGCAGTAAAGGCGCCACTTCACAGGCTTATACAGCCCAACTTAATAAGTAGTAATTGTCTAACCAGGACAGCAAATGTAATAAAGAACTATTTAGCTGGATAAAACTTAGGTTATTCATTTAAAAAAAAGATAGATGAGATGTTCTGGTGGCAATTAAGAAGAACAAAACACCTATACCATAATACAATCAATTGGGCAGGGAGTATCTATAATAAAAAGTTGGATGCTATAGTGTATATAAATGACTGAAAATTCTTACTTTTTTGAACATGTCTATGGCAAATGAATTCCCAATATGTTCCAAATTTTGACTTAAAATTGTTACTAGGAATGTTCATCTCACAGGTTTTTGCTGTTAGATTTTAAACTCCTTGTTTCAGGCCTCCAGGTGGTCTAATGTGATTTTAAGGGCACATCAAAATTTAAAAACTTTAACTTCTAGGATTCTAAAAACTGCAGCATACTTGTGATAAAACCCTAAGCAAACAAACCAGAGGGCAAAGAAAATGGTCACACATCAGGCATGCAAATTTAAAAAGGAATTCTTGGAATGTTTAAACATCAGTTGCCACTACAAGTCTGCAGATACTTTCTCATTTTCTTCCTTAGCATGAAATATTTAACACCAGGGTCTGAAACTTTCCTCCATTATAGATTTTTCCATATGAAAACAAAACAAAACACACACACACACAAAAAAAGTACTTACTGCGTTTCTGTGAATATTCACTGGAAGAGGCCACAATATGCAGCAGGGTCTGTCCATCTCTGTCCTTCTGGTTGATCCTATCCTTCAGCTCTGGCCTCCAAGTCAGCAACCAGCAGAAGAGATGGTTCTTTGCTGAAATGATAAAAAAAAAATCCCACTTAAAGAAACAGATCTTGGAGGTTTTTCCCCCTTTGGAGTGGCAAGATGTAAATCTAAGGTTGACTCATGACTCTACTATACACAAAGAAACTGCTGCTCCACACTGAGATGGGAGAAAGAAACACTGTACCTTTTTTAAAGCTGACACATTCAGGTTACAAAAGACCCATATCAATCACACTTTTGTTTCAAAACACAGAAAAGAACAATTATATTAGGTTTCTACCACTATCAGGCATGGGTGACCAAGGAGAGCGTTTACAACATTTCTAAAAGAGTGCTTTATTGGCATGTGCAAGGTTATACCTAGATGACCTGACCTGAGCTGCTGGGTTTTAATTTTTTTTAATTTTATAAAGGTCCAGCTGTCAGTCCTCTGATAAAAGCCAGCATTGTTTTATTTTAGCTGCAGATGTCACTCACTTGCTTTAATACACAGTCTGATAACAGCATGCAGTGGATACAGCCCGATGGACTCAGCCTTGGCCCCAATGGAAATCAGCCACTTGACTAACTCTGCTACTTCCTGCAGCTTCTCACCATGACCATACAACTCAGAAGTCTGGCAGCAAAGAGAACAATTACAACACATTATTTTTACATAGACAAAAAGCATTTCTTTTTCAGTATTTTCTATATTTTCATGACAAGAATCAGTAGCACAACAACAACCAAGCCATAGCCACTGTAAAATGGAACTATTTATTTCATAAACTTACACAGAATGGCTTGGGTTGGAAGGGACCTTAAATACCATCTAGTTTGAACCCCCTGGTGCAGGCAGGGACATCTTTCACTTCACCAGGCTGCTCAGAACTCCATTCAACTTCAAACACTTCCAGGGATGGGGCATTCACAACTTCTCTGGGCAGCCTGTTCCAGCGCTTCAGCACCCGCTGAGTAAAGAATTTCTTCTCAATATCTAATCTAAACCTACTGTATTTCAGTCTGAATCCATTCCCCCTCTTCCTATCACCATGTGCTCTTGTAAAAAGTCTCTCCCCATCTTTCTTGTGGGCTCCCTTCAGGTACTGTAAAGCCACAATTAGGTCACCACATAGCCTGTTCTCTATCAGGCTGAACAATTGCAATTCTCTCAGCCTTTCCTCACAGGAGACATGCTCCATTCCCATAATCATCTTGGTGGCCTCCTCCGGTGGCCTCAGTCCCAACAAACTGATGTCAGGAATAGTGTGGCCTTCAGGACAAGGGTGGCAATGGTCCCTCTGCACTTGGCACTGGTGAGGCCACACCACAAGTCCTGTGCTCTGTTCTGAGCCACTCACTACAGGAAAAACATTGCGGTGCTGGAGTGTGTCCAGAAAAAGGCAATGGAGCTGGTAAAAGGTTCTGGAGCACAGGTCTGATCAGGAGGGGCTGAAGGAACTGGGATAGTTTAGCCTGGAGAAAAGGAGGCTAAGGAGAGACCTCACTGCTCTCTACAGCTTTCAGAAAGGAGGGTGTAGCCAGTTGGGGGTTGGTGTCTTTCACCTCCTTCCAGGTGAAAGACAGAGGAGAAATGGCCTTAAGCTGGGTCAGCAGAGGTTCAGATCTGATATTGGGGAAAAAATTTTGACTGAAAGAGTGGTTCGGTACTGAAATAAGTTGCCCAGGGAGATGGTGGAGTTACCAACTCAGAGAGTGTTCGAGAGGCATTCTGGATGTGGCAACTGGAGTTTAGGAATGATTATAGTGCTGCTGAGTTGATTGTGAAGGTCTCTTCCAATCTCAAAACTACACAGCCTGAGCAGAAGCCAGCTGAACTTAAAAAGTATGTTCTAGCAAGCACTTAATGAACATGAAGCACAGTCTACAAGGGGTATAGCAATATAGGATGCTATGGAGGTGTACAGCAGAAGCTAAGACGGGAATTGAGACAATATGCCAGAAGGATCAGGACATGAGGAGGTGGTCGGAAACAGCGTTCAGACAAAACTTCTCCGTTTGTGCCAGTCATCTTTTTAAATAGCAGCCTTCACACATGCTTCCAACATTTACAAATAAATCTTTTTTTCTAATACTTCATGCCAAATTTTGACTGGCAAGAAATACTCTTTGAGCAGAGTTATCAAACCAAAATACAACAGATTATAGGGAGAATGCAGGAGCAGCAGGGGAAGTTTGAGTTGTCAGAAAGCCACATTTTCTAATTTTTGCAAAGGAGGATTGGTACTTTGGGATTTTTCATCTTGATTCTTTCAGCCTTCCATGTGTACAACAAACCCACTAAAACAGGTAAGATTGGTTGGGCCAATTCAACAAAAAAAGGGCTGTACTATTTGCAAAGCCTACCCATTTTTCCTGACTCAATGAGGCATTTCGCTTTGCTGGAAGACACTTTGCTAAGACACTCTGCATGGGTCTTCTGCTGTGTTTCCAGGCTTCACTGCCTGTGTGGAGTTACTGTGCTAGCATTGGCACAGCACAGTGCCTAATGACACCCAACCAAGACATGCTTGCATATATCCGTTCACTAATTCTTCCACTATCTCTAAAAACAAGCCTGTGAGGAGATGTGAATTTATTTCCCTAGCATTACCCTCAGAAATACTCCTGCTCACTCTGTCAGGCACCAAACTGAAATACAATTAAGGTAAAAGCACCATTTTTAAATTATTATGACCAAAGTAGCACAAGGACTGTAACAGCCAAATGGCAAATTCTAGTATATTCCACCAATACAACTCAAACCTGTGGCAGCAGCTCTCTGGCCACAGAGAGCAATGCACAACTCTCCCAGGCATTGTGAGAAGACCAGAGAAAAGAATGATAAGCAATTCTTATCTTCACTTGCTGCACCTGTTGAACATGTGGACTGTGTTATGGAGATTTGTTTACCAAAGGGTGGTTTCTTAATTGGCCAATGGTGATGGTGTTTGGATGGAAGGACCAGTTGGGTCCACGTGTATCATGAGTGTCTGTAAGGCCAAGGGGTTTCTTAATAAGTATAAAATAATAAAATTATTCATCAGCCTTCTGAGAATCATGGAGTCAATCCTAATTATTACTTGGCTGGGGGCCTGCAGTGACATAAGCCTTTGTGAGCAACAGCAAAGCCTGATACTGAGAAAATTCCTGGGAATCATGAGAGGAAGTACACACTGAGAACAGGAAAGGCATCCTGTTTCTTCGAAGCCTGCAAACCTTGAGGAAACTAACAAACTGTCAGGCTGACAGATTTATTGCAGGCCTGCAGCGGGGTTGCATGCAAAGGACTGAACAAAGATTCTCACACTAAGTGTATAAACACTGTCTTAACTATGCAATAAACAGATTCATTTTGCTCTCAGCTTGTGAGTCTCGCATTCATAAATCACCAAACCTTGCAACAGTTATTAGCAAGCAGAGATACTACAGCTAATGTCTTCTAAAGTTCCTGTCAGGAAAGAAACTGTAAGAAATATAGATATTCTTTACTGTGAGGGTGATAAGGCACTGGAACAGGTTTCCCAGAGAAGCTATGGGTGACCATTCCTGGCAGTTGTTCAAAGCCAGGTTGGATGGGGCATTGAGCAACCTGGTCTAGTGGAAGGTGTCCCTGCCCATGACAGGCGGGTGGAACCAGATGATCTTTAACATCCCTTCCAACCCAAATCATTCTAGGAGTTCATGGTAAATCCCAGTGGAACTTCTCAATTTCTCACAAACACTGTGGATGCCTTTAGGAAGCTGGTATGTCACTGCTATGGAAACTGGCTGCTCCTGAGCTGCAGAGCTGCTGAACTCCCAGCAGCTCTTGGCTCACAGACAGCCTCCAGCTACACCTTTGTAATACTAATACACCTTGGAAATATTAAATTTCACTTAAAAACATTACGTTACATGAAATTAAATTTTCAAACAAATAGATGATAAAGTATAATCATATAACATCCAGGTATTATAAAACATGAACTTACCTCAAAGAGATTCTTCAGAGATACCTGGTTAACTTTGAGATCACAGGGCAATTCTTGCTTCTCGGACAACAATAACAGACAAGACTGAAAAAAACCCCCAATCATTAATGCTCTTATAAACACACTTAAAACTTTGTTTTTCATTGCCTCATCAGATCTTGTGTCAGAAAGCCAAGACAGGCTAACAGTATTTCAGACCTCTTTGTAATATTGCAACTGAATCTCAGTTTCTAATTTTCAACTGAATTAATGTAATATACAGTGGAGAGTAGGAAGTGATGAAAGTTTCTTCAGAAATAAAAGCATGTTAAAAAAGTTAGGCCCTAAAAGATTCTCCAATACTTGGAATACTTCCAGTGCTTGGAAGTAACCCTTTGCTTCAGGAATGGACCTTTACACTGGGGACAAGACTGTCCAGCTAACACCAACACCCCAAGCAGAAAGCAAGAAATGAATACTGTATCTTCTTCTGCTTTCTTCCATTTTCTCAGTTTCTCTAAAAAACTTTGCCTTGCTCCTTGAAAACCCACCTAGCTTCACCAGAAGACAAGGAAGGACTATGGATGCCATCTACCTGGACTTCTGTAAGGCCTTCACTACAGTGCCCTACAAGTCTTAGCTCTAAACTGTGGTGATATCAGTTTAATGAATGGACTGCTGGATGGATAAGGAATTGGCAGAATGGCTGCATCAAAAGAGCTGTAGTCAATGGATTAGTGTCCAAGTGGAAACCAGTAGTGAGTGGTGTCCCTCCAGTGCCTGTAGTGGGACCACTACATTCATTGTCTTCATTAATGACATTGCCAGTGGGACTGTGAGGTGCCTTCAGTCACTCAGGGAGTTTAAAGCTTGGTGCAGATGGCACCAAGCTGAGTGATGCAGTTGATAATGCTCAGGGGAAGGACTGACATCCAGAGGACTCCAACAGGCTTGAGGAGCAGGCCCATGGGAAGCCAGGAAGTTCAACAAGGCCAAGCGCAAGGTCCTCCACCTGGGTCAGGGCAATCCCCAGTATCAATACAGACTGAGGAAGAAGGACCTGTGGGATAATGGTGGATGAAAAGTAGGATAAAAACCAGCAATGTGCACTTGCAGCCCAGAAAACAAACAAGACCCTGAGCTGCATGAAAAATAGCATGGTCAGCAGGTCAAGGGAGGTGACTACCTCTCTGCTCTGCTGAGACCAACCTGGAATGTTACATCCAGCTCTGGAGTCCCCAGTACAGAAAAGACATGGACCTGTTGGAATGAGCCCAGAGGAGGGCCACAAAATGGAGCAACTCTCCATGCCTCAGTTAGATGGGGATGGAGGAACTCTCCTGTGATGGAAGGCTGAGAAGCTGGGGTTATTCAGCCTGGAGAAGGTTTCAGGGAAAACTCACTTCAATAACGTCAATATCAAAAAGGGGGCTTTACAAAAAAAACTTTTTATCAAGGCCTTTGTGACAGGACAAGAGGCAACAGTTTTAACCTCAAAGAGAGTTTCTTCTCACTGGACATAAGGAAGAAATTTTTCATGATACACATGGTGAGGCACTGGAACAGGCTGACCAGAGAAGCTCTGAATGTACCATCCTTAAGAGCACTGAAGGTCAGGTTTGGCCAGCCTTTCAGCAATCTGATCTAATGAGAGATGTCCCTGCCCAGACTAGGGGCTTGGATGGGGCATGTGGGGCACCAGTGAGTCCATAGCTCCAGTGTGAGTCCCCCATAGGCTCTGGTTACTGTCAGAAGCCTGTTCCTTCATGGTCTCTCCACAAGTTACTCTGCCTAAGCAGAGTGGTGGTAAAGTGGTGGTAAAACATCTTGAACTTTACCTTATTTGTAAAAGTTATCATTGATGGATAGAGAAGGGAAGGTCACACTGCTTATGGTCTTGAAGAATGCTGAGACCAGCCTGACTCATCAATCCCAGAGTTATATGTTCTAAGGATATGAAAAACAGTGTTTCCTGACAGAAACTGGTACCGGTGACGACACAGCAAAGTTCCTGATAAAGGAACCAACAGGCGATGCTACTGATAACTGATCTAAAGCTGCTAAGCTGACACAGCCAGCCTAGAAATACATGACTGACAGTCCCTTTATGTGACAAAAGCACAGTCACACTTTTTAAAAGCAGCATCTTCTAACATCCCTTCCTGTATGTGTGCAGAGATTCCTCCCCTGAGTGGAAATTCCCCTCAAGGCTACTCCTGGAGGCTGAGCAAAAGAGGTTTGCTCATGGCCACTGGCATGGGAGAGTAATATCAATCTCTACTTAATAACAATTTTGCTATCTTTAATACCAATGTTTTACTATTGCTTCAATAAATAGTACACTATTATATAGTGTATATATTATTATATAATATTTACTAACTGTTATAACTATCTGTACCATGTAGTAAATAATTCTGATTAAAGTATTTAAGTCTGATCATTATCATAAGTTTAAATAAGTCATTAATTTTATTCATATGTATATATTTGGTTTGCCAGCCTTAATCCTGTGGGACAAAGTCATATAAAGGCTCAGTGACACATATATTATCCTTTAAACATAAACCATTCACCAAGCCTGGGAGTAGGACTGGATCCAACAGGCTCTAGGCACCCCCTGAGCAATTTGGAAAGCAAGTGGGCTCTGTCTGAAACTTATGACTCAACAGGAGGGTTTCCCTGATAAACCTCAACTGAAGTTTCCATTTTGCCTGGGACAGGCTGCAAAGGAGCCCCTTGCTCTGGCCTGGAGCACCTCTTCCTTCTCTACCCCTGGAGCTCACAGGGCTGTTTCTCTCACTCTTTCCCCCTCACTCTCCCAGGCAGAGCTTGGCCCTTTTTATAGCACACTTTCTCTGAGGCACCAGCACCTTGTTTGAGCCATGACCTAAAATAGGGCTGTCAGAGCCAGCTGGAAGTGACACAGCTCCAGCTACTCCTCACAGGTGCCCTGCTGGCCCTACTGCCAGCACTCACCAACAACATCCCATACAGGTGTAACTGTGACAATCATCAATTTTTTCCACAGTTGAGAGACGACTAAAATAATTTCAGATGATCCACCTTCTGATTTTTCTAAATTATCTGGTTTTGCTCAACAACCATGAATACTTCCACTGAGATGCTCCTTTACTGTGGGTCTTTCACAGTTTCAAAAATCCAGCTTGTCATACAGAAGGAAAAGTAAAAGGGACCACAAATAAATTTGTATTTTTACCCCTCTAATTTGAATATTATTGAATTGAATAGTGACTCTAGGTGGTACTACAAGAGAGACAACAGACAGCAGCAAGAGACAAGCAGGATTTCAAGCCCATCATATCCCTTTCAGAAATGAGTTTCAGAAATTATTTATCACTAAAAGCATTTTTCCAAGTCTTAAAAATCAAGACATTTGAACCAGGCAGCAATACACATTCACAGTTTTGGCTTTTAAAGGTAACACAAACTTATGCTGAAGTGGTAAGACATGAGTGCCCAACACGCAGTGGGAGGTGACACAGTGACACGGTGACACACTTACCCGCCACTTCCCTTTCTGGGCCAGCCTTTCTATCACTGCTTGCCAAATCAGTGCATTGAAATGTGCACTGAAGATATAATCATATGCAGGGTAGAAAGCTGGTGGCAAGATTTGTTGATCTGCAAGAATAAGCAACAGAGAAGAATATTTGTTATACACCACTTCAAAGGTTGAAGTGTCCAACTTCATTGCACAGAGATCATTAAAATTAATCCCTGCTCTCAAGAACCATCTCAAAGCTCCAAGGCACTGTGAACATCATGGCAATTCTTCCACTTACAGGTCAATCAGCTACTGATTCTGCAACCAGGAATCAAGGACTTTAATGTGGGGCTACAGTCTCAGGAAAAGGCAGCAGAGGCACAACCTGAAATCTCCTGACATGCCCTGTAGGCCCATCAGACAAAGCCCAAAAAGCCAGTAGAAGAGGACAGACTAAGGAGAGAGGGCAGGCAGACAGACGATGGGCATTGCTGAAAAACACCGATACAATGCCACGGTAAGGCCACATTTCCTCTTTTCATTGCTGTCCATAAGTAGCTGTGGGAAAGTCTCCACACTGAAATTGTAACACAGTTTAAAATGCCTATCTTCTGATTATTTTCAAATCTACCTGGCTAAAAAAAAAGCAGGGTGGTCTGGACAAAACCCACTTAAAGCCTCTGGGGTCTGGAGCTCCAAATCTTGTCTTCCTGACTGTAAATTCTGACCTTTTCTAACTATTCCATAATTGACGTGTTCCTGTCCCTGCACTGTTTTGAGATTGCTGATGTCTGCTGTATGCAAACTGAACCAAATTCACCACATCCTCAGTATATTCCTAATCCTCAAACAGGCCTGACACACTGAAGGATCAAAGGAATGATCTCAAAAAGGATATGCTACTAAGTGTCATCACTACTGAAAGGCTCTTAGAAAAATCAAGGTCTTAATTTGAGCTTACCATTGACACTCATGAAGATTCCTGCTATAAACTCAGCAATTTGAGTTTGATCTGAAGAAGAATTCAATAGAGACAGACCTCTGTGGAACATAGAAACTGCCTCATTAGACTTTGATAACATGATGAATGAGTGGCCAGCTCTATAATAAGCCTGAAAAAAAAAGGAGAAAAAAAGATGTTGGGAAAATATTCTGAGATATTTACTCCACAGCTTCTTATACATAGATCCAAACAACAACAAAAAAAAAAAGTTAAATAAACTGTTTTATTCTAATTCCTTGAAATTCACAATATCTTGCTAATATTATCACAGATACTAAAAGAGCAATCCTGAAATCCAACGCTTGGAAAATAACTACAGGATAAAAGACCTGCTTTCAGCAGCTGTATGTTAACCTCCTCTAGACAATACTGAGGGGTGTTTTTGTGTCACAAGGTTCAGAATAAATATTTATGTTTCCGCACCACTGCATTTTGCAGTATTTCTTTCCCACAATCAATATATTCTTCAGCCAACAGCACCTGAACGTGTTTATATTCACCCTGAATTAGACTGTACCAGTTCAGAGTCCTAGTGGAGTTAATTTGTTCAAATCAGATAACTGGCATGTTGCAACACAGCACAAGTTAAATGGGTATTTGGGTGCAATTTTACCATATCTAAATATAAAACGTTCTACTAAAGGCTCCAGGAGTCTTTGGTGGTTAGACCAGAAGACTGTTTATTGCACATAAAAGGCAATCAAAGAGTAGACTCTGTATCATAAATACTGTACAGCTCCTACTTACTCCTAGCTACCTGAGTCAAGGTGTACTTAATCAATGTGTATTTAATCACAAGCCAAGTGCAATGTATTGTTCTGTCCACTGGAAATACAATATGACCTCGGTCACCAAGTACCACTCCCAGGAACTGGGGACTCATTAACGTGTAATCCTTGTTTGGGACATTGGTAGACACAGTTCTTGAAAGCATTGGTACAGAGAGAACCAGCATCTCCTGGTGCAAAAGGGAGCTGCATCATTTCATTAAAAATACTACTACAGCAGTGAATCTGATGCTTATGTGGAGAATCAAACACTGATTCTGGAATTTTATGCTATATGTAATCATCATGCCCCAAAGCAAAAACACAATAAAAAGAAGATAATGACACCATTATTAAAAATAAAATAAAATAAAATAAAATAAAATAAAATAAAATAAAATAAAATAAAATAAAATAAAATAAAATAAAATAAAATAAGCAAGGAAGGCATGCAAAAATTGTCAGCTTAAGCATCTGAATACCTTAACATACTCCGCATCCCACTGTAAGCTTTGGTGGGCTAAGACCATTGAATCCTTCCATTTGCCCAGGCAGTACAAGGCAGTTGATTTGTTGCACAATAGCACAGCTATGTCTCGGGAACACCTAAAGATATGGTTTTGGAATGACTCTTTATTCACTTGAAAAAGGATCATGCTTTACAGTTAGTGATAAAAATAAATTTAAAAACTGACAGGTATCACCCACCTGACAAAATCAGAGGTAAAAAATGCAGTTGTAGATAATAAAGATCATTTGAATATTGACTATAAAATGTGTTAGAGACATCCTAATGCTACCTTAGTGACACCCATAGTGATAACCTGGTGTCTTCTGAAGCAGAAAGCCAAGCCACTGGAATAATGAAGTATGAGGATTTAGCAAGAGCTCAGACCACCTCAATACACCCACTGAAACCCAGCAGCCAGGAATGGGGAAAAACAGACCCTGAATGGAAGCTGTGGCATGGAAAGGGTACTAAACACATTTTCACAGAATCACAGAATCACAGAATTTTCAAGACTGGAAGAGACCTATAAGATCATCTAGTCCAGCCGATGTTCTAACTGTTCAGCTAGATCATGGCAGCAAGTGCCACATCCAGTCTTTTTTTAAATTCTTCAAGGGATGATGCCTCTACCACCTCACTGGGTAAATGATTCCAGTTTCTGACCACTCTTTCTGTGAAGTATTTCCTTCTTACTTCTAACTTACATCTAGCTTGACGCAACTTGAGACTGTGTCCTCTTGTTCTATCCGTTGTCGCCCGGAGAAAGAGGCCGACCCCCAGCTCACCACAGCCACCCTTCAGGAAGTTGTAGAGAGTGATGAGGTCACCCCTTAGTCTCCTTTTCTCCAGGCTGAACAACCCCAGCTCCCTCAGTCGCTCTTCATATGGCTTGTGTTCCAAGCCCCTTATTAGTTTCGTTGCTCTCCTCTGGACACGCTCAAGTAACTCAACGTCCCTCTTAAAGTGAGGGGCCCAGAACTGGATACAGTACTCCAAGTGAGGCCTCACCAGTGCCGAGTATAGGGGAAGAATGACCTCTCTGTTCCTGCTGGCCATACCATTTCTGATACTGGCCAGGATGGCATTGGCCCTCTTGGCTACCTGGGCACATTGCTGGCTCATATTCAATCGACTGTCAACCAGCACCCCCAGGTCCCTTTCCACCTGGGCACTATCCAGCCACTCCATCCCCAGCTTGTATCGGTACAGGGGATTATTATGGCCGAAGTGCAATACTCGGCACTTGGACTTATTGAAGTTCATCCCATTTGATTCTGTCCATTTGTCCAGCCGTTCCAAGACTCTCTGGAGAGCCCTACACCCCTCTAGTTGATCTAAACTCATACCCAATTTGGTATCATCAGCGAAACTACTAATAAAAGACTCTAAGCCCTCATCCATATCGTCAATAAAAATATTGAACAAAACTGGTTTTGGTCACCAAAAAAAAACAACCTCAATGCATTTTAGTGTATCATCATTTGGTGAAGCCAAGAGAAAAATCCACATTTAAAATAAATGAGTGGCCGGTGTTAAATTAGGTTAACAGCAGGTTTAATATACAGGACTAATGAATATTTAATAGTTCACATAATACTCAACTATTTAATCATTAATAACATTACCAACTTATGTTAACTGATGAAAAGCATCTGGAAAAAAAAGTGCATCTGGAAAAAAATACCCAAAGGAATCTTCTGCTGAAAAACTATTTTTAACAAGTCACAGAATACTGAGAATGACCCAACAGCAAGAACAAAGTGACCTGCATGAATCATTTTACAGATAATCAGATGATTCATATAACAATAGGCCAGGACATGGCAAAATTGCAGCATTTGAGCTTTAGTTTAAAATTGATATTTATGTAAAAATATTCAGATTTAAGTCCCTAATTAATCTCTCACATAAATGTAAGGAACAGAATAGCTATAAAACTGGTACACTAAAGAGTGTGAAAAAAGATACAAGAAAATCAAGTGTTAGGTCAAAATACAGTTTTGAATTAACTGTGCAATTGTACTTATTTACATATTTCAGGTTGGTCTTATGGTTTGCATCTCATAATTCAAGAATACTTACGGGACCCATTGCATTAAATAACCAAGTGTTTGTAGAGCTTCATCATAGTTTTTGATGGCCAAAGAGTAATTTCCATTTTTAAAATCCTGGTTCCCAGCTTGCCTCTTCAACTGTGCATATGTCATGGGATCCATGCTAAGGAAAGAAAAAAAAGAAAGGAAAAAAAATAATCAAATAAAAGCATTGACTTATGAGACATTTCTTTCCCTAAAATTGACTTAAATTTTCATCTTAGTTTTTGCGTATTTGAAAAGGAGGACAAAAGAGCACATCTTCTTTGTTTCCTGCAGTTGGGTTAGTAAAATAGAGCTCTTGTGACAGCCTCATTTTTGCTGTTGATGTCTCCTCAACTTTTCATCTACTTTTAAATAAACTTCAGCCAACAGATCTAACACTGGTATGCATTTTTGTTTCAATTTTCATCCTCGGGTCTTAAACTGTATCTTTTAAATTAGGATTCCAAATTATTTCAATTTGTGAGTATATACTCAATGCAGGAGGAAACATCTGAGAAAACACAGCATTTATATGCTTAAGAAATACATGAAGCTATATATTTCAATTAATTAAACACAAAACTCATTTACTTGCTTTTTATTTATGAGTTTTTAATCTAGGTCCTCTGTTTAGATACTCAACAATCCAATTCATACAGAACTGATAGAAACTTAATTACCGCAAGAAAATATTGCAACATAGCATGGTAATAGTGCTTGAGGACCTTGAACCAGACTTAAGACAGTTATTAAAATTAATACAGGAAGTGGCCAGAGAAAACAAAGGTTGGAACTAGCATCAACTGTAACTTACTGAAAAACTATTTCATCATTAAAATTCTAAAATTAGTGTCATTAAAGAAAGCTAATCACATGGTCAAGCAGCTAGATAAAAGAAACAAATGCAAGAGGAAAAGCAGCTACACATATGAGAAACAGCACACAAGAAACAGACAAGAGAAATATCCAGTGCTAAACTGCTGTGCAGAATCCTTCTTCAAAGATTGATTTTATTATTAAAAGCTGTTTCCATTACCTGTAAAAACCTGTACAAATCTCACAAATCTCAATTAAGCTTAAGATTAAGTGCAATTAAGATTAATTCGCCAAATAGGAATGCAGAGATTTACTTATTATTAACAGGCTTGTAACAAAACCCATAAAATCTGCAACCTTTGCTACCTGCTAACATAATGTCAAGGTTTAGTCTGGCAGGCAGCTAAACACCACACAAACCTCAGCTCACACCCCCACTCCCTGAGTGGATGGGGGAGAGAATTAGGGAAAAAAAGGAAAATTTCTGTGTTGACATAAAGACAGCTTAACATCACATAAAAAGAAGGGAAAATACTGATACCACTAATAATATATGTAGAATACACAAAACAACCAATGCACAGTGCAATTGCGCACCACCCCCTGACCAATGTCCAGCCAGTTCCTGAGGAGCAGCCCCTGGCCAGTTTTCCCCGCTAAATTTTTACACATGACACACCATGGCAGAGAACATCCATTTGGCCAGCGCAGGTCAGCTGTCCTGGCTGTGTCCCCTCCCCGTTTCCTTTCAAGCTGAGAAGCCCTTGACTTAGGGCAAACACAGCTCAGCAACTACGAAAACATCAGGGGGTTATCAACATCATCCTCACACTAAATCCAACACTCAGCACTGTACCAGCTACTGACTAGAAAATTATCCCAGCTGAAAGCAGGACTGAAATATGTGCAAGATCTCTTGGCTACAGAGCAAACGTGATATTTTTAAGTATATGAATGTACAGACAAAGCAAGAAACATTACTGATGTATTTTCTCTGTAGCACTCCTCAGGATGAGGCTGAAACACCAGGAATCAGTGCTGTCTTGTGAGCACAGAGGTATGGTGAAGCACACTACAGATGGCACTGTGCCTTTGCATTTATCCAAGCACAAAAAGCACTTGTCAGCCTCACAAGTGCACCAAGCAGATGGGAGAGCAGCAGCCCACATCTCTGAGAGGGCAACAGCAGAAAAATCAGGTGAAACCATAAAGCTCAAATCTACACTGCTTCAGGCTGACCGGGAAATGAACAGTCAGAAGTTACACCTTAACTAAACAAATACACACTCCGTGATAATGTCTTTAATTGAGCCATCAGCTTGCTAATTCCAGGGAAGCACCAAGAACAGATGAAATCCTGGATAAAAAACTAAACTCAAGAGAAAGAGGTCCCAGCTACTTGGAGGAGGCACAACAACCAGTCATGCAAGAGGGGTAATTTTTACAGTTATCTCAAGCAAATTAAATCATCACTTTATTGACCAACGTATACAGTATACACTTTAAAAATACTACTTCTACAGACAGCAAATCAAGTGTACTCATAAGATATTCAGAATTTATTTTACACTGCATGGTATGAGCATTATTAAGGTGAAAAAAAGGAAAATAATAGAGCAACAGAACAAAGGAAAAAAACAAATACTAAAATATGGTTCTACCTCATCTTTCGTGTAATTCTTTCAGATTTCAATTCTTTATCATCAGGAAGTTTGACAAATTATTTTCTCAAGAATAATACCAAAATAGGTAAGCTACACAGGAGTTTTTTCAAGTAGGAATACACATGAACTAGTGGTTTTCCAAATTTAGCTTAATTTCAGGTTTTTTCTTTTTTAAAGGAAGCTATGCTTCTCACTGTAATGTTTTTCCCCAGAATTATATTTTTGTCTTACTTTCCTTTGGAACATACTAAAAGTACAAGTACAAATAAAAGGTATTTGCAAGTTATTTAAAAGATTTTTTTTTTCCACAGTACAGCAGACGCAGCAATGAGCATTTTAAAAAGACTTTCCAATGTGTTCTGTGCTGATAAATTTTGGAATTGAACTCCCTGTTTCAGATGAGAAGGCAGCATGCCCTCCCCTTTCCAGGCAGCAGGAATTTTCACCAGAACACAAGTTCTCATCCTTTTCCAGAACTGGAGTTTCCCAGCCAAAACTTCAAACTGCAGATCATATAAATAACTGGGCTGGTCTGCTGCAGGCTTTAGCAACT
Organism: Ammospiza caudacuta; assembly: GCF_027887145.1. Taxonomy (NCBI): domain Eukaryota; kingdom Metazoa; phylum Chordata; class Aves; order Passeriformes; family Passerellidae; genus Ammospiza; species Ammospiza caudacuta. Next base: position 48,723,944 of record NC_080593.1, on the reverse strand, counting down.
ATACCCAGAGAGTTTGCAGACCAGAGAGATACACTGGGCATGCAGACCTGACATCATCTAAGCTAATGATCCAAAAGAACTGCTGTGCAGGCTAGCACAGCATGTCTTGCTATTGCCCAACATCTTCCTGCAGCATAAACAATTTTAACTCAAAACCAATGGACTAACTGGGGGCCTATTATGTAAAGTCTATCAAGCATGAGGATCATTAAACAGAACTGTTGTCTATTACTCTGCCTGAGCTGGCACAGGTAAAAGACACAGCTCTATCTGGATATAACTATAAAAAGATTTTTGGGGATGAGTGCTGTGGGTTAACCCCAGTGGGCGGCTAAGTGCTTGCATGCTCCCACTCCCAGTGGGATGGGGAAAGAGAAAAGGAAGAAGTAAAACAAAAAAAAAAAGTTGTAGATCAAGATAAAAATTGCTCAGTAACCAAGAGAGACCTGGAAGAAGAGAGAAAGATAACAGAAGTGATGCAAAGGCAATCATTAACCATCCCCCTGACATGGAATAATGCCCATGTTCCCAAGACAGGGAAGGCTAATCCCCCTAAGTCCCCTTCTCCCCATTACCATTGTTGAGCATGATGCCACATGGCATGGACTATCCCTTCAGTCACTTTGGGTCATCTGCCCAGCTGTGCCCCCTCCCAACCTCTTGTGCACCCCAAACCTCTTCGCTGGGAGGCCAAGTGAGGAACAGAGAAGGCCTCAACACTGTGCAAACACTGCTCAGCAATAGCTAAAACATCACTGTGCTAGGAGCATTGTTCTGCTCACAAATTTAAAGCACCATACCAGCTACTATGAAGAAAATTAACTCCATCATAGCCAGACACCTTGCCCTCATGAAGCAGGGATTTCTCCTAAGCTATGGAGTCTAAGAAACACATAAAGGTGTGGGGGACACCCTAAGGCCTGGGAGACTCTCCCCAGTGCATTGTTGAGACCTTATCATTCACAGAAATAAAACAGAAACAAAACAAACAAAAAAAAATCAAAGAGACATGATCTACTCTGTTTAGTTTTTTTATGACTCCTGAGACCAGCATGAATGAGACAACCAGCTCCACCAGCATGAATGTGACAACAAAATGAAGCACATTAATTTTTATTCACGGAATTAAACCAAAACATTATATAGTTAAGTCAGAAACAATCTTCTCCAAACCCTACTGCTGCCAGTGATCAAAATTCCCATTTACTTTAGGCGTCATCAACTCTTGTGTTACTGTGCTGGTCAGTGTCCCACTGAACTGCTTTAGTCAGACTGCTGTCAGAAGCAGGGAGCTTTAGAGTGGTTACAATGCTAAGTTTTGATTTCTCTTGCTTCAGAAGATAATTTTGAAAACACAAATGGAGACTGGCCAGAAAAGCTATTTGTCACTACTGAAAAATGCTGCGCTCCTTATGCCAGCTATGAGTCCCAAGAGGCCAGCTTGTGCTTTCTGAACATCTGAAGCTGGCAGTGCTAAAAACTTTAGAAATCTGAGAGCGAACCCAGCCCTTTGGTTTTTCTGTCTGCATCTACTTTACACATTTTGAAAAGAGAAACTGCATGATACTGTTTAATTCACAGGAAAAAAAAATAGAAGGCCTTCACAGCCATGCTTTTAATTATTTTCGATTCTGAAAGTTAAGCCTTAAGGATCGATCCATCCCTATGGCATTACTCAGTGGTAGGATAATGTTTTTATTCTCCAAGCACAGTAGATTTCCATAATGCAAGGAACAAATTAAATACAGCAATCTTAGAAGCTCTGCATCTGAATTAAAAGAATGATGACAAATAGGAATCCTCCTATTTCCAGGAAATCTGACTTCTAAAGACTGTACTTTTCTCAGTCCTATTAAGCAAATAATTCCTTCTTCCTTGTTAACCCAAGAGGCAGACATTACAAACTTGGTTGGAAAAGAAAAAGCCCAACAATGCATCTACACTGTGGCTGAGTTACAACTAAATACATTTCATCAGCATTCAAATAATTCATGTTGTCTCAACAGGAAGCCTCAGGGCTCCATTAGCTCTCCTTCAACAAAAGCATCCTGGCTCCAAGAGCATGATGCCAAGAAAGGACTGCCATGTCCCTTCTGCTACACCAGCAACGGGACACTGCATTCAGGTCTTCCAAATGACACTTTCCTGTGACCTGATACAGACATTTGTGAATGTCAGGGCAGACCCAGTAAGAGAAAGAAAAACACAGCAAAGAAGGCTGTAAGTGGCTGTAACTATGGCAGTGCTTGGCCTGCTAGCCAGTTTTACCTGTTTTCATGACAACAGCAGCCACCAAAGACATATATACAGAACACAGTCTCCTTTCAATGTGTATAAGCCTAACCTTGACAGTGAAAAGCAGGGAAAAATTTACTTCTCTCAGTTTTCCACTGCATGTTGAAAAGCCAAATGAAAAATCTGGAAATCAGATTTCAGAGGATGCCCTGAAGAAACAGCAGAGACAAAAATGAAGAGCTTGTAAGTGACCAGACACATTTGGAAATCTCATGATGAAGAGAGGAAAGAAGCTGAGATTCAGACATGGACATCCTCATGGATCTGTTTAGTCTGAAAAAGGCCATAGTGGCATTTGTCTGAACAATATTTTAATTGAATGTTCAGACAGTATCTCATGAAGAGAGATATTGAAGAAGATTACAATGAACAAGAAGATCGCATATTAACCCTTGTAAAATGTCAGCTCATGTTGGAGAAACTGGTTGACTCAAATGAAGAGCCTGTAATTTACACAGTCATCAGACATCCCTATCATTAGGGACATATTCAGATAGATAGATAGAGATAGCCTTTTCTATATATAGACTCTCACTCAGTCCTATAAAACAAGGAAAAAAATACAATTCTGTAAGAAGTCAACTTGCTAGATTTGTACCAGACCTTAGAAGTTCCAAAGACCCCTAGCTCCCAGTAAAAGCCAGCACCACTTGGAAAATAATGAATGAGATTCTAGAGCAGATTTTGATTAGATTAGGGCAAGCAGAGCAGCATAGTGATGGCTTCTTATCAGAAGGTTGTCCTGAACTCAGCACAAATCGGACCAAATGAAGTTTCTTTACTGCTCCTACGCTCCACAGCCAGTTGGTGTCCCATACATCACAGAACTCCAAAGATAAAGACAGCATGCATCTCTTGAGTGGTGTGCCTCTAAAAACACAAAACCATTTCCCAGGTACGTGAATAGAGAGAACATTTTATCAGGTTGTTTCAGTCTGAACTGGACACCCGTACACCTCTATCACTGGACACAAGCAACCCTCAACACTACCTGCAGAATTTTGGTTCTCTAGATACTCTTCCCTCCTAAGTGCTCAGGCAGAAGCACTACTAGGGGAATTCAGGCTACTGTTCTGTAGCTTCACCTATGCAGTACCACACCAATTCAGCACACCTTGACAGCACAAAGGATCTCTCACTACTGAGAAGGAATTCTCACCTGACCTGGGTCTAGCAGGCAAGCACAAGTTCTTTATTTTGGAAGTCAGCTGTAAGACTTTTAAGTTCTGGCTGTGCTTTCAAAAGATGTTAAATGGCTGGGGTGAGAGAGCACAGAGTGAGACAGTGAGACAGAACATCTCTACAGCTCTTCATTTTATACCAAGCTTTCCCTTGGAAATGTACTCTGACTGATGACTGCAGGGCACAGACATTGTCAGAAACAAGACAAACATCCTTATCAACATTTGGCAAATACACCCCAGATGCAACTAGCACAGATGTCTCAAAGGCCTGTGAACACCTCAAACACCACATATAAAGCAGACAGGGAAGATTTGTGCAAGGTCTGAATGACACAAGGGGTATAAACAGAATACACACAACAAGACTCTGGGCTAGGGTCCTGCTGTGGGCAGAGCTCACCTGAATGACCTCCCAGGGTCCTCTTTTTTCAGATTACCACTGTACGTTGCTTTTTGTTTGTGGAAGCTGTCAGAAAGGAATTATTAACAACAAAGCCCAGCCACCTGATGTCTCTAACCAAACCCACAGCTGAAACAGCTTGGCAGCTCAGTTCTTCTTCAGATGCATGACCACCAAACAGGACTACAGAAACAGGACCTAAACCCAGCCAGAAGTTGGCCCAGCCATGCTGACAAGCAGAAATCCATGCAAAACTTCAAGAAGTGGACATTAAAATGTTACTAATCTTTAGAGCAGAGATTTGTGGTTCACTTTCACACAGGAAACATACTAGGCAAGTGACAAGTACTAAGGAAGTGACATAGCAAGGAAATGAACATCAGAAGGACCAGGAACAAGCCAACAACTTTCACAAAAAGAGATGGGTGCACACACCAGCTCTGTACCTACTTTAGACCCTGGGAAACACGAGTTTCCCACCCATGGACAGAGAAACCTGACAGAGCGATGTGACATTCCATGGTATGGAATATCCCTTTGGACAGTTCTGATTAGCTGTCCCAACTGCATCCCCTCCCAGCTTTCTGTGCCCTCACTCAGCTTCCCCACCAGTGGGACAAGCTGGAAAACATTTGACAGGATAAGCACTGCTTAGCAACAGCAAAAACATCACTGTTTTGTCAACATTATTCTCATCCTAAATCCAAAGCACAGCACCGTACCAGCTACTAGGAAAAAGATTAACTCTATCCCAGCCAAAACCAGATGACACCTCGGAACATCCTTCCTCCTTTCCTTGCAAGCTGAACTCAGGCCAAGCACATTTGACTAGCTTTCCCTGAAGACTGTTTCACAGCTTGCAGCAGCAACAGGCCTGGCCTTGCTCCACAGCACATCCTGTTTTGTTAACAGAAACAATACAGCCTTCTTTGCCTTCAGCTTCAAATGATTCTTCCCTCTTTGAAACCTAACATTAACAAGTCATACCTAGGAAATGTAAGGTTGAGCCATGTCTGGAGTTGCTTTTTCAAGAACACACCTGTTTATACATACAAATACCTATGATTTCCAGTAAATTAAGAAAAGACTTGCATTTCCCATTTTATATACAAAAAAAATGATGCAAAAGCATGTTCAATATTCTGTTTGCACAGTGTCATTACTGGGTCAACACAAAAACCACCAAAACCTCACAACAGCAGGAAAAGCTAATCTTTCTGTTTTTCTCTGAAACAACAGCAGTCTTGAAATCCCTAATCTAGCTCAGCCATACAAGACCTAACTCAGTCCAAGAGGGACTTGTTTACACTGCTGCAGTTGTTTGCTCAACCCGGCAATGTTCCTGTCATCATTGTGCTGCTCTTCTTTGCACTGGTGTGGCCTCACCTTGAATACTACATGCACACAATACTACATGCACCACAAAATAAAAAATACATTAAGCTGTTAGAGAGCATCCAAAGGAGACCACAAGGACGCTGAAGAGGAATCTCTGTAGGAAGCAGCTGAGGTCACTTGGTTCATTCAGCTTGAAGGAGACCGAGGGGAGATCTCTTTGCTCTCTGCGACTTCCCCAAGAGGGTAAGAGGAGGAGCAGGCACTGATCTCTCCACTCTCGTGACCAGCAACAGGACTCGATGAAAATTACTGAAGCTGAGTCAGGCAAGGTTTACACTGGATATCAGGAAGAGGCTCCCCAGGGAAGTGGTCACAACACCAAGTCTGAGCTAAGAAGCATTTGGACAATGCTCACAGGCACACGGTGTGATTATTTGGGGGGGTGTGCTGTGTCGGACCGGGACTTGGACTCAAGGATACTGGTAACTTTCTTCCAACTCAGCACTTCCTATGATTCTACGATCGGGTAAGAGAAACAAACAGCCTGCATATTTCCTCTGTATAGATTCACTCCAGAGGGTATTCATTCTGGAATGAGGAAAAAACAAACGAAAACCACCCCAAGACCAAAACACCAAGACTGCCCTAACATCAAGGTTTTCAAGCTTGCGCAGTTCACAGCCAATGCTTGACAAACTTAATTGCATGTAGGTTAAAAAACACTGATAGGAAATACTCCTTCTGGCATGTTTTCATGGGAAAGCAAAGCCTCTTCCCATTCGCAATAAATCTGAAGTTAATTCCCTGTAAATCGCTTTAAAAAAACCCCAAAAGCTGGTGAGAGATCCTTCTGCATTTATTCTTCTGCAGTGTGCTCAAACTCCTTTCCAGTTGAAAAAGTCTGTTTTGTTAAGTGACCACTCCACGACCTTGTAGAAGAGTTTTTGCTTTTCAGGGAAAGGATCCAAAAGCACCGAAAGCAATGCTTCGCTCCGGGCTATGCTAAAGGAGTTCTCCGTCTTCTTTTCAAGCACGGACACGGCATCCCATCTCCCCCCAGCTCCTCCGCGCACACTACACCAGGCCAACACACACTCCCAGATGCCCGGCCGGAGCAAGAACGCACTGTCCTCCTTTTCCTTCAACCACCCCACACATTCCCTGGCACGCTTCCCAACCAGCACAGCCACCCGCGCTGCCCACACGCCAAATCCCGCACCCCCGCTCCTGGCCCGGGGCAGCGCGTCCCCTCTCCGGAACTGCTCCAAACACGCAGGAAGCTCCCACCGGGATGGGAATGGGAAGCCACCCCCAGGAGGCCGCGGCTGCCCCCGCGCCACACCAAGCATCCATGGAGCGGCGCGGGGGGCGCGGGCAGCTCAGCCCGCCGCTCCCCGCATCCCGCACCGAGCTGCCCTCACCGGGAGGGTGAGGGGGTACAAGGGGCGGCCGAGGCACCGCATCAATCAATCTATCCATACCCACCCACCTACCTGCCTGCCCGTCCCCCGCCGCCACCGCCACCGGGGCGCTCCGCTTGTCGCTCTTAAACTCTCCGCCCCGCGTCCCGCCCCCGCCGCCCGCGTCACCGCGCGAATGCGAGTGGGGGAATCGAAACAGATCCACGGTGCTCCGGGAATCGAAAGGGGACCGCCCCGCCCGTGGGGCATGGGCCCCCCTGTGGGGGATGTGTCCGTCCCGTCCCGCCCCGTCCCGCCGCAGGGAGTGTGGCGGCAGTGGGAGGTAGTGGGCGTCCATCTCCCCGCCGGAAGGTTCGGGAAGGGGCTCTGGGATGGCTCTGGGCTCCCTCCGCAGCGGGAAGCGTATCCAGTGACATTTCTTAAAATGACCTAGCGGTGCCTTCAGGATGGTTGGAAAACCGGCGCTGTTGCCGTCCAGGGCACCCCCGCGTCCTGAGGCGGCGCGCTGTCCCGCTGGATTCTCACGGCAACCCCGCTCTCGGGAAGCTGTGGCTCCTTGGGACTTCACTGTGCAATGATCACCTCGGGAGTGAAGCCTTCTCCTCCTGCCATGCAACTGTTCGCTGATTTATCGTTTGCCATGGTCTTTTCACACCATAAAAAGTGGATCAGTGAGTCCAAGATTAATACTTCACAGGAGATCATTCAATAATTCACCCCTCTGTTAATCGCATTTCTAATAAAGTTCTTTTCTCTCATATTGAGTGTTACCACTTGCACGTCTTCCTCTGTATCCGGGCTGGCTGGGATGGATTTAATTCCACTGCCAGCAGCCCCCACCGTGCTGGGTTTTGCTTTAGGAGCTAAAACCAACATTACATTGCTCCTTCACCAGTAGGCTGGCGGTGGGCAAGATCTTGGGAGAGGACACAGCCAGGACAGCTGGCCAAAAGGATATTCCAGAACACGTGACACCTATTCAAATATAAAAGCTAATAGAAAGGAGTAAGAAGGTGAGGCATTCATTATTTACATTTGCCTTCCAGAGTGGCCGCTGCACATGCTGAAGCCCTGCTGCTTCCCAGGTCATGGCCAGATATTGCTTGCTGATGGGAGGTAGAGAACAATCTTTTGGAGTTTCTTACCATTGCTTAAGCATCCGTTTTATTAAATTGCCTTTATGTTGACCCATGGGGGCTTTTTCCATCTTTTTTCCTTCCCTCTCCATCCTGCTGAGGAGGGGAGTGACAGAGCAGCTTGATGGCCTTTTGATTTCCAGACAAGGTGAACCCACCACAGTCCTTTTCATGCCCAGCATAGGGCACGAGATAACAAGAGCTTTGTATGAAGTGATCTATAGCTGCAATGGCTATTCACCGTCAAGCTCCTATGCAGGTCACAGAGATTGTTGACTGCACTGCTTATCTCTTTATTTAGTTGAGCTTTAGAACATGTTAATAAAAGCAATGGTTCTGTCCTTTGCCCTGGCATTTCTGTCCTTGTTCTTCTGGAGGAAGTATCTTATTGTGAGCACAAGGAAATATATATATATATATATATATATATATATATATTCCCACTTCATACCTGGGAATAATGCAGATGGTTTTATTACTCAGGCCTCAGAGATGCTTGTTCATCCCTACATGAACTGTTTAATACTACTTATTAACACTGTTAGCATATTATGGGGTTTGTGGAATCCAGTGTCATCCTGATCTAGGAGAAGATGATTTTCAGATGAGGTGATACTGAAATGTGCCCTGGGACAGCTGGTCCTGGGGTGGCAGGGTGTGTGGAAGGATTTGGGCAGGTTCCTGGGCCAGTTATCATCTACCAAATCCTGGAAATTCACACCTGAAGAGGCAGGTTATCCTGGCAAACTGACATGCCACAAACTGATGGAAGGGTGCCTTGCCTATTCCAAGGAAAACCAGCAGCTTCCACACACTGCCTGTGCCTATGGAGCCACAGTTCAGTACTCTCAGAGGAACGTGGTTGAGACAGGAACCCAAACAACAGCTACAATAATTCTCCCAGTACTGAGAAAAAAACAGTGGATGAAGAAAACAATAGATCCATATTGTCAATTAGTAAAAGAGGAGGAAGAAGATGAGAAAAGGTCTGAGCAAGAAGCCGATTCTTTGACAAATGATAAAAAATGGGTGCTGATGTCCTCACAAATGGAAGATGGGGTTTGGGATCTTCACTAATGGTAGGAGACATGGGTTTTGATGTCTTCAGTAAGGCCTAGGTCTGAAAAAAACAATCAGGTCTTAGAAGAACAGCTGTGGGGGTCTTTAGGAGAAGCAGATGTTAGTGTCTTTGAAATGGATCTAACATCTCTACGAACATCAAGCCCTGTGAATTTCTTACAGAACCTAGGCAGTTTGACCCAGACTGGACTTCTGAACTTTAGGGTAATTGGAGAAATGGGTCTGCAACAGGTCTATTGCAGATCCCGGACAATTTGAGCTGATGGGTCTGCAGAACCCAAACAACCTGAGCCTCCAAACTTTCAGGGAAAATGACCATATAAGTTCAATGGCAGGGGGGAATATGTAGTAGGTGGTTCAGGAGGGCTGTACTTCAGCCAGTGGTAAAAGAAGAGGGCAACATATGGTTGGAAGTTTAGGATTAGAGGAGGCTGCACCTTCAATACCTCAAGAGAGAAGCCGGGGAGTATGGCCTGGTGGACACTTTCCCTTTATTCAAATAAAATTGCAAGACTCCTCTGTTTCCTTTGTGGACACTGGCTTTTCACAGTGTGCCTTTTCTGTACACAAATTGGAAAAATATGTTAGAGAATTCATACAGGAAGCAGTAACTACCCAGTCCCTGACTTCATCAGAATTTCAAGATACATTGGGAAGATCATAGCCACCAGATAAGTGAGTGGATTTCTGCCTGGCTGCTCCAGAGCTGGGATAACAGGGCAGCAGTCAGAGGTGGAGAGTAGGGAAATCCAACAGCTGGGATCCTTCGCTAGAAACCAGAGAGCTGAGAGAGTGGAGTAGAGTCAGCAATTTACAGTCTTTGGAGATGGTTCCTCTCAAGGGTGAGAGCAGAGTACCCATTCAAGGAAGACCTTGTGAACTTGCCAGGAATGTGTACCTACCACAGAGAAAGGAGATAATTAGTGGTGATGAAAGTCATCTACACCGATCCAAACAATTATGAGATCTCCAAAGATCCAAAGGATGTCCTGTACACACAGGCCACGTGCAGGAAGTGCTCCAGCTTCATATTCTAACAGTTTGGCAGTAATGTATTGCCCAGATATCAACACCTCCATTTTTGGAGTCAAGTCTTTTCCAAAACTTTGAAGACCATCTCTGTACGTCTTCATCCTTATGGGTCAGTGCCTTGGCAGTTGGACATGCTGCAATAAATTAGTCTTCTCCTGCCCTGGTTGGAGGGAAAGGGAGCCCCAGGCATGTGCTGCATGGCACGCTTCATTTTTTCCTGTGTGACCAGGAGGAGAAAAGGGATGGCCAGGCTTATTGGACCACGTAGATTTAGTTGCCTAGCAATCAGACCCACAGAAGTAAAAATCCATGGTGTACAGTGTACTCTGGTGCCATCAGGCTGCAGGGGCACAGGACACATTTAGATCTTTTCAGTGACAGAGGGGTGCCAAGAATTCTCTGTATTGGAGGCCGAGCTACCACTATGCATGTTAAAACCCTGCTTCCTAGCAACTATCTGGGTATGGCCTGCTTGAATATAGAATATTCAAGCATATAGAATATAGAATATTCAAGCATATAGAGTATAGAATATTCAAGAATATAGAATATAGAAAACAAATATTTGGTTTTCCTTTGCTTCTGCACTCAGCCTTTTTTTTTTGCTTTATTAAACTGCCTTTGTCTTGACCTATGAGGGTTTTTCCCCACTTTATCCCTCCCCTCCATTCCTGCTGAGGACTGATAGAGTGGCTTTAATGGGCACCTGGTATCAACCCATCCCATTCTCAAAAAAAATGGACTTCCCCTAAGCATCCCTCTTCTGTGTTGAGTTTTCACATAAATTATCCTGCTACCCATTTAGGGACTAGAGAAACAAAGTAATACTAACCTTGGCAGGTATGGTTGTATATCACTTGGCTCCTAAGGGAGTGCATCAAAATAACAGACAAAGCTGCTTTTAAAGAAAGCAGTCAAAATACAGCCACAATTGTTTTGGATGCATCCACACGAGGTGGGGAAATACAGTGTAATCTTGTTTCCTGAGTCACTTGAAGATATCAAAGTACATGGGTGGGATTTTGGAGTTCTTGTTGAGGCAAAAGTGCCTGGATGAATCAACACGATATAAAGGTTGAGAGGAATGAGTGGCTGATGCATTCTAATATATCTGGAATTTCATGTGACCTCCTGTAAGGCCCCCAAAAAACTTGGGCTTGACAAGACTTTTAGAAGGGCTTATGGTTCTTCGTGTACTCTTGAGTTAGGGGAATGAGAGAAATAATGACAAGGTATGCTCAAAAGGTCAAAACAACAAAAAAATACTTTATCAGCATCTTGAGAAAATCAGAGAACTTTAGCAAAGTGTTTAGAGCAACATTCAATCAACATGAAACACTTTCCAAAACATTAACTTGGTCCGTTCAACTTAGCAAACTCTACATCCATTCAGTTTTAAGTTACTCTAAAATTCCAAGAAGAGGAAATTAGAAGAATGAAAAAGAGAGAAAGACAAAAAAGACATAGAAAAGGACACATGCAGCTACCCACTACTGTGGGTTCCAGTGATAGTAAAGGGATAAAGTATTTCTAAAATCATGGGATATTCAGGGGAGTTGGAAAGAAAGGTTGAACCTGGTAGGCCCTGGGAAAATGTTAGGCTTTACTGGATCATGCAAACTGCACCTGTATAATCATTTAATGACTATGATAAATGATATAATTGTTATATGTTAAATGATATGATTGTTAAATGTGATGGTTTGGTAATGGGATATGATTATTGATTAATCTTAACAGGAATCATGAGAAACGATGTTTGGGGGCTTTGATGGAGATTACAAGAATCTTGGATGAGATCAAAGTATACAATAGAACAAAATAATTTTAATAATTAATAGGTAGTTATATAACAATAAGGGTACAAAAAAGGGTGTTCATCCCGAACCCGTGTCGGAGTCAAATTTGGGTCTGTGCCCCTGACACCCAGAGCTTTTCAATAAAAGCATCTGCATATAATCATTCTGTGATTATGTGTTCCTGAACGTTAACACCAGCAGTGTTCAGGTAAAAGTTCCAAGAGGAGATAGGGCCAAGCCATGTTCTTGCCTCATGTTCAGCCTTTAATATACCTTGGCCTTCCTGGTCCATTCCCCCATGGAGGACTTTTGGTCATTTAGCCACTCAGGAGCTGGGCTGGGGTCTCCAGAGGTGGGTGTGGAGCATTGCCCCTGGTGTGCCAGGGATTGGCAGCCATGCCAGGCTGGGATACAGGCCCTGAGTCAGGGGGAGTGTACAGGGCAGGGTACCACCCCACCAGGACAAGGCCTGACCTGCCCCTTCCCCCATACACATGCACCCCAAAATGTCTCAAGACATCAATCTTTGCAGTCTCTGACACGTCCAAACTCCCCATCATTGTTATTTAGGAATGTTTCAGTGCAGCACAGAGAAACCAAGGACCAGCCCACTTTAATACCGATGCAGAAAGTGGAACTCACTGCTTTTTGACACAGAAGGGACTCTGACCTGTCACTGGCACAACAATCTTTGCTACGTCTGTTGGCATGCTATGGGTGTGTTTGTCAAAACAGTCATGAGACAGAAAACAAAACTATTTTTTTTTTTTTTTTTAATAACTCAGCTGTGAAAATGAAACTTGGCAGCTTGCAAGCCTCTCTCGGGTGTGTAGCAGGGCGTTTCCTTCTCACTGCAGCATGTCACATGAATTGCCAGTGAATTACTGAGTCTGCAAATTATTGCATTTCCTGATCTGTGTGAGTGGAGAAGCAACAGAAACTGGAAAGGGTGGACCCACTCGGGGAGGCAGTACTGTTTGTAAGCAGTAAGGAGTTATGTGTGCTGGTTGATAAGGGGTGCTCATAAAGGACAAAGAGCACTGGGAGGAGGTGCTCATAAAGCCCAGTAAGGCAGCAGAAAAGTATGTAAAAAGCCATTTATACATACTTTAGCTCCTAAATCCCTTCTGTTGTGACTATAGAGTAGAGGTGTCTGTGTGGGTTTACTTCCAAGGGAAAACATTTATTTTGCATGGTGGATTGAGTAATAGATCCCTCACATTCCTTGTCACTCAACACATGTACCTGTACATCAGAGCTCATGATGCAGGTACATGGAAGGATGGGTCTTGGCATAGTGCTAGCAATCCTTCTTTTTATCTCTGCTTCTGTTTCAATGATGGGAAAACTTCACTTTGAAGGGAAGAAGAGCCTTCATAATGCATCCAGGAAAGAGAATTGCAGTGCATGTCACAGGTCTTGGGTCATGTTGAGCTTGAGAGAGCTACTCCACCAACAGCTCTCACTCTCCTGTGCACTCAGCATCTCCTGGCTCCCGAGAGTACAGTGTGTGTCAGATATTGCTGCATCTTATCCCAGACCTGCGCCTTCTGCAAGGCAGACAGCCCTGAAGGCAGTGCATCTGTTGCAGTGGCAACATGTGCCTGACACCAGCACAACTGGAAATGGGGAACAAACATCACTCCCTCTCCCCTGAGGACAAACGACACCGTACATCAGGGCCTAGGGACACCCACCATCCTCAAGAGCCCTGACCAACCTCACCTGGGGCACCCTTCAGACCCTGTGCTTCCCTAAAGGTTAATTCAATTTCTATTGTAACTGTGAGCTGAAAGACACTGTGACTGTGAACCTTTAGCAGAGAAGACACTGTGTCTGCAGGCCTTTAGCAGAGAAGCAAGGCATGCTGAAATTATTCCCCATGCAAGGACATTTGATGATAAAGAGGGGACGTCTGGCTGAGGAAGACAGCTACAGCCAAAACAAGGACTAACTTTGGGAACCTGGGGGACATGGGGAGGGTTTTTATGGTAATAGGTAATAGGTTTTCTTGTGTGAAAAACATATGGTATTATTTTTTTATGGTAATAGGGTTTTTTATGTAAAAATCGCTATGCATGTAGTGACTTTATATCAGCAACTTGCTTGTAACAATTAGGGTGATGTTAGGATGAATGATCCCCCATGCCTTCCAGGCACTTAAATAAATGATGCTCTCTTTAACACAGGAAAATTGGTGCTCAGGAGTCTTATTCTTGTTTTTCAGAGATTAGGTAACACATGGGCCTGGCAATCACGGGGCTGAATCTGACCCTAGTTCCCCTCACCAAGCCTGTTTCTGATCCATGCCTGCAAGCACACATCCCAGCCTGGCCTCAGCCCATCCCCATCCCCATGGGGCAGAATGGACCCTGGCTAGGGAAGCCTCTGCTTGGCCTGTCTCCCAGGGATTTCCACATGTCCCCAGCCCTTGGGAGGGAACTGGCCCCTGCTGCTCCCTGATACCATACACAGAAAAACATGCATTTCCTGGTATAACTGCCCCACACAAGACAGCTAGGCAACAAAAATATGCTGGCCATAAACAATAACTTCAGCTATTACAGCTATGAGGGCAAAAGTTTGTGGTGTAGGTGTGGTTTTGTGGAAAGCTGCAGCTTCTATCAGCATGATTATTTCAGGATGTTTAATTGACTTTAAAACCCTATCTTGAACTGATGTAGTGATACTGGTGATGGATTTCTGTTTGCCCTGCTTTATTTCTGAGTCAAGAAACAGGTTTCAGAGAAACCAGGTGCTTCAGAATAGTACCAGCTTTAAAAGAACTTTTGATTAAGCACAAAATAATTAAAAGACAGTGTAACCAAAGGTAAATACTTGCCTAAGTTGTTATTCTGCTGCTAGTTGCCCTAATGCTGAAAAATCCCTTTACATCTCTCCTGTCTAATGCTTCTTGCATATTATCCTTTTCTGTTGCTCCTTTTCCATAAAGCCTGACTGCTTAACCATGTCTGTCCCATCATCATGTAGGCCAGTACACTCATAAACCACCTGAAGGACTACTTGTCCCCCATGAAGTCTGTATGATTTTACATTTGTCAGTGATGCACACACAATCTCTGTTGCTCTTTCCAAGACAAAGCTTTTTGCTCCTCTCGTGTCTGCTACCAACAGAGCCGTTCTCCAGTGTGATTCTTTACACACTTAAAACAGTTGTGGCACAGTATGTCCTGAGTGGGGACTGGAGTCTGTGACAGCAAGCACTGTGTATCCTGTTAGAAAAGCAATATAATCTGTTGTGCATGGCAAGACTGCTCTAGCAATGTCTCTTGGCTAGGCTTTAACCCAGCTATTGATGGTAGCATTAAAACTGCACAAGCATAAAAGTCACTTAGTATCACAAAAATAGTTACCTTTCTTTGCTATTTTTATTTGTGGCTGCTAAACAATTTGGAATAACTCAGCCAGTTCAAGACTGCTTATAAAAAGTGTAGTCACTCCTGTGGGAGCAGTTCGAGTAATCTTAGAGAGCCAAGCAAGGGATGAAGAATGGGCAAGGAGAGCAGTAAGTGTGACCAGGGCAAAGAGATGTGCTTCTTCTGTACCTGTCCCGTCAGCCTATTTGTTTTGAAGGCAAAAGAGCTGAGCAAGGAGGAGTGGAGGCAAAAGAAGAAAGTGGAGATGAGAGGGGATGGTGAAAGTTTAAGGAAAGGCACTTCTTTGTTGAAGGCTTGAACTGGCAAGTCTCCCTAGTAGTGGTGCCTGAAGGAATCTGGAGAATGGGCAACCAACAGCTGGCAGCAGCAGAACAAACAAAAACATGAGGCTTGTGGTCACAGATGAGTCATCCTGGAAGAAACCGGAAATAATAATAAAACAAAGGTGTGTGGGTTTGCACTCTTTTGTTTTGAATTAGATACATAATTTTTCCCCAGTTCTTGTTCAGGTAATTTTGGATCAGTAACTTCAGACTCATGTCCTTGTTGCTTCCATCCCTGTATGTTCTAATGGGGTGCAGACACCTATGTGTGGTTGTTACAACCTGCTGCAGAAGGCAAGGGTAACCCAAGTTCTTGTTAATAGATCCCTTGGAGTAGGTTGGAGTGAAAACACTAAATAGTTGGTCTTTGTAAATATACATATGTAGAGTTTATTATTGTACATTTTGGTTGCATAGAAAAACAGGTATGTAGTGATTTTGGTTGTTATTATTATCTACAGTTATATAACAACATGGAAACATTGCAATGTGAATGTGCAACAACATCACCTATGGCCTTGTACAAGGGAAAAGAAAGAAATAAAGAGAGAGAAAGGACGAGAGGGTAAAGATCTCAGCACCTGTAGGCCCAGGGACAAGGCTTGGCTGCTGCACAGCCTTGTTTGAATTGGTGGTTGCAGACCAGAGCCATTGGGTGGGGGTGGAAGTCCCAAAGTAATGGTGAGGAAAAGTTTCCAGGAAAATCTAAGCAGGCGAAGGAGCCCTACAACCCAGTGGTTTGTAGGAGGACAATATAGCATGACAACAGGCATCATCCAATTTCCAAGGATGTCTCCTATCTCATGCACAGCCCATCATTCATCCTCTGTCTTATCAGATCAGAGACCAGCCATTATACACCCAAAAGCTCACCTCTTCCATTTCAGCAAAGCACCCTGGCTTCTCCACAAATGGGGGAATGATTTGAGTCATTATCCCTTAACAGTTCAGTCTCTCACAATGGTGTAATATGTGAATGCCACCTTGCTGAGCTCACTACGACTGTATGAAGCCAATTGTGAACATAACAGTAGCAGAGGGTTATCAGATGTTTTGGAGCATGACGACCAAGTTTTAACCAGCAAAGAACATGCAATCTACAACACCAAGGACTGGACAGGATTTTAGCAAGAGAGAGTGGCATTGAGCTTTACTTCATGAGAAACAGAGGTGACAGAGTTGGTGACACAAAGGAAGATGATTGCTCCTAGGAAGAGATTCCCGAAGGTCAGAAGATGTTTATGTATCAGGAAACAAGTCAAGAATCTGTGCAAGTTTACTAGGACAACTAATTCAAATATATTCCAATCCAGATCTCAGCACTAGCATACTTCTGGCAGCACACCAGGAAAGATTGGCAGGATTTTCTGTGTTTGTTTTTGTAATGAATTCGTGCCAAGTTTTAAGCAGGAGATATTTGTTTTTAGTGACTACAGTGGGCACTGCCATGGGTTCAGAAGTGCAAACAGGTTTTACAAATTTCACTTGCCCCCTTTTGTGATCTCAAAACCAACCCATGACATAGACTACTAAACAGGACACCACCTGCCACTCATCCTCCAGGACCTTCCAATGGAGCCAATGTGATCCCCTCCACCCCAGGGGTACAGCACGGCTGACATGGCCATTCCTGTACAACTGAGCATCTGGATGTTTCCTCCAGCTGTAGGACTGCCTGTTTGGTCTGTATCTAGACTTTTGTCTTGTTCTGGAGATGCTGACAGGATTTACTCTTCCTGAGTTACATACTTTTTACCAAGCACTACACCCAATCCTCTCACTCAAATAGGAAGTGCTGAAAAAATTGGTCATGTGTCCATTCCAGTTTATCAAAAAAAGATCCTTGTCTAAAAAAAGGCACATCTGTTTTACACAGTTACCATCATACCACTAGAGGAAGACAATATAGCTGTGATATACTCTGATTACCTTCAAAAATAGCGGGGATCTCTTTAATTTAGCATCTGATTGCTACTTTTTCAGAGGTCTCAGAAAAATTTCCACAGCTCTTTTAACTCCTACAGGCTTACAAAATGGTTGTGTGATATATGTTATGGAATAATTTGTGCCTGTGTAAAATATACATGAAAGAAGTTGTGCTTCTACGAAAAATTCTTAAAGATCTAAAACCACAAGCTGCAGTCAGGGAAAGAGATTGCTTCACAAATTGTGAAATCACAGACCGCAGCAAAGAGAAAAAACCTAATTAGCAAACGAAAGATGTGGCTTGGTGTGGAGATGGGCCCTCTCCCAGGACAGTCCAGAGACACCCAAGCGATGAATACCCGAAAAGTATCTATGATCAAGATAGTCAGAGTCATCAAGGGTGTGCATCCCAATACCAGATTCCCATAACTCGATGATCAGCATTCACCACTTCCCAGAAACGGTTTTGTCCAGCCCAGCACAGAGAAAAGGAAACTACATGAATATGTGAAGCAATGAGAAGAATAGGAGAAACTCTGCCCCAGACAGAAAAAAAAGGTATAAAAGCAGCCTGGCAGAGACAGCATTAGTGAACAGAGGAGATCTGAAGCAGTAGAGTTCACCCAGCGCCGATCCCGGGCTTGACGCTGGCCCTTTGATTGTGGCTATCGGAGACCGAATCTTGGTCGCAAAATAAAAACCTTTTTTTTTATTGATTATTGATTTGGCTTTCTCATTTATTATGTATAACAGTTTCATTATATTTTTCATTAGAGCACAAGCAGGCAACCAATCCTGAATTACATGCTGCAGATAGTATTATCTAAAATTCCCAGAAACTTCTGTAGAATATGACACAAATTTTATGTGAATCTGGAGGTCATGGTGTTCTTACAGTTATGGAACATAGCCCATATTGCAGTAAGGGATTTCTCTGTTTGGATTTGTATCTATTTGCTTAGGCTTTCTTGTTATTGGAGTATGGTGTCTCCATACAAGAGAAACACAAAAGTGAAAATTAAGCAGAGCTGACTGAAGTTCATGATGCTTTTGCTACTCTTGATGTCCATTGAAAAGACATTAAATACCCTGAGAAGAGTGGTGGTAAAATTTTTCCAGACCTTGCTCAGTATCTGAATCACCTATGTCCTAAAATGTGACATGTACATTTTAGAGCATGCAGATCACTGACTGGCTGTGAAAAAGTATGGCTTATCTCCCACTGCACTTCTTTCTGGAAATAAAGCTTTTTTTTTTTTTTTTCTCATTTATTTTACCTCAGAATTTCAGTAAAATGGACGTCTTTAGAGATTTTCTTAGCCCAAGACTCACATGTCCCTCAAGAGCTAGTTCACCTATTATGGGAAAGGCCAAGGTATTGAAACTTTGGCACATGTATTTTGTCCATTCATGTAATGTATTGAAGATAAAGAGCAAAATCAAAATGGGACTTAAATCACAATAAAAATTAGGTTAAAACACTGCTGGTGTTTACTGGCAATGAAAATATTAGAAAATATTTTTTTTTCCTGCAGTCCAATCATGCAATAAACACAGAACCATAGAAGAGCTCAGGTTGGAAGGGGCCTCCAAAGTTCACCTGCTCCAATTTTTGGTGGGAAAGGGAGCCTTGATGACATTATCTAGCACTGTGTCCAGTTGCACCTTGGACCAGTGATGGAGGAGTCCTCTGCAAGCTTGAGGAGGTTTTTCCACTGATTGATTGTTCTGACTGTAAAAAAATTCTTTCTTATGTCTCAAGATGAAGACACCTGTATATAACTTAAAATTTTTTCTCTATTTTTTTCCAGTAAGATATAATTCTATATAGTTAGTATAGTACTTTTAAGTCCATATTAAGCTTCC
This sequence comes from Ammospiza caudacuta, assembly GCF_027887145.1. NCBI lineage: Eukaryota > Metazoa > Chordata > Aves > Passeriformes > Passerellidae > Ammospiza > Ammospiza caudacuta. The sequence continues at coordinate 48,704,746 of NC_080593.1, read as the reverse complement.
TCTGCCACCACGCCAAAAAAACCCTGATCTTTCAGAATATACAAAATCCCTGAGAAAAAAATCCTGTAGCAGATTTCATACAATGTTATGCAGAAGTATTACACCATCAGGACCTCACAAAATACTTCATAAAAGTAACTTTTGCATGCTGAAGAATACACAGTCACACAGGAAGTAAGTTACAAAAACAAAGGAATAAAATAGTCCTTTTGTTTCATACTTCCTGATTGGTCCAGAAGATGTTTTGTTTCAAAGGAAAATATAAGTAGGATATCAAAAAAAAACCCTACCATCATCATGAACAGTAGCTCGGAAAAATTTAAATACCATGGAACGATGCTGTTACTGTAATGGGTGGAAAAGAAAAGTTGGCGTAAATTTGGTGTCAAAAATTCCATCTTTATACCATTTTAGGACCATGGAAAATGCTGCCTTTATAGTGACCTGATTAATTTGCATAAGCATTCTGCTTGTGACAGTTTTTAATGCCAAAGAGATAACAAGTAATGTTCCGGTACATTTGCAAAGACAAATAAGAGCTGCCTTACCTACAGCAATGTCCTCTCTAAGAATCAGGCCTTCACCTGCAGTCAAGTAAAGACCATTTCTGCTACTACAAATGAAAGCCTGAAGGATTTGCATCAGCTTGACAGGGCGGGGTCTGGGTTATGTTAGCCCAAGCTGATTCTGGTTGTTTTTAGCAGTGATGGGAATCACCCAGTGGTCAGGCTGGGTTTAGGCTCCCTTTAGGTGATTGTGAAAACAGGAAGTTATTTTCTGTTCACTCTGTTGTCTATTATCCTAGAACAAAATTGCAGGTAAAAGAACCAAAAATGGGATGGTACCAGTGGTCCCAGGCTGTGAGGACAAACCAAGTGGTCATTACAGGAAGAGAATCTTGTTAAACCAGTTCAGATACGAAAGAAAGAATAGAAATTTGAACAGTTGAGAACCAATGGAGAGCAAGTTCCCATACACACAGTGCATTAAGGAACTTCATGTATTTAGTGCTCACCATTTTTTCCAGTAAGATTTGGAGGGTAACAAAATTTCAGCTTGTACAGTATTTCTTTTTCCCTAGGTGCTGCCTTAAACAGCTGGAACAGAGGCTAGACAGAGTTAAGGGGAATATAAGGATATTTATTGAAGGGCCTTCAAAGGCCACACCCTGACAGTACCAGAGCCACGGCTTTGGCTCTGCCCAGATGGCTCCAAGATGGAAGCAAAAGGAGGCTTGGTCACAAGATCTCACATTTTTACAAGTTTTGGTCCATTAGCATATTGGAGCTCATTGTCCAATTACAGCCCCAGCCCATGAAGTTCCATCCTTGGTTTTTTGTCTCTTCTGTCCATGTTGTTTATACTCTTGGGCCTGAGATCTAAATTGGCTGTCCTTGGGTCCATGGCTAGAGAAGGAATTGTTGTGTCTACCTACTCTGTGAAGAGAGCTTACTATCCCTGTATATGAAAACCCACACCTTACTATCCCCTTATATGGAAGCCAAACCCACAAAATCACAAAAAAGACAACAACAGAACGCTAAAGCCCAAGGTATCATAGGAAATGCAACTATGAGTGTTTTAAGGTCCATAGAAATAAATGCCCATATTCTAGGTGGAGAAGTAATATTATGGTTAACATGCTGATAAAAAAGAATTATTCCAAATTCTATCAGGCATGTCCTATAGGATCTTGCACAAATCATACTGCTCATCTGAATGCTCCAGGGCCATCTCAAGTGGACTAAATAACTCCTTACCTGACAGGACTGCATACATAGGGTGTGATGAGAGGATGCAAATACTTCCAAGTTATTTTCTCATCATGAGCTTCCAGAACATGTTTTCCTTCTGAACTCATAAAAATGCACTATAAACTAAGGTAAAAAAATTTTTATTGGGGCAATATTGTTCAGCAGAAATTCCTCTTGCCTCATGCAAATGCCTGAGGCTTTGTATAATGGCATTTGACACGTAGTCTGGAGCAGCTGTTCCACTTATAGAAGCATGTTTTCACCAAACCCTGGACCATGAGTGACCAACTCAGAATAAAACTACTGTGGCTAAGCAAGTGATCCTGTGTCAGGTACTGTCCTGAATTATATGTGGGATAATCTGATTTCAGTGGAACATGAATCTTGAGACCTTTTCTTCTGTCATGAGATGGGGGGGGTTGTGTGTGGGTAGGTAGGCACTGCATCCACTCAAAGCAGCTCCTTCTCTGTAGATAGGTTTAGTAACACATCAGTACTGCCAGTACAATTTCTTCTGCTGTTGATATACAGCCAACCTTTGTCACACAAATTCTGTGTTAATGTTTTATTCTACATCCTAAAGATGCAAGAAATTCACTGCAAAAAGAGTGGGTCTGTATTCTGCAATGATAAGGGTTAAAAGAACTGCCTGGATACTCTGAGTGCCTGTCAAGACAAGCTGAAAAGAAGCAGAGGTCTGTGAATCAAGGTTATTTGTTTGCATTCTTTCAATTATCTCTTCCTTGGCAACTGGAGACATTTTTGAGAAACTGTCATAAACTATGCTGCAGTTTGGCATTAAAAACTGTAAGAAGGGTGAAAGATACCATTTTCCACTAACATGCACATCATGAGAACTTATTCAAGGGCAAATGAGAAGACATTTCCAGATACAGGCATATCACCTAAAAAAACCCAGCTGTTTTTTACAAGGAATTCTATTAAAGTGGTAGGGTACTGGAATGCTGCTCAACTTGCTTCTCTTTAAAAACAAACAGAAAATCAGGCTCTTTTTTTTTTTTCAAGGAATCCTCATCTTTTAACCTCCTATTCTGCTTAAGCTGCAGTCTGAAACCCTAATAATCCTAAGGTTTCAAATAGATTTCTTCAATCCTTTCTTCAGTGTAGCAGATCTCTGCTTTTTTTCAGGCACGTCTCATGTTTCAGAATGTAGTCCTGGGTTCTATTTTCACACAGAAGACAGTGTTGTGCATGATGCTTAACCAGCCAGGCTTTATTTGCTTCCCCTCTGCTACAATCCCATGCTCCAATTCTTTCTTAAACCTTATTTACTATTTCTTAACACTCTCTTTTAACCGCTCAAGGCAAATAAAGCAATGTTGACTTTGAAGGGGTCAGTAACTATTACAAATAAGTTTCAAAGATGTTTTCTGGCGTTCCTAATATATTTGAATTGGAATAGTAAGTACATGCTGAAGGTAATGAGTGGCTAGGACTTCAAAATGATATAAAAAAATCAGAACAGTTTGGATTGGAAAGGACCTTTAAAAATCATTTAGCCCAACCCCCCTGCAATGAGCAGAGATATCTTCAACTAGACCAGGTTCCTCAGAGCCCCATCCAACCTGATCTTGAATGTTTACAGGGATCAGGCTGCCACTACCTCCCTGCACAACCTGTTCCATTGTTTTACCACCCTCATTATAAAAAACTTCTTTCTTATGTCTAAAAGAATGTATTAGATTAATTTTATCAGACCCCAAACTAGATAGATCTTTCCATTTAAGAAAATAGATTTTCTAGTAAAAAACAAAGCATTTAAAATCCATATTGCTTACTACACTTAGGCCACCTTTTCCCAGCACAAGTAAGATTTTTGGAAGATTGCAGCTCTTCTATTGCTTTTTTTTTTTTTTTATGATCCTTTATGTCTTAAGGGAAAAAACTCACTACACTTCTCTGATGACTGTGGAACTGTTTCAGCTTCATGTCTTTCTAGGAAACTAATTCTTGCCTTCTGAAATTTCATAACATTGATTGCTAAATATATCAACTTTCCTCTCTGGGATCTTAAAAAGCATTAAGATTCCAACAGGTTCTTTCTATTCATTCTTCACCACTTCTATGGCTCTAACACCACTTCTGTGCTCTGGCACCAAAATACACTGCTTATATCTTCCTAAATTATTTTAAATGAAGTCTAGATATTTTGGGGTTTATTTGCTTTAATAAAAACAAATTTATTTTTTAACACACTGTCACAGAAAACCATCCAAACTGGAATGGGTGAGAGCAAAGCTTGCCAGATATGAGCAAGCAGGGCTGACCTCCAGTTGGAGCAGTTGTGATGTAAATAGGAAGAAATATTTGATGACTATTTGCAGTTAGAGAAATAGACTTTTTCACACCTGCTTCCACACAGAAACGAGGGTATTGGCACAGACAATACAAAAGTTTTAAAGCTTCATGCAAGTGACATCCTGAGCTGCATCTCTGTGATACAAACTTTAACGCAGGTAAAAGGAACATAAGTGAAGATTTTCCTACAGGCTGGTCCAGGGCAGATACTGACAGCAACAGCATGGACAAGGGAGAGTTGGAGCAAATGTCTTCTGTCCCAGATCAAATGCTGAGATCCAGCAAATTCCTACTCCCATTTCCAGCTGCTCTGGGTGATGCTTGTGACTGTCCAAGGCCACTGAAAACAGATTCCTCCTCTAAGTTCAGATCCTGGAGCAGAGTCCATCAGATCCGAAGTTCAGTGCTCCCCACCCTCCTGGTGCTTCCCAGGTCAGTACACAATCAAGATGAGCGTACAGTAGGACGCCCTCTCTTTGTCCCAATTAAACCATTGCCCCCTGCCCCACTCACCCTAACAGCTCCTGAATCTTTTCCTGCAAGTCAAAACAAAAGTGCACCATGGCCAAAATAGTTGTTATTGCAGTCTGGAGGTTTAGGAAGCCACAGGCAGGAAGGTGGTGGGGCAGGACTGCTGTCTTCTACCCAGGTATTTCTGCCAAGGTCAAAAACTGGGGAACCCGAAGTCAGCCTCAGAAGGCGCTTTTGTGGAGATCTGTCTTGCTTGGGGGCCCTGCAGGCACCTGTACACATGGACAGGAATTAGACAGAGTGAAACTTGGTAGAATCATCCCAGACAGTTCTGAGGACAAAATGTCCTTGGAAGGCAAAGCATCTTATAGCAAGGTACCACCAGTCCAGGTTTCACATGCTTAGTCCTTAACACTCAGAGAAGTGGTTCTGCTTCTTGCTCTACATGTTCCTCAGAGGGACTGGATCTTCTTCATGACCTTGGCCAGGATCATCCTGTTTAAAGTGACAGCTGTGAAGGGATATTTCTCAGGATAGGTTTTTTTTCTTTTTCACTTCTGCAAAGTGAAAACTGCTTTGTTTATCGCTGTCAGAATTTTACAATTAATGTACAATTTCAAAGATGAAGACAGGTGGATATGAAGAGGATGAGAAGAAGCTGAAGTTATATTACACTAGATTAAGAAATGCCAGTTGTAGAGCATATTCAAGTGGAATGATGTCCATTTCTTGGTGCTGCAGCTACCAAGACATAGCAAGACATAAAAAACATGAATACACTCAGGTGTTTTACACAGCAATACACTTGCTACATCACCCTGACGAGGCATTGAAGTGACACTGCCATCCTGGAGAAGCTTTTGCTTCTCTGAAGCCCTATTTACAGCTTGCCTGAAATTAGCAGTGGCTACTGTGCTGAGGGAAATGCAGAGAAGAGCTGTTTTGCACCAGGACATGCTGGACTGCTACCATCCCAGTACCATCTCTTGTTTGAGATAGAAAAATAAAGGAGGACACAATAGTATAAATAATCTTACATCCCTTTTGATACTGGGAGCCTTAAGTGGTGAAGCCTTGAATGGGCTTCCAGTGCAAGTGTACTGCACCATGCAGACCCTGTCTGCATAAAGGGTTACTCATTTTGGCTGTTTGAGCTGTTGTAGGATTTTCTTGCATGAAAGAAAATCCATTCATCATTTCTGCTGTCAAACAGAAAGGATGTTCACATGAGAACTCCTTGCTGCATTTGTAGATAAGGGAAAGGCCTCACAGGTGGTGTAATTGCTGGTGTGGAGGGGCAGCTGCCAGCAGCTTCCTCCTTTACAATGAGGCTGAGGCTCTTCTAGGGGGAAGGAGTTTGTGCAGCACAACACAGGCCCAAAGCCATGCTGAGTGTGCAGCAGTTTAATTCATGTGTGTTCCACTGACTCCTTTGTTTGTAACCCTGCTGGTCAGGACCACTGTGAGACCAACAGGTTTCATTGCATTGTGGCTGTGGTCTCTTCCTCTGCTGGAAGGGAACAGCTTCCAGTCTGCCATATACTGGTCATGCTCCAACCATGAGTCCCAGAACCATGCATGAGATTGTACAGAATCACAGAATCACAGAATCATTCATGGCTGAAAAGACCTTTGAGATCATCTAGTTCAGCCTTTGACTGATCACCACCTTGTCAACTAGACCATGGCACCAAGTGCCACAACCAGTAGTTTAATACCACCAGGAATGTTGACTCCACCACCTCCCTGGCAGTCCATTTCAATACTTAACTCCCCTTTTTATTTGCACTGGCAGAGGAAGCAAGAGCTCTGCTCAACAAATGTCTCCAAACCTCAAGAGACTCCAAAGCCTGGAAGTTGCTGCCAAGTTTTAGCTGTTGCACAAGTAAGGATCTGCTTTATATTTTTGAGTAATTACTGAGTAACAACATGTACTGCGATTGCAGAGACAAATATCACAATGGATACAGAAATGCCCTGGAAAGCATGCTGTGATTGGAGACACGTAGTGGCAGTCACACAGCAGTGCAGTCCTGCTGTCATGGGCACGGAGCTCAGCCTTGAGGGATGCCACAGTGCTCACAGCAGTTCACAGAATCACAGAGTAGGTCAGGTTGGAAGGGACCGCACTGGGTCGTCGGATCCAACCTCCCTGCTCAGGCATGGACACCCTGGAGCACATGGCCCAGTATTGCATCCAGTTCCTGGATATCCCCAGTACAGAGACTTCCACAATATCCTTTGTGAAAAATGCATATTTTATGATTGGCTTTTCCCAAATATTAAAATGAATATTATTTGTGTTGTGTTAGAAAGTAATGCTGTATTAAATCTCTTAAGTAGTGTGTTAAATATAGTTTTAGGTTATAAAAAATGTTAAAATAGAAACGATGCTATGTAGGATACTTTTTTTAAAGAAAGGACTTGCAGCGAGATAGCAGCCACAGGACACCTAAATCTTTCAGAGAAAAAGAATTTATTGCCGTCTTATCAGAAAAAACGAACTTCTTCCCACCTCGAAGGCGCTGTTAGGATTCCGAGGAAGAAGTTGACAATGACCATACAGAATCCTGTATTTGAATGGAATTTATGCATCATGTATGAAGTGTATGAATATGCAACAAGCTATTATTTTTAAGAATTAATCCTTTGTTAACGGGTGTCCTGTGTTGCCCAGAAAAAGGTACCCGGATGTCTGTAACTCTTTGTCTCTATCGTCTCATATTGCCCTAATCCAATTTGTCCAAATTATTAGTACTCTAATTGTATTACTATTTTTACAACCATTTTATTACTATTAAACTTTTAAAAATTTAAAAACAAGTGATTGGCGTTTTTCACACCTCTGTGGGCAATCTGTTCCAGTGCTCAGTCACCCATACAGTAAAGAAGTTCTTCCTCATATTCAGTTGTGCATCACTTCCTGTGCATTAGTTTCTGCCCATTGCCTTTCTCATCCTATTGCTTGGCTCCACCAAGAAGGACCTGGCTCCATCTCTTTGGCACCCATCCTTTAGATATTTATACACATTAATATGGTCCAATCTCAGTCATTTCATCTCAAGGCTGAACAAGCTCAGCTTCTTCAGCCTGTCCTCGTAAGAGAGATGCTCAGACAACCTTGTTGCCCTCTGCTTGACCTGCTCCAGGAGCTCCAGGTGTCCTTGTACTGAGGAGCCCAGAACTGGACACAGCACTCCCGACGTGGCCTCACCAGGGCTGAGTAGAGGGGCAGGGTCACCGCCTTCGACCTGCTGGCAATGTACCCCAGGGTATCACCGGGGTACATTGCTGGTATGTAACGCCCACTGGTTTCTAGGCCGCAGGGACCCTGCTGGCTCAGGCACAGCCCGCTGTGCCGCGGAACACCCGGGTCGGACACACCCGGGGCCCCGTGCGGGCCGCGGCCCCGGCGGCTCCGGCCCGGCCCGGCCTCCCCTCCCTCAGCGCGGCCTCCCTCCGCCAGGGGGCGCGCCCCTCCCCGGCGGCGAGCCCCGCCTCCCGCCCCGCTTCCCGCCCGGCCTCGGCGGTGGGGTGAGCGCGGCTCCCGGCCGGCGGCGCCCATGGCCGGCGTCATCCGGCGGCTGGATGAGGCCGTGGTGAACCGCATCGCCGCCGGCGAGGTCATCCAGAGGCCGGCCAACGCCATCAAGGAGATGATCGAGAACTGGTAACGCGGGGACGGCCCCTCCCGCTGCCCGGCCGCGCTGCGTGGGGCGGGGGGGCTCTGCCGGGGCTGGCCCCGCGTCCCGGCCTCGCGTCCCGGCCCCGCGTCCCGGCGGGCAGCCAGGGCCGAGCGGGAGCCCGGGTGCCGAGGAGGGGCGGTGCCTGCGTGTGCTCCTACGGGAAGCAGCTCCGCTTGGAAAGCCGCGTGTCTGTCTGCTTTTGTGTTCCGGCTTGTTTTGTCGTTGTTTGAGAAACTTGTGAATTGTCTGCTTTCGGTGCTAGGTTAAGGATTCATAGATTCATTTAGGTTGGAAAAGACCTCCAAGATCGCCAAGTCCAACCATTAAACCACCACTCCAAAGCCATGTCCCTAAGCACCACATCTCCAGGTATTTTAAATACCTCCAGGGTCAGCGACTCAAACACTTCCTTGGGCAGCCTTTTCTATGCTTGACCACCCTTTCTGTGACCACCCTAATATCCAATCAGAACCTCTCCTGGCACAAGTCCAGGCTATTTCCTCTTTACCCATCACTTGTTCCTTGGGAGCAGAGGCCAACCCCCACCTTGGTACAACCTCCTCTCAGGGAGGTGAGAGAAATAAGTAGTTCCTTCTCAATAAGATCCCTCCCTGAGCCTCCTTTTCTCCAGGCTAAACGCCCCCAGCTCCCTCCCTCCCAGCTTCTTATCAGCCTTGTGCTCCAGACTCTTCCCCAGCTCTGTCACCCTTCTCTGGACATTCTCCAACCCCTCAATGTAGAGAGGGGTCCAAAACTGAGCACAGGGTTTGAGGTGTGCCCTCACCAGTGCTGAGTATAGCGGACAATCACTGCCCTGGTGCTGCTGGCCACACTATTGCTGATACAGGCCAGGATGCCATTGGCCTTTTTGGCCACTTGGGCACTCACTGGCTCATGTTCAGCCAGCTGGTAGAGCAGCACCCCCAGGTCCTTTTCCACATGGCAGCTTTCCAGCCACTCTTCCCTCAGCCTGGAGCACTGCATGGGGTTGTTGTCACCCAAGGGCAGGACCTGGCACTTTATTTTGTTGACCCTCAAACCACTGGCCTCAGCCCATCAATCTGGCTGGTCCAGATCCCTCTGCAGAGCCTTCCTACCCTCCAGCAGATCAGTGCTTCTGCCCAACTTGGTGTCATCCGCAAACTGAATAAGGCTACACTCAATCCCCTCGTCCAGGTCATGGATAAAGATATTAAACAGAGCTCTGGGGTTGAAATTGCTTTCTTTGTTTCTGCAGTTTGGATGCTAAATCTACGAGTATCCAGGTAGTAGTTAAAGAAGGTGGTTTGAAGTTCATCCAGGTTCAAGATAACGGCTGTGGTATCAGAGTAAGTAAACAAAGTTGACAGGTGTATGCTGCTGTTTGATACTACCTTTTAAAAATTATTTCAATTTATAAGTGTTTCTGATCTTAAAAAAACTCAGAAAATGATTGTTTCTTGTCCCTTTCACATAGAAAGAAGATCTCGACATCGTATGTGAGAGATTTACTACGAGTAAACTGCAAAAATTTGAAGACTTGGCTAGCATTTCTACATATGGTTTTAGGGGCGAGGTAAGCTCTTCATCAAGGTTTTGAAACTGTTCATTGCTATTATTCTGCTGTAGTGGGTTCTGCATAGTATCACATTCCCAGTACTCTTTACAGAAGCTTCTGTTTGCTGAGAGAGTCTGCCAAGTGAATATAGTTCAAAATACATGTCAAGATTAGGTGAATGCCTATAGGGAGGTATATATTCTTTTTGCATTCTGGAATAAGATTTTTCTTAATTGAAACAATGCCTCTCTTCTCAAATGATGATTCAAGAATGTACAGGTAAAAGACAGTGGAGGATTTGAGTGGGAGGTGAATCTTTGATGTCAGACATTTGTCTAAATACCACACTTAAAAGTAAATGTGCAAAATGTACAGTGGTGTTTGCTGCTAGACAAGGTTAGTGTCTCTGACCCACAGATATACTGGTTTTTCATACTCTCACAGACTGTATCTAAACTCTGGAAGAACAGTCAAGGATGAGTTTAGCTTTTCCCTAATGAATAAGATATATGAGTGTCTGTCCTGTGCTCAGATACATAGATGCTCACATGCTCCAGAGAGCAGACTGCTTGGGTCCTCTCCTCACACACTTTCAACATAATCATCTCCACAGCCAGTGGAATCTGATCCTGAGGCTGGTTTCATCTGTGTAGACGTGTCCAGTGAGTTTTCCAGGAAAACCATTGTCACCTAACGTTGTAATATTACTTACAGTCAAAAGAAGAACTTGGGCAGGAGTGAGAGAGTAGCAGCTAAAATCTTCCAGCTGCTTTCTAGTTAACATGAAAAAGAAAAAGGCACAACTGTAATAATTTTGCAAATTTCTTTTAGTTATGCTACACGTTTAACCACTTGCATCATCAAGATAACAAAATATTGGGGAAGCCAGAACAATCTCCTGGATAAAACGACTGGAAGTTTAGTATTATAGATACTAAAATTTGTTTAAGCTTTACTGACCTGCAATTTCCTTGTAAATATTTTTATTAATTACTTGCTAGTGGTATATTGAAATTTAGTGATGGTGTTTAAGGTGTGGACATGCCTCAGCATTGTGCAGAGCAAGGTTTACAAAGATGTTTTCTCTTTTCCTAGGCCTTGGCTAGCATCAGCCATGTTGCCCATGTTACAGTAACAACTAAAACAGCTGATGCAAAGTGTGCATTCAGGTATGCTGCCTATTACCCTGGTGACTTCTGCTGCATGCAATAACAAACAGATGTATCAGTTTCAGAGCTCCTGTTATGGAGGAGGGTTTGGTAAGGACAGGTATCAAAAAGACTTGGAATGTGAGAAAATATATTTTTTTCAAATTGTAAAGGTAAGCTTTAGCTTAATAATGTATTTTAAAATTGGTGGAGGTAGCGTGGGGAGGCAGGAAATCTTGAAAGAACTTCTATTTCCGTAGCTAATGTAGGTTAAACATTTGTTTTTCTACATTTCAGAATAATAAATTGCATGTATATTACGGCCATCATGTCTAGCAAATTTCACAAGTCTCAGCACAGGAACTTGCACTTAGTTTGTTATCTTACCTTTATGATATGATATGTGCTTTATCCTCTCCAAAAAGAGTTTTGGATATTCTTTTGAAAACTTAATCTAAATTATAAGCTTTTCCATTAATTTCTTAATTACCTTTAAGAAAAGGGAGTGGAAACAGAGATGTTCTGGATCTTGGTTTTTCAAAAGATTGTGCAACTGTGGCCTTTCTTGCATTAAACATTCAGGGTATATTAGAGGGAAAGAAAAAGTATATGCTTTGAATTTATGGATCATTATAACTTTGTTAGCTGAAAGACCTCTATGGGTCACAAATCTCTTATGCTCAAAATCCTGTTAGTGTCAAAGAAAACAGATCTTAGACTAAAGTCAAGAATTTCTAAAATCTTGTGGAATAATTGTTATTAGGCTGTGTCTAGCTACTAAAGAAAGAAAAAAATGCAGTAGTCTTGCCTTTGGAGGAAAAGTCTCAGTAATAGAATTTCAAAATGCATATGCCATGATCTGCCTCCTTTCCTCTGCTATTATTCCCTTTCTCCCACTTCCCCTCTGGCTCTTACAATCAATGAAGACAGTTTTGCTCTAGCAGAAAGGTGGAGGAAGCTAATTCTCAGTGTCCCAAATGCTTTGCTGGGAGGAGTGTGACAATGATGGGATTTCTTTTGTTTTCATCCTCTGTTTTCATCTGTCCATGTCTGCCCTCCTGTAAATCTGGATGACTGACAACTTCTTATTTTCTTCGTAGAGCTACTTACAGTGATGGAAAAATCAAAGCCCCTCCGAAGCCCTGTGCTGGAAACCAAGGAACTCAGATCACAGTAGGTTTTTGTGCCTGTTCTCTCTTGTTCCTTTTCTGTTCCCCTTGCACCAATTACATTGTGAGGCACATAACAGTATATACTCTCTGAAGTTGCAGTTTGTTAGGTGAACCTAGGGAGTTAAGGAATACACTGAAATTTGATTTTTCATAAACCAAAGTATTCTCAGAAAATTTATATATAAAATAATAATTAACAGGATGGATTTCAATTAATTCTGTAGTAAGAGAGAAATTTAAAAATTGTTTTTAATTGTGAACTTTTTCTTTGTAGGTTGAAGATCTTTTTTACAATGTAAATACAAGAAGGAAGGCTTTAAAGAATCCAAATGAGGAATATGCAAAAATACTAGAAGTTGTTAGCAGGTAAACTAAAATAGGAGACTCTCAGTTTTATATGCTGCCATGGGGAATACTGGGGTTCTTCAGAGGGACTAGCAACTGTGTGTTTGGTGTCATTTTGTTGTTGGTGGTGGTGATTTTATGTTTTTTTTTTTAACTATTTGTTAGTATGCAGTGTCAGATAACAGTCAGTCCAATTTGGTGTGAAAAATCCAGATAGGAAGTAGTGTATTCTGTCTATTAATTATTTGTAAGAATTCCAGCAAATAAATGGTGATGGACTTGAATGAGTGAACTTTAAATGTACCTGGGCTGAATAGAATTAATGTAAAAAGTGCTCAGGAGCATTGAGATTTGGCTGAATACAGAAAAGCTGAATGGCAACTTCACATCCCTAAAAAGGAGTAATATTTTAGTTCTTGGATATTCCCTTCCTAGACCCCTTGGTTGCTCTTTTGCTACTACTGCAGTCTTCCATAGAGTGCAGAGGTCTTGCAAGCAGGATCTGCACAATTTCAGCAAAAGAACTGCTTTATGCTTTCAGAAGACACAAAAGGTAGCAGGGAGAAGCAAGACTGTATACCAAGGTTTAGCCTATTCCCTAAATGAACTATTCAGGAGTCTCTACCGGCTCAGGCAGACTTCAGCCAGGAGGTGGAGGGTCAGATCCTGCTGCTCTGTCAAACAGGATGATTTGAAGTCTTGCTGAGTTACAGCCCTCCAGCTCATTGGTTGTTCTTTCTCATTAGGATTTTTCTATTACTTAATTTTGGGGGTTGTTTTTTGTCTTGAGTTACTGAGTTCACAGTCACAGCAAACTTTGGTCTGCATTTTCACATTTCTCATCTTGCAAGGTTCTTTGGTGTGTTTTTTCTCACAGTGCAGTAATTTCCCTAGAAATTTGAGCCAGGATTACACAGCTGTAGTGTATCAGATCTCAGCTGTGGGATCACAGATAGCTGAACTGTCTGGGTAGGGGAAGCTAGAAGGGTGGGCCAGCCATTATTCAGATGCTTTTCCGTAGTAGTTGAAACTTGATTTTGGTATACTGAGGATCTTTTGATGGGGTTTTTAGTTAAACCAGTTCAGTGAAACTGAAAAAACTGGTCTGTAGAAGTTGATCCTTGAATTTCCTATGGTTATAGTCGAGTTCTAAATAGGACACACTTTTTTAAATTTTTTTTTTTTTTTTTAAAGCTATTCAGTTTGCAAAAGCTCCGCTTGGCTCAAATTGCATTACTGTCTAACGGGAAGTGAAATTGCTGGCCCCCATTACTAGCTGCTTTTCACCAGTCAAGGGAAACAATTACCTTTTGTTCCACATAATGCAGACTTACCTTTACCTGTTTTTCAGGTATGCCATCCATAACTCAGGCATCAGCTTTTCAGTTAAAAAGGTGTGTAGATAAAGTTTTTGTAACTTTGCTGTGTGTCTGTATGTGCCTGTGTGTATATATACATAATATGTATATCTGAAAATGCCAGAAAATTTGCACCGTGTCTTTTGCAACAGGATCAGCACAGAGAGCCCTTTCCTTATAATGAAATGTTGAAGGGTGTGTTGGTGCAGTTTGGATAGAAAGCACATCAGTTAGAAGTAAACAAGACAAAAATATATTTGTCAGGAGTTTGGAGGATTCTGTGGCCAATGGTATATTTGGTTGAGCTTTATGTGTTGTTTCAGCTTCTCTGGAGAGCCTGATTACTAAGTGCTGTATGAAAGAGGCTGGGGTAGATTATCTTTGTTCTGTGCCATTCTTGATAATTGTTTACTGAACTGAGTTCAGTAAATGAAGTGTTTCTCACTTTCCAGGGGGGAGTTACTAGCCTCAGTGGGTCTGATGTGCTCTAGCTGATCTTGTAAACATGTACCATTTACCATCCATTGCTTTTCTGAACATGAATAAGTAAATAATACAAAACAATATAATGACGTTCTGTTATTCCCTGTAGTTTTTTTTAGAAATGTTATTGCTTAATTTAAAGTATTTCTAAAACTTCCTCCAGAAAGATGAATTGATTGATACTCATTCCTGCTCTCTTTAGCAAGGTGACACCATGTCAGATGTTAGAACCTTATCCAATGCCTCAACAGTGGACAACATCAGGGCCATCTTTGGAAATGCTGTTAGCAGGTACATTGATGTTAAATTTCCTTTTGATATGAGGCTTTCCAGTGAATCACCCTCCCTTTTCTCTTTAAAGACCATGGGCTTATGATAACCTTTATTGCTTCCTTCATGGTTAATTTCAGAGAAGAGGGAGTGCTGCAATTAGAGAGCTCTTCCTTCTTTTCAGAATGTGTGCCTTTTTTTTGTGCACCGAAGGGAGAGGAAAGTTGCAAAGTTATTCCTTTAATGCACTGAAAAGGAACCATCTGCTTGTAACTTTCTCTGCTCATGTAAAAACAGCAAGCCAAACCTGTGTTCTCTACAAGTTCCTGGCCTCTTCCTATACCATGAACATCTTACCTCTTCTTACTGTCTGCTACCTGATAAATTTGGAAGCTACTCATATTGTTTTTTTCTGAAATATTATGGTTTCTTATTTTGACAAAAGCTACATTAGTTGAAGCTGTGTAAATCAGATAGAAAAATCAAAAAACTAAAAGATCATCTTTTGAAGATGTATCTGCCATTTTAGGAAAAATTCTCTTTATGAGACTTTCAGCTGTGAAGAATCCATTGTATGTATTTGTCCCATGAACAGCTGGGTGTCACTTTGATTCTGTTCTGTCACTGACTGAAGTCAAGCTTCACATTTAATGGATGTAACTTCTAATTCATGAAAACAGTTTAGGAAGCACAGCAAAATAGAGAGGCTGCGAAGTAATGAGGTTTGCAGTGTTACATGTATTTCTTTGCTGTGCATTTGTTTTTTTCTACTATGGATAGTAGCTCATTTGATAATGATTTCAAAGTAAATGTTTTGATAATTTCTTTTCAAACAGCAATCTACCCAGTTTAAGATGGTGTTAAGAACTGAACAAATGGCACTTGATATATATATTGAGGTTAAATTGGAAATAAGTAGCAGTAGCCCTTAAGTCTGTTCTGTGTTAACTTTAGAAGTTGGCATAATGCCTTCCTAGAAAGCTGTGCTCACAAAGTGCTGAAGTGGATTTTCCTTGACTAATGTATTATTAAAATTATTAAAACTGTTATGAAAATAGTTAACATTAGGATCTATGTGCATGAGCAAGAGAGTTTTTACGTTTTAATGACTTCTTAACAGACCACCAAGACATATTAGACTGATAATAGTGGACAAAGTAGTCCAAAAAAAAAATGTTTGTTCTTCCTTGGCTGCAGACAATTTTGAAGGGTTCTTGTCAATCACTGTCAATGACTTAAACAATGAAATGCATACTGGAATTATCAATAGATTATAATGCTTTGGATATTGTGATATGTGACAGTATTAAAAAGATAATGGAGGTAATTTTACAGATTCCAACCACACAACATTACCTGTTTATACTTAAGAAGAGGAAATGATGCAGTTTAGGTTAAATAATTACCATGTCCCTCAAATAATTCTAATGTTTTCATTAACTGTGATAGAAGATGTATCAGTATATGAAGTAGTGAGACTTGAGTAATAGGCCCTAAGCCAAAGTTGACCTTTAGATGAACCTTCCAACCATATGTTATATGATATTTGTATCTGCTCATTACCAAAATATGCATGATCATTAGCAAAATATGTAGTGTGATAAGAACATATTTTTCTTTCCATATTTAGAGGATGGACAAGGCCATGAAATCAGACATCTGACATTGTTTGGAGGTATATGGACAAAGCCAACTCCCTTGGTTCCTCCTTGAGCCCTGGCCAGGCTTTGGGTGGAACCCAAGAGGAGAATGAAACCAGATGTTTCTGCATTAGAATTATGTGAGCATTTTATTCAACAATATAAAAGCTGGACCCTTTCCCATCAAAGGTGGAGTCTTCACCTGTGTGTGGTGAAGACGCCCTGTGATGACACACTGTGTAGGGTTTCCCAGTTACCAGGAGTGGTTCCCCAGTCCTTTGCTGTGACCAGGGCTCCTCAGCTGATGTATGTATCTGGATGATGGTAAAGTGTTAGGGTAACTGGTGATATATCTTCTTAATCTTCTATAGTAATGATTAGGTGCATTACTTTTATTATCCTTCTGTAATTCTTTGCCATTTTGAACTGTAGTTAATTACACTCTTCCCTTAAAGTTGGTGCCTGTGTCTTTTGTGCTGACCCTGCCAACTGGCAAAACAGAATATCATTGCTTGTGAGTACTGTTTAAAATTTATATCAACAGAAGAATTAATCTTTTTGTTTGTGTTTCTGTCAAACTTAATAGGGAACTCATAGAAGTGGGCTGTGAAGATGCAAATCTGGCCTTTAAAATGAAAGGTTACATCACGAATGCAAACTACTCTGTGAAGAAATGTATATTTTTGCTCTTCATAAACCGTAAGTTTAAAAAAAAGCCAGCATTTCGTACAGTCATATGTTGCTTACATAATCAAAAGAACAAAACTTTCTGATGACCTACAAAGTGCATGAGCATTCTTAAAAACATTTTTAAGAATAAATATTATAGTTAATTGTAAATCTTAAAGTGTTTTTCAATTTGTAATGTGCATCACACTTGGCACTGTATTTAGTGGAAAATAGCCAAGACTGGACCTAAAGAAGCTTTGGTGTATCGAGGTTATGGCTGTGTCCTGCCAGCTTACACAGATTGATTTCTCTTCTGTAGCAACACTGGCATGGGTTGACTGTATGAAATAATGAAAGGTAGCCTGGTTATTTCAGTATTTGTGGGAAAAAATACCTTTAAGTGTAAAACATGTTGAGAAAAATACTGTCTATTCCTGGGTTTATATGAAGAATAAATAGGCCCTGGGGGAAATTGGGTATAACAGACTCCCTTTGGAGGCACAAAGATTGGAGATGTTTGTCAGAAGGAGGAGCTGGGCACTGTGCAGGCTGTGGTGGCTCCTTGGAAACAGCGCTGTGTTCTGTGTTTCAGATCGGTTGGTAGAGTCAGCCGCTATGCGCAAAGCCATAGAAACTGTGTACGCTGCTTATTTGCCAAAAAGCACGCACCCATTCCTATACTTAAGGTAAAGTAATAGGAAGAAGTAGCCTTTTAATACTGTCCTGTAGGATAGAACTAGGGTGAGTAGGTTTAGAAGGACATTTCTGTTCCTCATGATAGCGTTAAGCATTGCACTGAGGTAATTAATCTTCAGGCAGGAGATAATTAAATAACATTAAGGAAATCCTAAGAAGACAGGCCTTATTTTTAGCAGTAGTGAGTATCTGTAATTTCAGCTGAAGTCTTTTCCTATTAATTCATGAGACACTGCAAGTAAAAGATATTTCTAAAAGTGGGTTTTTGTAGTTGTACAATGCAGAGGTTGATTTAAGCTTACCTATGTAAGCTCATTATGGTGAGGGATTTTGGATTATGTTTTAATTATCTAAACAAGTCTAACTGTAATATAACTTCAGCAGGTTTCATGATCATTTTGACTTCTTTGTGTGGAATAACATTCCCAAGCCTGACAAATGTGAACCAATTTTTGATTTCTCTGCCATCCATGGGATATTTTAGATTAACTTCTTTTAAAACATTTTGCAGCCTGGAAATAGCCCCCCAGAATGTAGATGTGAATGTGCATCCTACAAAACACGAAGTCCATTTTCTTCACGAAGACAGTATTCTGGAGCGTGTGCAACAACACGTAGAGAGCAAGTTATTGGGCTCTAATTCCTCAAGGATGTACTTCACTCAGGTGAGGACATCTATGTAGTGATGGCAGTTCTGCATTATTTTAATGATCAGGGATAATTTACTCTGTTCAATAGTAAAATCTTTGCAGATATGGCACTTATCAGTGTTGTAGTGGTACCTTTAGATCTTTGCTCTGTTTCAAGTTACCAAGTTACTTTAAAATACCACTGATAACAATATGGCAAAAGAGAGGAGAAAAACTATGAGAACATTTTAAATACATTTCTGTCAAGTACCTGATTAGTTGTCTTAATTTTATATTAGCCTTCAATGTGGTAAATTGGTTTTTTTTTATTCTGTCCTGGTTTATGTGAAGAAGATGTGATTGAAGAAACTGTTCTGTGTATTTGGTAACATTTGGATTTAATCTTACCAGAAAAAAAGTCAGGAAGATACTCTACTCTTTCTTTATGTGAAGCATAGCATAAGAATTACTATAATTTTTATACAAACTAATTTCCTTGTGATTTTTTTTTTACATTAAAGATTTTTTATTTTGAGACAGGAATGGTAACTATTGATTTTAACGGCCAAGATGATGATATTCACTCCATGTGGATAGCAAGTGCAAAGCTTGTGGCCTTTTAAGCAGTTGACACTGTGTTGCTGGGGGTTTCAAATTTGCCTCTGGGCAGTAAGATACAGTGAGAAGTGTGACTAATCTTTCTAATTCTTCTTTTCTTATTGTTCAATCTCTTCTCTTTGCTTCCTCATGTCTGAATGAAGACATTGCTTCCAGGGGCTGACTGCTTTTCCAATGACGTTGTAAAATCAGCAGCAAACTCTTCAGTGGTCACCAAGGGAAGCAGTGATAAAGTTTATGCACATCAGATGGTCCGCACTGATTCCCGAGAGCAGAAACTGGATGCTTTTCTTCAGCCAGTGAACAACCCCCTGAGTGCAGGCACCACTGAAGTGACAGCAGAGGTTGAGGCAGGACCTCCAAAGGGTGCAGAGAGGCCCCAGGATGCTGAAATGGAAGAAGTCAGTGACCTGGTTGAAATGGTTGATGTTCAGGAGGATGCAGTGCAGCCAGAGAGTGGACACTTGTTCCCTGAGACTGTGCCTTCTAGGTAGGTCCCACCTTTCCTGAACTGGGGCAAGGCTACCTATTTATTTCATGGCATAGCTCTGAAACTATAGATTTTTCTGATCTCTTTGGGGTTCTGCTTTTACAGGAGGGAAAAATTATCAAGAATAACTTCATGATGTTTTATTGAGAAATTAAACCTAATCTGTGAACTGTAAATCATATAACTTGTGATAAATTTTGTGACTGGAATAGTGTTTCTATGCATACTGAAAGGCAGGAAGGAGTGTAAATGGTGGCATTAGTTTAGGGAGATCATGCTGGTCTGTCTCTTTCTGGAACCCTTCCTTTTCTGAGGGATAGAAACTATATCACTGAATTTGACAGGCATTTCCCTAGTAAAAGCTAAAGTGCTATAAATTTTTTATAGCTCCTGTAGAAGATGTTTCAAGAGGCCAACGTCTTCTGAGGGAATCTGATTCCCTCTCCCCAGTATTACAGAAAAATGGGTATGGAAAAAAATTGTTAGAAATAGGAACATTTTTGATGTGTCCTTTAAGGCCAAATTTGCTTGGTGCTTAAGCAACAGCTGCCTAAGGTGATTGGTATTGGTGTCACAAATTCTCCTAAAATTCTGAACTACCCTTTCCTAACAAATTATTCCTCAGAAGCAAAATAAAACTGTCTTTCTGGGAAACTGTCTGCATTTCCTGTGTTAACATACAGCATGTGAATTGTGCATCTCATCTGTTGCTGTGTTTGGCTTAAGTGATAGGAGAATTTAACATAATTCCTTTTGTTTTGGTATTGTAGGAAGAGACCACGGGAAGACATGGATGTAGAATTGGAGAAAGATGACACCAGACAGGACATGACTGCTGCCTGCACCCCTAGAAGAAGAATTATCAACTTGACCAGTGTGTTGACTCTCCAGGAGGAAATCAGTAGCCAGGCACATGCAAGTAAGCATGACTTGTTTCTCAAAATTACTGTTATTCCACCGCTAAATATGACTGATCAAAGTGGGAAAAGGTATTTAAAAGGAGGCCCAGGGAGCTTACTGTGCTGCTAAGCAAGTTTTTAAGAAAAACTTGCTTTTTATTATTTTTATTTTTATTTTTATCCATTCCACTGAAATGGTGAGACTTATGAAATACTCTCTTTTTTGTTAAGAGTTGTTTTAGACAAAGGTAAAAGGTTTGTGAATCTTTCTAGGGTGTTTCCCTCTTAACTCAGTTGCCTCTGAAGGCAAGTTACACTGACTCATACCCTTATTATTCATATCTCTAAATGCTAGGAATCTTACATTCCAGGGCTTTTGTTGGATTTATTTTGATTTTTCTGGTTGTAAGAATTGGGGATGCTCCACACAGACATCTGTAATAAGTAACTTTTCTATAAATTGATAAGAATCTTAAAGTTTAGAAAGCATGAATTTTTACTTTATTTGTGCTTCAGTAAACATTTTGCAGAAGACTGCTAATTCTGACCCAATAATTCCATATCTGACAGTCACTGTTTAAATATTGAAATCAAAGAGTTGTCTCAGAACCTTAAAATACCCAAAAATATCTTAAAATTCATGATAAAACTTGTGAAGCTGCCTGAGGTTGTGTATCATCTTCACATCTGTAAGAAGTACCTAAAAGAGACTTTGGGAAGAGAGAAATCTTTTCTGGGTCTGTTACATTCCTTTAGAAAACATAGCAGTGGAATTAGTGAAATTAGCATAGTGCTTTGTACATGCTGTGACTGCAGTGCCAAACATCTGTAATAAGGTTTCTCCCAAGGATGGCAACTAGTGAATTTTTTTTTATGGAAGGTCTAAAAGGAACCCTTTTATGAAATCTGACTTCTTATACCTTTCCCAGTCTTCTCACTTATACATATTAAAAAAAAAATTGTAAGAGAAATAAAAGAAATTATGAAAAAAATATTATGGACCTATTCTACCACACCTCTAGAATTTACTTTGATAATATCTAGATTGTGTTGCAAAGCTGGTTTACACCTGCAGTTTTTTCACCAATCTCCTGTGGCTGGAAAATAATTTTGGAAGGCTATTCAAACAAAGGAACTTTAATTTTTTTTTTCTAATTTGCATTTGTAGTTTAAATGTTAAATAACTCTTCTTCCTTACACTTTAATAGTATGAGTATTTTTTTATTAATATTAAAAATATTAATATTTCAAAACTTATGAATAATTGGTCATACAAGGATATAAGAAGAAGCAGGGGTGTAAGAGTCACTGAACAGTATCTGAGACTTTCATGCTAAAAAGACACAATCCACTCAACTAAATAAATGAGGGCAGGGTTGCAACTATGAAATTACAGTCTTTTGTTTCTTCCCCACCTCTCTGTTGTTTCAGAACTCCAGGAGATGCTGCATGAGCACACATTTGTTGGTTGTGTCAGTCCTCAGTGGGCTCTGGCCCAGTACCAGACAAAACTGTACCTTCTCAACACAACAAAACTCAGGTAAAAGAGTCATTACACCTGTTGGCAGCTGAAATAAGCAACAATTGTGAAGCTAATTAGAAGAAGGAAGGCAATGACAGGGAAAAGAACATTGTTCTCTTGTTGCCTGTATGAAAAGTCATGAGGATAAAGATTAAGCAGTCCATTCAGAACAGTGGGAACAAGTCTGGCACACTTGGGAAAAGCTGCAGGGAATCAGTGTCATTAAAATGCCAACTACTGTATTGTGTGCTCACAGACAGTGGGAAGGGAAAGGCTTTTTCTTGCTTCATGATGATCTAGATAACCTATGATCATCCTCATGATTCGCTGCAGGATCATCTACAGCACATTGTATAAAGCAGAGGCTTCAGAAAATTGCTGGAAAACATTGTATCCAGTTGGGTTAAAGAGTATCTGCAGGACATGAAATTTGTAATTTTGCCTGTGCCAGCCTTACAGGCTCAGCTGCATAAATTTTTGTAACAAGTCAGAGAATAGACTTGAGATGGACATGTCCATTAATTTCCCAGTTCCTTTGCATTTCTTACAGTGCTGTAAAGGAGTAAAGAAGTTGAAATACAAATTATCAGGGAATAAATTGATAGGGATTGGATACTTGAGTATGTAACCTTTCTGCACCAGTGTGGCTGATGATGTCAGAAACCAAGAAATAGATTTAATTGTTAATATCTAGATAATGCAGGTGAACCCCTAAACTCTTCAGTTAAAGTAAGACCATTATAAATAAGACTAGATATGGATATCTGATGTTTCCAGGATGATCCTTACTTTCCCCTCTTAATTATGGTAACTTGGAGATATGCAATCCTGTCCATATAATTACTTTTTGTGCTTCAATTTAGCCAAGAACTCTTCTACCAGATACTTATTTATGACTTTGCAAACTTTGGAGTCTTAAGGTTGTCTGTAAGTATACTTTTACATTATATCCTATAGATTTTTTTAAATGTATTTAAATATGTCTGTCCTTTCAGACAAATGCATAGTTTAGGTTGCACAGTCAGGTTGGCTTTTGTCCATTACAGGAACGTTGTTTTGTTTCTCAGTAAGAACAGAATGTAGAAAACTTAATAATCTTGTAGCTGCTACTGTTAAATTGTCATCATGCCTGCTTGTTATTAGTGTCAGTTGTAGTTATTCAACAAGTTTTGCTGTTGCTCATTACATTGGGACAAATAATTAATTTGAATATACAATCAGCAGAAATACAGTGTTGATTGCCAGTGTTTATCCTGTAAAATATCACAGTGCTCAGTGGGATTGTGGATGGCAGAAAAAGAAGAAAGAAATTCATAATTCATATATTTTTATCCTGGTTACTTATTACTGGTTAAACAGAACTGTTAGTTCTGCAGGCCAGAAATAGTGTATTACAATTAATTAGTATGTGAAGGAAGAAGTTACAGCCTTCCAATAGAGTGTGCTGATCATTAAACAAAGTTTTGCCTTCTTCATTTTCAGGAGCCAGCTCCTTTATATGAGCTTTCAATGCTTGCTTTAGAAGATCCTGAAAGTGGCTGGACAGAAGAAGATGGCCCAAAAGAAGGGCTTGCTGAGTACATTGTGGAGTTTTTGAAAAAGAAGTCTGAAATGTTGAAAGATTATTTCTCTCTTGAAATTGATGAGGTGACTGCAGCTATTACTTCTGATAGTAAATAGATGGTGGACTTGGAATTATGTTATGTATATGGTTGGATTAGATCTTAAAGGTCTTTTCCAACCTAAATGATTCCGTAGTTTTACATTTTGGTGACAGATGACTGCAGTAGTTTGCTTGCAGTGCTTACCATCACTAAGAACTAGTTCCAGTAAGATTTTAGGTGGCATAACCCTTTCATTTAAAATGCTCAGGACTTGCTGCATGTAAGAAGGTTGCTACACAGTTTCTATTTAATTAGTTACCACAGTGGGTCCTTGCTCAGGCAGGGTCATCCTGGAGCACATGGCATAGGATTGTGTTCAGATGGTTCTTGAATATCTGCACTGAGGAAGACTCCACAGCCTCTTGGAGCAATCCATAATTCAAGCATTGCTTCTATAACTAGAATGCAGACCTCTTAACCAACAAGGTGTGCATCTTAACCAGCTCTCAAGTTCAGGCAGGGCTGCAGCACCACTGTGCTCTCAATGTGTCTTTTTTTGTGTGGCTTAAGGCATCCCTTACTTTATACAAAAGTGAACAGCTTCATCAAGCCCAGGCACTTCATTTGGATATTTGCCTGGCATCTGGGAAGTGGCATCTGTGTAACCTGGAGCTAGAGAAGGTTGAATTCAGCCACTCCCTGAGCTGAGTGGCTTAATTCATGCCTTGTGAAATTAAACACCACCAATAACTCTCTTCAGGCAGTGTCTGCCTGGCTGACAGGGCTTTAAACACTTGTAAGGCTCACTGAGTATCATTCTTAAAATACATAAGCTTTGGTGCATTTACTGCAAAAAAGAACTTTTTTCTTTTTTTTAACTGACCCAGCAGTATTGCCTTGCAGGAAGGAAATCTTACTGGGTTGCCACTTCTGATAGACAACTATGTCCCACCACTGGAAGGACTGCCTATGTTTGTCCTGCGCTTGGCCACAGAGGTACATTCTCTAAAGGATTTTATTAATGCACAATTACTTTTTTTACTTTAGGCAATTCCAGCCTGCCTTTTCAGTTTCTGGTGCAGCTTAAATGTACACATTCCAGGTGCTGTTCTGTGGTTATTGATTAGTTATGCTTTGCTTTTGTATTCATAACTAATGACTGACTGAGCCTCTATTTTGATTTAAAAGCCTGCATTTCTACCCTCTTCTTTGATTCTATAACTTCACCTTACCAGGACAGAAATAGCCAACACATTAATATAAATTTTCCTTATTAAGAATCTCTATATTATATAATTTTCCATATTAGGTCTCTGTCTGATACCCAGATTCTATAAAATTACTTTTTTTTATTGTAACAGGTAAACTGGGATGAAGAAAAGGAGTGTTTTGAAAGCCTGAGTAAAGAACTAGCCATGTTCTACTCCATCAGAAAGCAGTATATAATAGAGGAAACCAACCCAACAAACTCTCAGGTACTAGAATACTGTAACTAGTTCTGTGAGCAGAGAAATAACAACATACAGAAAACTTCTGCTCTTTCAGATGTAGACTTCTAATACCAGCTCTTTCAGGGAACTGAATCAAGTAGCAGTGTGGCAAGATTCTGAAAGAATGTGGCTTAAATTTTCTGAAGTATTATACATCTTGCGGGAACCTTTTAGCTTTGGGCATTGCAGTGTACTTAATATTATTACAAGCATCCTTGGCCTCTGAGTTGGGAATGTATTTTTTATGGTGTATTTCTATAGAAGAATAAGGATGCATATAAATTACAAGTACTACCCGATTGTGTCTAAATATCTGCCTATTGATTAGTTAAGCTCACCCATTCTGCAAGTGACTTTACAGAGCTTAGAAATGACTGTATAGAATGAACTTTTCTAATACCAGCAGAATTTTACAATTGCTGTAGTCTTACATAGTAAAGTTTTTAAGGCATGCTCTCCTCTGGTTAAACAGAACCTCATTTTGTTTGTCCTTGTTTTCCTGTATTTCAGAGTGAAGAATCAGAGTCTGGTTCAACAACATGGAAATGGACTGTGGAACATGTGCTTTACAAAGCTTTTAGGACTCATCTTTTACCTCCTAAACACTTTGCAGAAGATGGCAACATTTTGCAGCTTGCTAACCTGCCTGACCTGTATAAAGTTTTTGAAAGATGTTGAGCAAGCAGTTATTAAAGACTGTTTTTATAGATAGACACCATTCAGTTTTCTTAGTAGAAGCTAAAGCTGGAATCTTGATAAAGGAAAGAAAGAGGGGATTTAGTACCCTACTGAACTGCTAACATGTCAGTAAATCATCTATTTTCCTTCTGTTGATCAAAGTATAAAAAAAATATTTTTGCTGTGTCTAACCCCAATGAAAATCCCTAAAATAAAATCTCCACTTAAACTCTGAGTTTCCCTATTAACCAGTCTCGCTAACAGAATACACTTCTGCTGAAGAAAATATACTGGGTTAAGTGATTGTGGAAGAAAATGGAGCTTAATTTAGTTAAAATGTGAATACTTTAACTTTGCTTGCCTCTGGAAATCAAACCGGGTTACCTGCATTCCTTTGTTTTAAGCATGAGGGTTGTCTGACAGTACTTGCAATAGGAGTGTACATGCAAAGGATTTAAAATCATCTGTTACTGCACAAGTTAGCCTTGCAATATTTCAGGGCCCTTGCAGAAATAAGGGAAATCCCTTCCCTTTTAATCAAAGAGTCAGAGAATAGAAATGGGAATGTCCTGGCAGATAGTAAATGAGCACGCACACATAATATTCATTGTCTCCTATTTAATGACTAGGGCTTGGGAGGTCTACTTCCTTTGCATAAAAAATGCAGGAAATCTTTCTTGCAAAGTATATTTTGAAGTTAAGATTGCAATAAACCATCAATCAAAACATTCTTGTCATAGATACATGACAAGCAGGTAATGGTATTACTTTGGTTAACAGCTTGCTTGGGCTATTTTTCCTTTTAAATCCTTGATCAGACCTGCTTCTTGAAACAAAACTTCTTAAATCTCATTTTGAAGCCCAACAAAAAGAAAACCCAACACATTACAAAGAGCACAAAGCTGTCACAGTCATGCCAAGCAATTTAGTCCATTACCATGGGCCTTGACATGAACAATCATCTCACCTGTATATGAATCAAAATCAAACAGCTTTTTTAAGGAAAGACTGGTGGAAAGTTCTGGAGATGTAGCTAGGGCTACTCAAGAAGAGCAGAAATCCTGCCCAGGGAGGCAGGATTGAGTAATAGTTTTTGTGTCAACTTCGCAGGTTTTACAATAGGTTTGAGAGGAGTGGGCAAAATTATTCCAGATTGAGTGTTTTAACTCCTTTCTATACTATAACATGCATTTTAGATTTACAGGAGACGCAGCTTCTCATGGCAGCAACCAGAATTGTCTGGGGATGTACCAAAGGAAGTAACTTCCTTGGCAAATGACCCATGTATGAAAACATGGCATCTCAATTAATTCACTATGCAGAGCATCCAAGCCATACACTCGGGAAGAAAGGTGCTTATTTAGGAGAAGCTTGCAAAATCTTTACCTGACATCTGCCAATCACTATTCATGTCTGGTGTAACAAAATACCACCCCCCCGCCAAGGATTTTCTGTCACCAGTGCCTATGGTTTGTTCTGCTTTGCAATTTCTGTATTAATCCCCTTTTTTCCAAGTACTGAACTGCAGGAGGAAGCAGGCTCTGAGAATAGGTTGAATTTCTTAGATATGCAGAGGAATTTCGTATTGCAGAATGAAGATGTTCAAGTAATGGGTTGTGCATCTAGATGAAGTTCATAGGTTTAATGGAACCTTTGCCCTCCTATCCCAGATGTGTTTTTCTCACTGAATTTAATCACAGAATCCTTAGGGTTGGATTGGACATCTGGAGATCATCTGGTCCAACCCTCCTGCCAAGGCAGGGTCCCTTGGAGCAGGTGACACAGGCACACATCCAGGTGGGGTTGGAGTGTCTCCAGAGAGGGAGACTCCATGAACTCCCTGGGTAGCTGTTCAGTGCTCTGCCACCCTTAATAGAAAGAAGTTCTTCCTCCTGTTGAGGTGACACTTGTAGTGCTTTAGGTTACAGTCATTGCTCCTTGTCCTGTCGCTGGGCACCACCAAAAACAGCCTGGCACCATCCTCTTGGCACCTGCCTGTGAGATATTTATCTGCATAATGAGATTCCCTCTCAGTCTTCCCTAGACTCAACAGGCCCAGCTCTTGCAGTCTCTCCTCATAAGAGATACTCCAGATCCTTGGTTAGGAACATTCCAACATTGTTAAATTACACAGTTTCTCTTCTCTTTCTTCTAATAGTTCATTCTTACCTGCAGCCTCTGAAACAGACCTTGGCTATTCTGAAGCAGTGTAAGGGATAAACTTGGTCCTGGCTTCTATTTTCATTCAGCAATTACAGAAGAGAACTTCAGGAAGGGCATACTGAAGCCAATGCAGCAAAGAAGTGATATGCCACCACCACTAACATGGCCTCCATACAGGCCATGTAGGGAGTCCCAAACAGTACTATAACATTTTGCACAAAATCTATGCAAGCTGGAGTCCTTATTGCCCCACATATAGAGGTGTGGTAAATGTAGATTTTTCTATTAACAAAGCAATGAAATATCATAATGCATTACTCATGTTTTAACATTTTTATTTTAGAAAGTGAACATATCCATTAAAAAAAAAAGAAAATGCATGGAGTTAAAAAAAGTAAACACAAACTAATGACAAACAGCAATAACATAAAATAATTTTATCTAGTGAGACCTAATAATTATTAAATATACTTCCACCACAGAGAAGTTTTACTTCATTATATTACCAGTCTCTTGATTAGGTACACAAGACAACACTTTCCAGTAATTACCTAGTCATTAGAAGATCAACTTCAGGAATCACTGAATAATAAAATACATTGTGGACAAATACTTTCATACCACCTGGGAGGCAACCTAATATACATATGTCAACAAGGTACATCTTCATGAGGTATTACAGTACATGGGAACCGTTCCCTTTACTTTCTAACGAGTAAACTCTCCTGTCAGCAGCTCTGCCAGCAAGTCAGCCACAGACTCTGTTGCCAGTTTCCAAACCCCAACAACTTCCTGCAGAGATTTTCTTTCTGCAACAGATCACACAAGTCAGGATGAATGAAGATGGGAGTAAACAAACAGATACTGTAAACAGGTAGGCTGAAAAGAAAAGGGCAGCCACTCTTCCAGGTGAGCACTAGAAGGCTTCAAATCAGAAGTTCCAGCTTCTCAAGAACATTTAATACCTCCCTCAGCCTGAGCTTTGCTGTGAGTGGTGAAGTGAAAGCATGAGGCACAATAATTCCAGAAGTAAATCAAGTCATTTCCAAAATAAGGAAGTAATCATATTTAAACAAAGTACACTACAAAAATGTTAAGAGGAGGCTGCTCCAGTGTAACCCATTTGTAGTATTAAACAAAACAGGAAATAGCAAATCAGGTTTGCCCATGAAATCTTCATGCATATTTGTCCTAGATTTAAACCAAAGAAAATCTCTTCCTAGCATTCTTGTGCTTTCCTCTCCAGAGAAGTATATCTCTTTGCTGCCAAAAAAAGGAGCTTTTACTCATCTGGTCCACTACTGTCCTTTCCAGGAGAACTAAAAAATAAATGCAAAGGAGCCTGACTCTAGGCTCTCAAGAGCTTCACAGGATTTCCTTCTTGAAAGCTGCTATGAGAGACAGACTGAGTTTAAAAATTATGAACTCTGAAGAGTTAACACACCATTTTATTTGTTTGGAAAGGAACTAAGAAGAAAAAGCATATCTTTAGGAATATTCAGGTTCTATGCAAAGGAACTTACCTGCTTTTTCTTATTTGCTATACAATTGGTTTTTCACTGTCTTGTTTTTCTTCAGAGTCTTCATCAGAACCTGAAAAGGAAGACAAGAATGCTGTAGATCAGTTGAGAGAAGTTATAAGAAACAAAAGTGTTAAGCTTTTTCTTTTTTTTTTTTTTTTTTGGACAAATTAGTCTGAATGTCTTTCATTTCTTGGAATAGCATATCAGCTGTGTTTTGAAGCTCAAATTGTACAGAAATGGAATAAATTTACTCCTTCCAGGCTGATTTTCCACTTGCAACCTGCAGAATAGACTTGGTTACCAAGTAACCAATGTCAAGGATGAAGGGTCACCCCATATAAAGAAGTGGCTCCAGGGCATGTCCCTGGACATGTGCAGCTTCAAGAAAGACAAAAAGAGACAAATATGCTGACAATTCCAACAGAGATAATTTTATGTCACCTCCTAAAAGCCAAGATTTGTTTTAAAAAATGTTGCGATATCAGCAGAGAGGTTTATTCCTGGCTGCACAATCACAGGGGATAGTTTATCTCTACATATTTGTCAAATCAATATGTATGGCATGGTGACCAAAAATTGCTCTCTTAGAACAATCCATAGTTTGTCTTCTTAGAAAGAAATGCAGATTTTTGAAGAAAAATTTTAATAATGAGCTATTTTTACTCTACATTATCCAGCAGTTTCACTCTGTGACTACCAGTGTGTGTTAGTTCAAATACATTAATCTGACTGTTTCTTTTGTGTCTCATACCCATAAAGGGTGCTTAAAATATACTTGGCAGTCAGGGCAGACCTGCAGAAAGCACCTGAGCTGTTACTGAATCCCATTGGACAAGCTGAAAGTAATGGCACAACTACAGTCAATACACGCATGCTGAAACACAACATCGCACTGCACAAGCAACACTGACCCAGCCACAATGTCTAGAAAAACATGTTACCTTCACTTGCACTTCCTCTCACACTGTGTATTCTGTTGCTTAAAAAAAACCACCACAAAACCCAGCTGAACAGCTGAGTCCAGTACAATACTTCCATTATTCCTCAAAGCAAACCCACAGTTGTAGCTAAAATCCATTTTCACTTTGAGACGCTGGTTATACTCGACACTAATGCTCAGTGACCCCTAGATGGAGCTCAGAGTCATCTTCACTAAGGCAAGATGCTCAGCAGAGAGAAACCAGACAGACATTAAAATTAAAAATATCACCAACACGTGTAAATCTATACTGCAAGAGAGGCAAACTTACCTGTAGCAACTGCCAGATATTATTTTAATTATATTGCATTATACAGCACAGATATTATTTTAATTATATTGTATTATACATAACCTTTGCAGAGGAGGTTTACATTTTAGGGGAAAAAGACTGATAGAGGAGTTGGGGGTCACCACTGCATTCTCAGGTAACTCAAATTGATTCAATCTATTAAGAAATTACTTATTTCCTTGAAATGCTTGAGACACATTCTTAGATCTTGCAGGATTTACATTTATTTTTGATTTAATCAGTTCATATCTCAATTAGACAAAGCAAATGATATGCAGAGTTATATCTGATTTACCCAGACAGGTGAACCTTTTTATAGAGAGAAGGCTTTTTTCTTTTCGTTATGAGAAAAGAAAAGAAGCTCTGATTGAAGTTTCAGTTTGCCTTACAGCAGTTTCAGATTCATTGTCTATCCTAAGACAGTATAAAGCTCCAAATTTAGTCTGGATTAAATTGTGCATTGCTGCATAAATGCTATTGCTGGCAGATAAGAGACCACAGAGTCACAGAACATCTCAGGCTGGAAGGAACCCACAAGGATCACTGATGGCAGAAGCAAACCATAACTGCCTCCTTTCAGTTGTGGTGCCATTTTATTTCAGACTTACCTTGCTTTTAGTCAGAATATGACTTAACTATGACTTATACACTAATTACATGTCTTGTAACTCATCTGGTAGACAGTAACTAAACTGAATTACTGAACAAAAAAGAATCTTGCATTTTAGGATGATAAATACAGTTTTCATTTAAAAACAAAAATATATTTTTCCCCTTCCCTTCTTGAAGGCATGAAATATGCAGGAGTGTAAAGTGAATATGAAACATCTGTCAGTAAGCCAACATAAGTACCTGCTACAGACTCAGGGGGAGAATAGAACTGCCCATCAGAGAGGACTCCTGGGTGAAGAAGAGCTGCTCGTTCTGAAGCATCCTGTGCTATCAAAAATCCTAAAAGAAAATAAATAGCAGAAAATAATTCCTCTATGCTAACACATAAAATCTTAAAGATAAATACTGATGAAGAATCTTGAAGACTGATGTATTATATTAGCACTTCTAACTAGTTACTTCTTTAAATAAATATATTTTTAAAAAGCATCAGCAATTAATTTAACACTTATGCGTTCTATTTAAATGCTGGCAGCTAAGGTGACATATACTAGCAAAACACACATTGCACACATGAAGTAAGGAATTTTTCCTTCTACTATGTGTGATTACATGATTATATTGCCATATGTAAATTCATCAATATTCACTGGCTAACTAAAACTTCTGAGATATATTTTTAATGATCAATGAGGTGCCATGCAAAACCAAATAAATTATTTTCTCTCTTTGCCACTATGACTCTACACTAATGACTTGCTTTCACCTATCTGTCTCAGCATATTCAGTTTCTGCAACCTTCATGAACTATTTGCATGTGTATGTATGGAATATTTTGTCTGTGAATATTCAATATGAAAAAATGCAAAAGTCTCCAAACTGGTTACATTTCTTATCTTATTTAGATAACACCATGATGCAGCTGTATTTCCTCATCCCCTTACAAGATAAAAAAAAGTTACTCTACGTTTCTTTTTCTCCAGGTAAACCCCACTGTTCTCATTCAACCACCTTCCTTCTCAGACCAGTGTAAAAGAAGAGGGAAGAGATCCAAACAGAAAGACTACACTCAGAGCACTTAAAAATGGAGGCATCCATGCCCATTCAAAGTTTTTTGATTTACCTAACAGATAAACATACCCTTCCAACAGAGTTTCAGACTGTATTTCAGGTAATGATGCACAAAGAACAGGTTGGCTGTATAATTACTCTTCTGCTATTGAAACTCACAAGCATCTGCAAGCTTTCCTCCCCTCACCCCTCAAGCAGTATCCTCTTTCAACTGAAACAGTGGATTTCCTCCATTTAGTTGAATATATTGAGTGTCAGATGACCTGATGCCTCATCTCAAAGGTTGAAATTCACACTTGTTCTGGTCTCATTCTGCCTGTGCATGAAACAGACTCTCCACAACACTTCTTTGCTTTCCCCTTTCCACCTCAAAAGAAGAGTTAGTGACATTGAATTAGTTACTGTGTCTACTCTTCCTAAAAGAGGAGCCAGACACTTTATGCGTTATCCAGAAAATAAAGTTTTACAAGCCCAACTTAGTTAAATTTTCATACCTCAAGCATACAAAATTAAACACATTCCCAAGTGCTTGACAAAACTGCTCATCTGGCCCTTCTGACTTTTAACTTTGCCTCCCTAAATTAATTAACACCTCACTTCTTTGAAGGCATATGTTCCTCTTTCCAAGAGGAAAAAAACATGACATTTGATTTAATTTTTTCCACAGCCTTTCAAATTTTGAGAAGCTGAAAGAAGCATTCTTCTGCCAGTTAATATGGGATCAAGTGTTGCCAAAGGCAGTGACTGAAGGGAAATAACACAAGCTTACTATTTTCTTCTTCAGCTTCTTGTGGTAACACTTTAAAGTCCAGGAACCAAGTTTCAATCCAGGCAAGTATGAATGATATGATGGGCAGCACATAGCCAAAAGCACCCTGTGAGAACAGCTAGAAAGAAAGAAAACATTACAAAAATTCCTCTAAAGAATCTTGCTTTTAAGAAAACAAAGTAAAACAAACATTTGATTAGAATATATACCTGTGAAATAATTACTTTTGCTAATAAAAAGGCACTGGTCACTGCTGTTGTAAACTGAAAGAGACAGAAGAGACAAACTAATGAATGGATTTAGCTTCTTATTTCTGCCATTATGTATTACTTGCAGCTCTAAATATTTACTGATATGCAAGATGACATAGATTAATAAAATAACAAGCATGATACATTAATAAAATAACAAGCATGATACAATTAACTTAAAGTGTTATCAAAATAACCTTATAAAAGGTAACTTCTAATACAAATACCTCCAAACATTGATTTCCACATAGCATTTTGTAGAATCTAAACTGCCTGAGTATGTAAATTGTGATCTCACTGCATAATGAAGATAATGTAGATTATTCATCAAGTCCCTTAAAAAAACCCAACTATTTATGTATTTGGGAAAAAAGAAAACAGCAGTTGTTCCAAATGCTTTTCACTACCATCCATTTAAAACAACAAAACATCTTTGTGGGAATAAATTGGAATAAATATTTTAATTCATTAAGTGGTATTTCGCATTTTTTTTGAAGACTTAATACTACTCCCTGATACATTTTAAAAAAATCAGCATGCTGTATAAAATATCTTCAAAACCCCCAAAATCTGAAAATGCAGTGAACAAATACTGTTCACATAAGCAAGGCCTCTATATGTTCTAGTGCATTTGGGTCCAGCAATTCTTTAAAAACCAGCAGAACCAACTTCTGTTAATCACAGGTAGGATGTTAAGATTCAAGGCTTTGGCAAAACCTCCAGTGAAGCTTTATGTATCTAAAATTATGAGAGTGGGTTCACTCTGACCACCTCACAAACACAAGCATCAAGCTGGAGGATTAAGAAATACTCTAAAGCTACTCAACTAAGAGCAAGGACTTTTTAAGAGGCATGCATTTAAATATAAGCACAATCAGAGCAGCAGCTGCCACGATGTATGTGACTGTGCCATGCTAGTAACACAATCTATAAAAATCATGGCATGTAGTCTCTAAGCAAACTGCACGCTACTCACTTGAAGAAAGTTACACATGAACATGCTCTACATGCACCTACCACAGTGTAAGGGGGAAAAATGTCTGATTTACAAAGCACTAAGCCAGCAATACACCTCTTGTATTACAACCTATAGTATTGACTGGTGGAAGCATGAATTTTTCACCAAATTTTGCATTCTTTGTCATCCACACCATACAGCTGCATTAAAGACACTGGCTCCAATCCACTGTGGTTGCCTACAGCTGTTGAGAACTTCCTTTTTAAGAAGGGATGCATATTCAACCTTTTGTATTGGAGCATGAAGCAATACAGGTGCTAGTGTTCAATGGGTGGCACCTCCAACTTCTTAAAGAATGTAGGACTTAATGGACACCTGGATCTCTGGCACAATAATGCCAATTCTTGTTTTCAAAGGACGTTCACTATTACAAATGCAAATATATTTCCAACATTGATTAACAAGTCTCAGAGGTAACAAGCAGTTATTCATACTGGACTAAAAATAAACCTTCCATTTGTATTAACATGATACCTAATAAGAATCACACCCACTGTTCTATTAAATTCTTGCCTTTAGGCTGAGAATCTTCCAGAAAACAAGTTTTTAATTTGCTACTGTGCAACAAATATACCATCAAGATGATTCTTAACACACAAGGGTTAAGAGGCATCTAAAATTTTGTCTGCTTGATCCATTCTAGGAAAAACTCCATGATGCTTGGCCACTACTCACAGCTATTGCCCACCAATGGCGCAGTCTGCACATTGCATATGCAAGTATTAACACCTTAAACCGAAAGACTGCCAGTAGCTATAGAGAGAGGAAAAAATATTGGTTGGTTAATTCAGAACACAGAAGAACCACAACATTCTCTGCTCACCGAAAATACTAACTACTTACAAAGAAACTTAGGACAGTCTAAATTCTGTTACCAAGAAAGAAATTTGAATGTGTACTTATAAAACAGAAATAGAAGGTGATTTCCCATTTGTAAAGCAAATGGCAACATCCACCTGCCTAGACAGGCTCTAATGTGCAAGCATGTGCCATTCCACGAATAAATTATAAACATAAGAAAGCTATACAAAGTGTCTTCATGATGACTTTACCTGACTGGAATCTAAACAGTTATGTTAACTCAGATTAACAGCTGGATGCAGTTAATCCAGCAGATACCTTGATCATCACTGTGCATCTCACTGATCTTAGCAGCGTGCTACTATACTTCTAGTATTTTGTGAAATATTAACATTGTAATAATCAATTATTCTTTATGTAGCTGCCCACAATAGCAAGTCATTCTATTTGGCAGTAGAGAAAGGAAAGTTATGGCATTTGTAGGCCAGAAAATTAAATCAATAGCAGACAGACAAGATCTCTGAACCAGGGACCCTGAGCTTCAATTTCCCTATTTATTTTTCGACAGTAGATTTTTGATTCTGAACATATTTTTTAAAGCAAGTTGGAGACAAAGTGTGAAACAAATACTTAAAAATGAAGACAAATCAAAGACAGCCATGGCCAGAGGTATGATAAACCCATTTAATCTTATGCAGATGTGTAGTAGAAACAGAGGAAATCCTGTAAAAACCCACAAACAATTTGCAGTTCTAGTCCCTTTCCAGGGAATAAAAGTTTATTATTTTGTATTACATGCTCTTAACCCTTGGTTCACCTACAGGATAAAGGAATTTCAATGGTTACAGATAACATTTTTTGCCTTCTGCAGCATGGTATATCATGGAGACTCTGCCAGCAAAACAATGGAAAAGGGAGAAGGAGCATAGTTTGCTGGCTTATAGAATTTTTCAATCTAGTATGTAAATTCATTTGGTACAGCAAACGCCCAATGCAGAAGTAAGGATGGGGTTTTACACCAGTTTCAAAGAGAGATTCTGGATATGGTCATCAGTAAAAATGACTGATACCAAACCAAGTCACCTCTGCAAGGCAAAGAAGATCTGGTAGAATTAACAATCTTGCCCTTTAGAAGAACTGTAAAGAAAAAAACTTTTACTTGGGTTGTGCAGCTACAGACTTGCTTAAAGAAAGAAATTTCCTAATGCAATAGATTTCCTCTTATGTGTCTAAGGTACTTATAGATAGTAAGAGAGCATCATCGTGTCATCTCTTTTTGCTGTTTGAGTTAAAACACAGAACTCTGAAAAACCCGCCCTGTGCAGGCACCCTGGGCACAAATCTCTCCTCATTGCAGCCACCTTATGCCCAATGAAGGACAAAAATGTCGGTTTAAGCAAAATGATTTTGGAGTGCAGGGCTGTGGGTCTTATCCTCTTAATGAACTACCTTATGTCACATCAAAGTCACATTCTTGACCGGGTTTTCCATCTGCTTTTCCACACACCCCAAAGCTAAAGATGCAAACAGATTGGCCCTAAGCATTTCTATCTACAGGCTCCATGAGCTTGCTGCCAGAGCAGGATTGGGCAACCCCTAGATGGGTGAAACTTGGCCCTTCTGGTTTAAATTACCAAGAAAAGATCAACCCTTGCACAAGACTCAAACTAGGAAACATCTGTGGAAGGAGGAATGGGAAAACTATACTTTTACCGCTCCTTTTTCTTTTTTTAAGAACACTTACAAATATATCAAAATATGAAGAAGAGTAGTCATAATGTAGAACTTCTTTCTCTAAGGTAGTCTCGATGCCTCCTTTTACCTACAAAGGAACAATAACACACACAGCTTCAGAAAACAAAATACACAGAAATATGAAGAGTAAAACTAATAATTCCCTGCTGATATACAAAAAGATCATTAAACTAAATACAGAAGAGCTGTCTGCCAAGAATGACAAGGTCAAGACTCTTGTTGCTTTTTGTTTTTCAAGATTACATAGACTTTTTGAAGTGAAAACATTTAGGATTATGATCTGGCTTAGGCAAGCAGCATTTTAGGCTGTCCCAAAATAAAAGCAAACAAGCTATTGAGGGAGGAATAAATTATTAAATGTTAAGGACTGTTACACAAACTCACAAAGTGTTTTACCTCATATAAGGAGCATCAAAACAGCTGATCAAAAAGCCAACCATAACCAAGTTTCTAGTTAGTCACATGTTTCACATAGAAAAAAGAACAGAAACTGAATTCATACTTCAGATCTCTTCCTTATCAGCCCTCACACAATTTGTTAAGAGAGCTGAGCCAAAAGATCCACAGTAAAAAAAGCAGAAGCTGCAACTATTAGAATAATCTCACACAAATAACTAAGATTCAATTTTAATTCTTCCATTTGCTGATGAGATTCAAAATTACATCTTCCTTAGCCACCATGTTTCTTTCCAGTGGAAGGATTCTACTGTTCAAACTGGCCTTGTAAGAAAATAATTTAAGGTGTATTGGCTCAGAGAATGAGGAGTATCTATCTTAGTTGAAAATTAAAAACCTCAGTGTCCATCTCCAACTGTTTTTAATATGAAATTCCATAATTAAGCACTGCATGAAACAGTTATGTAAAACACCAACAGAAGGCTTTAAAACTGAGTTTGACTACTGTTATATTTTTAAGGAAAGGAGCTGCCAAAGCACACCAACAACACATGCTCACTATCTCAAAGCAACGCAGTCTTCACATTTTCACACTTTTCCAACTACACTGCTGGACAGTGTTTTCCTGAGACTAGTCACTCCACCTCTACATTTCTTCTATTTCTTCTCCTCCTCCTCCCCTCTATGGCTACCTAACAAATAGCCACTTTCGAACTAGTTTTCCCTTGGCTGCTCTACTGTATCACGTGTGATTATCTGTTTCCAGCAGAAACAAGGAAGTTCAACTTCCCTCACTCCAAGCTGTTCATCACTATGTGGCTGTGTGAGGAGCATATTAAAATAAGGATAAACAGAGGACCATGGAAGCCTTGATTTTTGCTCAAAATGCCATGGAGCTACTCCCCGAAGCATTTAACAGTAAGCTACACTACACCCAAGGAAACTGGATAATGGCAACAAAGTGAAAACAATGATTACAGGAAGTCTCATAGCAATTCTGCACCAATAACACAGGGTCCTAACACAATGCTATTTGACTTCTCACAAACAAAGCAATTCAAAGAAAAACAGAGCAAAAAACCTAAGCACATGCCAGATCCCAGATATCGAATTTTAGCTTCTAATCTCATTGACTTTGAATGACAAAAACCTGTTTTTTATTCTTGCTGACATGTGGCAGTATAGGACACTGGTTCATAATATGTTGTCCTGAAATACAGCTCTTTACAAAGAAAACTGCTGTGATCTTGAGGTCACTTGATACTATAGCATTAAAAATGAAACACCATGATACCATGAGTTGGTAGCATTTTTTATTCAGAATCTTCAATATTCTGAGAGCACTCATGTGCAAATCTGTGCTCTGAAACCTCAACAAGAGATATAAACCCACTCTGTTCCTCTTAGTTGTACAAGCGGATGAGAAACTGGCCTAATAAAAGAACTGCATCAGAACACTATGCTACAACCACTTTTCCACCTAGAGAGAAACAGAAAGTCTAGTCCCAAAATTACATCATTTCAAGAAAGCAAAATTTTCTTTCTCAAATTAAATCAGAATGAGTATTTTTCACTGTATCAATGAGCTATTGAACAGTCAGCTCCTGAAGCTTCATAATGTAAATCAATAACCAAGGTTATTTATCTACTAAAGAAATGCTGACAAAAAATATTTACTCAAGATCTTTATTTCTAGAAAAGGGATTCCTCCCTAGTGTGTCCTTTCTTAAATGCAAAATAGATTACACGTTAAAATCCAGCTCAAGAACTAGGATGCTACTTATGAAGTAATAATAAATGAGCTTTCATGTTGCTTTCTGGAAATTTTAGACCAGATTACAAATGCTGGAGTTAAAAGGTGGCAACTGTGGGAGTTTATGTTGTTTAAATGCACCCTGCCATCCATACTGTATAACCCACCAAGTTTACATCAAAGAAAATACAACAAAAGAAAAGTTTTGGCCACTAGAAGTCTCTTCAGGGACTAACACCTCAGTGAAATATCACTGACTTAAAGTTGCTCAGAAGGTAGTCTTGAATCTGGTTAAAATTCACACTTCTTGCTAAATTCAAAGATGTACAGTAACATTTCTGTTTGAAGTCTGAAGACTGCACTGGATTTCAAATGTTTTTTTCAGCATGGTTCCCAGACTACAGGAACATCAAAAAGTTTCATAATAAGAAGATAAACACATAACAAATAAAAGTAGATGCAGTTGAGTAGGTACTGTGTTCATGGAAGCTTAAATAAGCTGTTTAAACTTAAACAGATACAAATAACATAATTTTAGCTAGAAAGGAGCAACTTATCAACCATCTCTGAAGTGAATAAAACCTTAATATATCGTCTAAGGGTAGGTACTGAAAAGACAACTCACATTCAATTCTATTATCCACAGTAAGGTTATGAATAAGAGATCAAATGTAACAAACAAACAGAAAGTCCTTCTGACATCTGAGATGCCTTTCTTCTCCCTGCCTTCATACGACTCAATCCTTGCCATCAGCTGTGTGGGGTTGATGGAGTGGACATCCCGCAAGGAAGGACAAGATTCCACACTGCTACTGTGAGCATTTTCTGCATCAGCTGGGACCCGAATCATCCTGGGTTTGCTTAGAGTGGTCTTCTCCCAGTTTCACCATCACTAGAAGGCTGATCCATACAGGAAGGATTTCTAAACAAACAAACAAAACCAAACCACATTAGTCAATAAACCCCCATAATTCCAAGAGCTATTTGCATCTTACAATGTCAGTTCTCTTTTTGCTAAACTGATGACTAAGACAATTAGGCAAGTAGGCCCTTGAAATTGTTTCTAACACAGTATCAAGCTCCTCTTCATCCCTCAGAGGATTTGTGAAGCAAGAGAATTAATGTTCAATTAGGCCGTATGAAGTAAGGGAGCACTGTCTAGATTTAAAGGGTCATTTCTCCATGCTGCCAGAGTGAGATCATTGAGCAGAATGAATAAAAAGCACAATGCTGTGCATCCTTTAAGGTTTTCAATACTGACTTAAATGCTCTCAATAAATACTTAAAGGAATTTCCACATACAATTCCTTAAAAATAGCAGTGTTAGTTAATAGCACATCCAGAGCTGACACAAACAAAAGATGAAAAGTCCATTAAAATCCCTGAATAGTGTAATAATTATTCTATAAAGCATATACACTGCTATTTGCTCTGTAAATTCAGCTGCTATAGCAACTTACATTGCCAGACAGTTTCTCCATGAAAAAAGTATGTGTAACTAGTGGTTAAAGGTAATGCAATTACCCTAAGTCTCTTCTGACTACAAGGCTTTTGAAAGACTTTTCAGGCTGAATTTCCTATAAAACTCAGGCAGTTTGATGCATGATTCACTTAAATCCTCCATGAGAACATTTGTCCAATTAAGGGTTCTAGAAACAGCGGACTCAGAAGGTCACAAAAGTTTCATGGAAACACACAGAAAATTTAATTTTATGTAAAATGCTCAGATAATTAAGCTATACATCCTGCAGCACAAACCACATCAGACAAGTTTTTCTAACACTGGAGGAATAGCTTTATGAAATTCAAGAACAAAACTTTGCCTCCTCCTGGGTAGATTATCTCTAAGATAATGGCAAGAGATAGAGAAATTCTTCCCACTCCTGTCTTTCAACAGCATTTCAACTCCAAAGCTGCAAGAACACAGTCAGCCAGAGCTCAACAGGGCATCTGTAACACACCACTAGGCAAACACAAGGGAGGATACAAGGACACAGCGGAACAGTGAAGGTGCTGTGGGGAGCTGCCAGAGCACACACATCACAGCTGAGGAAGACAAAGCCAGCCAGGGAGTCTACATCAAGTCACACAGAACAGCCTTCAGGGAATTCAAAGCACCAGGCAAGGGTGGACAAGCACAATGCGCCTTTTTATCTTTTTCCTTTGTTTCCACAGCAGCTCCCTGAAACATGGCTGGCAAAGGGCTGTAGAGGAGGGAGACATAAGTGGTGTGTGTTTGGTCAGGTGCCTTGAGCACTGCACTGAACTTTGGGCACCTGAACCCGAGGGTGTGAGCAGGATCACAGCACTCCAGTGCTGTAAACAGCACTTGCTTTGTACTGAAAACCCTCACACTAAAGTGCCCTGCTATGTAACAGCAGCCCATAGGAAAATGATTGGGATGAGACACAAACCTCACATCAGGCCATCAATGGTTATATTTCAAAATAAAAAGATAAGCAACACCTGAACGTCCAAAAAATCCCATCTATATTGGCTAAAATATTTATTTTATTTTGATGTGGAACTCAGTACCAAATATATAGGAAGTTGTTACTTCCAGTCTGGATTATTGCTAGATACAGCACAGGATGGCAATGTAATTAGTACGGCCAGAGTGAATTGCTTCAGAATGTGCCAGTTCAGCACCCATTTGCCTTGTGGGGCCCTTTGCAAAGAGAAAAGCATGGTTTTAAAATGTGTTTGCTACCAGTTTGTTTTCAAGCATGACTCAACATCAGATTCAGCTTATAAATCCCACGTACTCTTAAATCCTTACTACTGACAGACTTTTTTCCCTCAAAGCCCTATAGATAGGAGGGTACTCACAGAGAATTTGTCCCTAGTCTTGCTCTCCCTGCTGATCCATCAGATCCATGTCTGGACACATGGCAGGGCCTCTCTTGTCAGACTAAGCTGGCATCAAAATGCTGTGATTCTTTAACTGAACAGACATAGCTTGGCAGCTTTTTGCACTCATTTGCAACAGCTCTGCAAACTGATTAATCACCAAGTATGTGCTAAAGATTGTTTCCCGTAGTTTCTCTCATTAATTAAAATAAAAAGTTCCTTTGTACCTGAATGACATAATCAGTCATTTCATCACACCAACATTCTAAGATGATTTAAGGTGTGTGTGCAAAAAAAAATCTTAAATTCTTCTTGGCAGCTGTCTTACAGACACGTGAGGGCTATTAAAAAGCAGCACTTCCCTTTTAGTGTTGGATGGTGACTTGGCCTGACACTTTCCTTCCCATCTCAGCACTAACAGCAACAACAACTCTCCTCCCTTGCACTTCCAAAGCACCAATCATGCCCCATCTCTCTCACCCATCACAAGTTTGCAGTGGGAGTGAGCTCTGCTCTTCCCTTGGCTCCATTTCTCCAGGGGCTCTTGCTTGTGCAAAACAGCCTTTGCTTGGAAGGGTTCCAGGCTTGCAGCCCCATGGGGAGCTGCCACTTTTCAGCATTCCATGTGGGGAACACAAGCACCAGGCAGGCACAGGAGTGCTTTTCATGCATCCCTGGCCAAGAAACTCAGGGGTGGAACAAGTTTAGGAAGGCAAAAAAGGTGTGTTTGTCATTGAGATGTGTCACACATTTGAAAAAACCACACAATTCTTTTGCATGTGACTATTACTGATCCTTATTCTTGTTATTCAGGAAGCAGGCAGTGCTTGGCCTGAATTCATGCTACCACATTACTTGAGTATTTGCATCCAAAGTGACACATGACATTGTTGTTGTTCTATTGTCATGGTTATTGTGCTTTTTAAAAACCATAATAATTTTAAAACAGAGAAAAAAATTATAAACTGGGTGTGAGGATGTCTGGGGTTTGGGTTTTTAAAAGCCAAAATGCAAATTCAGCCAGAAAAACAATTCATTATTAAATAAAGAGTGAAAATCACATACTTAAAACTTCTGAGTTGATTTTTCCTAGAAAGAGCCTTCTTTGTGTGTCAGTCAGTTATCTACTTTCCTGTGTCTGGTAAAGCTTAATATTTTAGATAATTTTTAGGGTGTTTTTACAATATCAGTAACATATTTTCAAGACAGCTTGACATCTGAGTGTCTGGGTCTCTGATTTGAAGGAAACTGGGTTTACCTGGCACCACTTCTTTTGGCTCCAGGCAGTTCCATTGTTTGGAACAATGTAATTCTATATGGTAGGGTTCAGGAAGGATGTGTGGTCAAAACA
This sequence comes from Ammospiza caudacuta, assembly GCF_027887145.1. NCBI lineage: Eukaryota > Metazoa > Chordata > Aves > Passeriformes > Passerellidae > Ammospiza > Ammospiza caudacuta. Next base: position 48,661,684 of record NC_080593.1, on the reverse strand, counting down.
AACACATCCTATGAAGAACTGATGTTTAGAGACCAGCACATTAATTTTCTGCAGAGCCTAGGTGAAAGACACTCACCAGGAGGATAAACAGCCCATAATTCAGAATATTCCATGAAACTCTATGGGCAAACTTGCCTGGAGAGGTGGAGATCATACAGCTGTGTTGGATACAAACTGTGCCATTAACTCCTTGCCACAAGAGACATGTGAGTGAGACAGAAATCTGTTCTCCCCACACCGGCCCATCAGCAAATGGCTCTCCACAAGATGTAGGAGATTTGCAATGTTCTGTAGCTTTCCTTTGCCAGACTTCAAGTGATGGTTTTCAAGCTAAACTGAAGATTGCATGAACCTGCTCCTGGCTACACCTGCACATTGTGATAATGCTTGTGAACATCTGTTCTGAAAGAGTCAGAAAAATAAAATCCTGTTTCCAGTATATCTCTTATGTTACATGTTTTTAAAAGTGTTTTCAAAGCTAAAAAAATCCCTGGCATTTCAGGCCAATAACAGTCTGGTTGTTATTTGACTCATCATGAGTGCAGAACAGAACAGAGTATTCAGCTGAAAGGGACAGAAAATCTTATCCAACTGCCAGACCACTTCAGGGCTGACCAAAAGATTAAGTATGGCATTAGGGACAATGCCCAAATGCCTCTTGAACAGGCTTGGGGCATCAACCCCTTCTCAAAGAAAACTCTTCCATGGTTCAATCGCACTTGGTAAAGAAACATTTCTTCCTGTCAGTCTGAACCTGCCCTGATGGATGCAGCTTTCAGCCATTCCCACATGCCCTGGTACTGGGCACTACTGAGAAGAGGTCAGCAACTTCCCTCTCCATCTCACCACCTCAGAGCGCTGCAAAGAACAGTGTGGTCACCCCTCAGCCTCCTTCTCTCCAAACCAGGTTAACCCTGGGTCTTCAGCTGCTTCTCACAGGGCATTACTTCTAGCTCTTCAACCAAGTTCAGTGTCCTCCTTTTACACACATTTAAGGACCTTCACATCCCTTTTAAATTTTGGGGCCCAGAAATGCACAAAGTACTCAAAATGAAGTTGCAGCAGTGCTAAATAGAGTGGGATGATCACTCCTTTTGACCAGCTGGTTGTGGTGCATTTGATGGTTTGCCACTGCTGACTTTGAGCCTGCTGTCTGTCAGCCAGCGTCCCCAGACCCATTTCTGTGGTGCTGCTCCCCAGCCACTCTTGAAATTTGTACTTGTGGAAGGTATGCTCTATCCCAGGTGCAGAGTCTGGTATTTGTTTTTGTTCAGTTTCATGCTACTGATGATTGTTCAGCACTCCAATCCACCCACGTCCCTCTGCAAGGCCTCTTGTCCCTTGAGAGTGTGAACAGCACCTCCCACTTGAGCACCATCAGCAAACTTGCTGACAGTGCATTTGACTCCTGCCTCCAGATCACTGATAAAAACTGTGAACAGAACAGGGAGAGAGCCCAGAGGAGCCCCACTCTCTACAACCCTTTGAGCCCTGCCCTTCAGCCAGCTCTTCCAGCAACCACCTACCTGCTCACTTCACATTCAGACTTGTCCAGAAGGATGTTGGGAGGTACAGTATCAAACACCTTAATAAAACCCGGGAAAACTATATTCACCACCTTTCCTTCATCTACTAGGCAGGTGAAATGACAGAATCTACAAGCTTACTCAAGTGTAAAAACATTTAAGAGGGAAATAAAACTTCTGAAATAGGAATCCAAATTAGTATATTTGTGATATGCCTTCTTCAAAAAATGTAAGATTTTAATGAGGCTTTTTTCTTTTCTTCATAACTACATATATTCACTCAACTGCTAGTAAAATATTTAGATAAGTAAGTTTTCTATGCTGACCTATTCAAAGTCATAGCAGCATATTTTTCCTGGAAAGAAAGCCTCCAAGGTTTGTATCTATTTAAATTAAAGGTGTGTTTTGCCTTTTTTTTTTAAACACTTAATCATTATGCCCTTAAGTTTCCAAACAGATAATTAAATTCTCAAACTTTCTAGTGAAATACAGATTTTACACTTATTTATAGTTTTAACTAGCATAATAAAGGAATCAAGCTTAGGACTGCAGTCCTTCCCTGCTCTCAAAGTCTACTAAAGACTTCAGCAATACATGGCGAGAGCTTGCCCATGATTTCAAGCTACATTTACAATTAACATCATTATTTTCATTCATACTGACAGAAGCAGATGGCACACACTGCATGTGTCAATTTTACACATATCTTAGGGATGGAACATCAGAATGCTGCTTCTCTTTTCTATCATTATTCTACCCCTATTCTTCCAGTTTATTGTCCTTGGTTTAAATTATTTTTGTTTATTATATTACTGTAGCATACATGAGCAACAGCACTATATATGATTTGTTTTTCTTTCCAAGAAGAAAACCACACAGCAAAATTTAACAGAGAAGAGATAAAAGAAGTGATTAAAAATGAAAAAAATAAAAAGGATTACTTAAAGGCTATCAGCAGCTCTGCAAAATCAAAACTGAAAGTGCCACACTGTCGCAGACATTTCTTCACAGAAATCCTTTCTTTCAGATTTCTGTGTCTTCTGGAAAGCTGGGGCCTCAGAAGAGAACATAATTATTATCAGCTGCTGGGGAATGCAACAGGGGCACCTATTTTGATTAGTGATTGGTTCATGTTCCCATGTTTATAATTAAGGGCCAATCACAAGGAACAAGCTAGGGACAGAGTCCTTGAACACAACTTTGTTATAGATTCTTTCTATCGATTCTTAGACTAGCCTAGCTGCTCTGCAAACCTCTCTCTATATTCTATTTAGTATAGTAATAATGTATTCTATATAATATCTTAATAAATCAAGCCTTCTGATTCAAGAAACAAGATTCACCATCTCTCTCTCACCAGCTGCGACCCACTCAGGCGCGGTAATACCACACGGAGGCAATTTGGAAAAGGCAATGCTAACTTACTTTAAAATATCAGAGAAGTCACCTTTGCATAAAGTAACAAGGCACACAAGGTAACATTGTGTCATAACTGCTGTTGAAACATACTGAACACCTGGAATACTTAGTAAATGTGTCCTGACAACACTACATATGGCCCAAACATTCGCACCATAAACAGCTTTTCTGTGAATGTTAAAAAAAATAATCTGAAAGTATTTCTTCTTCCCAATGAGTAAAATAGGATGACATGGCCAATATAGTGGGCAAGATGCTCAAGTACTGTGAAAACTACAGGGTAGTTTTTTACTGAAAAGCTGACACCAAAAGAGCAGCAATTTTCACTTGTAAGAAAAAAACCCAAAAAACAAAAAACCAACAAACAACCCAAAACAAAACAAAAAATCCCACCAAAAATAAACAAAAAAAGCAATTCCTTGCTAAAAACTTTCCTCCTAAGGAGGCAAATAAAACATGCCAGTTCTTGATCAAAGGACTGATATATTTTCTGATCAAAGGGCTGACATTGCTGCTTACACTACCTGCTACACAACATGGATAAAACCCAAAATTTCTCACAAGAACAGAGCTTAATACAGTAATTGGTATTGTAACACTAACATTCTAATATTTAAGTTATCCTTAAAGACAGTTTCAGACAATTTTAACATACCTAAAGGAAAATGGTCTCAAACCATTGTTTGCTCTGGCACCATCATGAAGCTCAACTTCATTCTCTATCTAGGCACAGACACAAATTGCTCTAGCCAACACCATGGACAGAATATACAATTAACGGTAAAGACTCTACATTGGAAGTCAAATAAACTGAGAGTTTCTGGTATGAAGCTGTATTAACCTGGAGGAGTATTAGCAGAAGGCTCTCAGTGTGTTTTCTGACAGTCTCAGCACACACCCTGATTAAGAGCCAAGACAGATAAAACCAATACCTATGAAGTAATGCCGACTATAAATCAGGGGAAGGAAAGAAAAAACCCCAAGAGCTGGAGACTGTCTCCAGAGCTTACCTGTCTCGGGAGGTTGCCGTTTCCTGCAGCCCCGAGACACGTGCAAAAACTCTGTTTCGGCCCGCGCGTTCGAAGAACGAGTCGGAGTTCTTCAGTTCTCGGTCTCAGAGTTGTTTGTTGTACCTCATCTATAAAAATTTTTCTCCTGTCCAGCCGAGGTCCGCTCAGCAGGACAGCCAGCGGCACTCTGACTGCCCCCAGGGCGGTGTTATCTCTTTATACTACAAACTACGTATAACATGTTTACAATTGCTTTCCAATACCTATCACCTATGTTAGACAGTCAGCTTCTACTCTAAACCAATCCCAAAGTGCCAGCATCACAGCAGAAGATGGAGGTAGAGAAGAAGAAGAAAGGCTGTACACGCCCAAGTCCCTCCATCTTGTCCCCCAGATCCCTATTCTAAAAATCCCACAATCTACTTTTTCACCTAGTGATAATTTTATTATTATACTACTTAAACTTCTGTGCTTTCAGGTCTTCATACAAAGCTGGCAATTTGCTCCACGGGTCATAATCAAACCCACAGGTGTTCTGGGCTGTGTGCCAGTGTCCCTGAGCCCCCCAGCAGCTCTGGACACCCAAAGGGATGCACTGAGTTCCAACATACCTGGACACATTTTTATGGTTTTCCATTACAAATGAATGAAACCCACTCTGCTGACATACGCTGTCCCTTTTGTTTACATAACTGCAAGAACTAATTTTCCTGAAATCCACTTGCAGCAGATACATTACTAGTGACCTCCTGATAGCTACTGCTCCTGTTCCTGAACAGCACTTAAATCCCTTCCAAGCTGCACTCATTCTGTCCCTAACTGTAACACATCATTGCCTCAGAAATATTTTAATGCTTCAATGCCTTTAAAAACACCGTTTGAAGCACTGTTCTGTCCAAAACAAATATTTCTTAGTGAACATGAAGGGATATTTAAAAAAAACAAACAAAACACCACCAACAAAAAAAACCCAAACCTGGGGCCAGACACTTGATTAAAGTCAGACTGAAAAAATCAAACTGATGCACACCCACAAAATTCCCCCAACATAAGCAGAAGATACTGTAGAGTGCTTTGGCAATACTCTAGCTTTTCAATTAGGCAACACAGCAGGAATTACAAGTTACAAATATGTAACACATTTAAAGACTGGGAAGGTTTCCCACTGGAGGAGCAGGGCAAGATTTACCAGCATACAGGAGAGAGCTCCTTACAAAGACTTTGGCTTTATCTGAGTGTTCAGAACTAGACCAGCTCTGATTTATCCTGAAATAGCAGCTCTTACCATAAGTGACTTGTCCCTGTAAAAACAAAACCAAAACAACAAACCACCAGTTTCCTTGAGAAAAATGTTTCCCCAATTTCCTATGCCCCCATGGTGACCTAGCAAAAGTAACAGGGCAATTGCACACATTTGTACTGAGCAGTATTTTTATCAGACCACTGAAAGAAGGTGAAAAAGAAAAAGAAAAAAAAAGGAAATACATTTTCAGGTTAGTAGAGCATCTGAAGAAACAGCAGTGTCACCTTTTCCATCCCAAGAGTGAAACTCCTAGATTCAGAAAGTCAAATCAAAGTGCTCCAACCTTGGACTAGTTTTCCCTGCAGCAAAAGAATCCCTGTGACTGAGCCATGTCCTGCAAAACACTATTGTCCTTTTCCAAACACTTCATTTCTTATTTTACAAGAACTGAGAAAAATGGCAGAGTAAACAACTTGTAAACTTGGCATCAGCATTATCTTTCCTCCCTTTCATCTCCATAGCCTCTTCCTCTCTGGACTCCTTCTTAAGAGCATATCCCAGAGTTTTACTTTTAAAATGAGCTCAAACCAGAATGAATGGCCCATACAGGGCTCAAACCTGCACCATGCCATTATTAGAACTGTGCTAATATGCAACTATATCCTATGTTAGGAAAATACTAAAAACTAACAAAAAGGATGCACCATAACATGTTCCAAAGGTCTGCCTCAGATCTCAGCTGCACTGAAGATGCTTCAGCATTGCAAACTACAAAACTGAATCCTGTGCATGTTATCACTGTGAGGTCCTTAGAACACAGAGAGAGAAAGTATTCTAGGTATAGAACTGGCAACATATCATCCCATCTACAGCCTATACATTCCAACTGACAGTACTCCATCGAATCAGAGAATGCTATGGATTGGAATGGACCTTGAAAATGATCCAGCTCCAACTCTTACTTAATTAATTATCAAAGCAAAACTATAGTTTTTTTAAAAATAACATAATCCTTTCTTTTGGTTTAAATCTTATGGACTAATCTTGTCAAAGACCTGAAACTACATCAGGATTTTAAAGTTTTATACAGTCAGCTGCCCACAGTTGTATCAACCCATGTATACAGTATTTTTGTATGTTGTATGTATGCATACACATTCCAGTCACAAGAAATAGCTACAGAAAAGGGAAAAGAAAAAGGAAAAGGAAAAGAAAAAGAAAAAGAAAAAGAAAAAGGAAAAGGAAAAGGAAAAGGAAAAGGAAAAGGAAAAGGAGCTAATTATTTCTTGCAAGAGCAGGGAGGGAGAGGTGGGCATAAAGGGGAACTGGTACAAAAATAAGGGAAAGACAGTTAAAAAACCTCCAATGAATCTGGTACTAACTCTCCTTCACATCTGTTATTGTGCTCTCTGGAGCTGATATTGCAGCCTACCCAACACCAGCTCACAGAAATGAAGATTTCATGGCAAACTTTCTCCATTAAACACTAAATAAGCAATTGGGCCTAAAATCCATTCAGTTTCTCAGAGTTCTTTGTGGGCCAAAGAAACCATTTAGATAGCAAAACCACATCTATTTTATCACATCTGCATTCCTCTAAGTACAAAACACAATTTTTCAGACACCAAACTCCTCACTGAGTGCCTCAATCATCAAGCACGACACTGGTTTATAACACTGACTACTCCTACTTGTTTGTTTAGTTTTTTCCCAAATCAATAACAAAAATATGCCCCAGGGCTGCTAGCCAGATACTACTTGGACAAGAAAAGCTATTCTTTTCCTAGCACAGAACTGTGGGACTCTTCCTGAAATAGCTCAGGCATTTTATGTATTAGTGAGAAACACTCAGGATTCTGTCACTCCCTCAAGAACTATTCCACAAAATGGTGCAAAAGTTTATTCCAGGCAAACAACCCCTGAAAATTCCTGAGTCTTAAAGAAAACAGCATTTCAAGAAACTGACATACATTTCAGAATGGGATAAACTTATGTAAGATTTTTTTTTTCACTCTTAATTCCTCTTTTACAGCTCTTGAAGGTGCTTCAAAACAAAAGGAGGTTTCAGGTTTTACATTTTAGCTCTACTTTTCTTCTTAAAGGACATTATAAAGAAACAATTAGCTACTCCAAGCAGCAGTTCCAAGTTCCAGCAAAGACCTACATCTGAACTGCAAGGAGAAAATACTTATTTTAGCACACCCCTGTATAATTTATCTAATTTTTCTGTCAGTGCAAGATGGAAATTAACTCCTGATGTCTGAAGTGACGCTATTTTAGGCTGATAACTGAGTAGCTGAACTTAATATGGGGAGCATAACATCATTAGAAGATATTCAGTTGTGGTTTTTTGGTTCTAAGACTACTTTTTTCAATTTTTCATTTCTAATTCTACTCTCAGCTGAATTTAAGACAGCAAGGCAGAGAGGTAATGTACAAGCTGTCTTTTAACACAGTTGCTAATGATTCCAAATTAAGAACAGATGTTTAGCACATACAGTTGAATTAGAGAATGTTTAACAAGCAACAAATCTGTGATCCTTCAAAATGACTCATCTGAGTTGCTGGATGAGAAATCACAGTCCCTGCTGTGATTTCGATCACAAGTGTGATTTACCATTATCATGTCATCAATACCTTCTGCAAAATCGCTGGCAATATTGTTCATGCTGACTTAATTCACTGAGTGAAATCCTTTAGTTGTGCTTATTAGAAACTAAATAACTGTAAAACATTTCAAGAAATATATTTTAATAACTGTATGTTTAGCTAGGATGCTCTGACAAAGTTTAAGATGGTAAAGTCTAAATACATTCCTTCTCATGAATGAAGGCCTAGAACAATTGTGCTAAACTCATTTTGAAAAAATCATGGCTTGAGAATTTATGAAAATTAGACCTCATTACATCAAGACAACCACATTTAAGCCCAAATGCACCAAAACAAATTCCTAATCCATCTGAGCTTAGTATTTCATCAATTCCAGCACTGTTAAAAGGTCACATATATCTTTCTCAACGTGCCAAGTCTATAGAAAGCAACATTCACCCTGAAAAGGTCTAACACATGAATAACAAAAAAATACTCAAAATTATGGATTTGTGCCACAACAAGAGGATCATGGGTGCGTTTTATGCAAAGTAACTGGCGCTGAACACCATCAACAAACAAACAAACAAAACCCAAATCACTCTGCATCTGGCCTACTTAAAACTGCAAAGCTGATGAAAAACATCTACTAAAAATAGTAGCGCCACTACGGACTTATAAATAGAAATGAGTCTTCTCACAATGCTGAATTCACTAACAATACCCCAAAACACTATGATTTCCAGCACAAAATGACAATTTTCACAGCAATTAATATTCAACACAATATATATAATATGCAGATATTATATAAACCAAGATGACAAATTTGCACAGTAAAAAGTATTGACAACGTCGTGCAAAAACACAGTGATGGTCCTTTAAGCGGACTAAGACAATTTAAAAACAAACAACCTCTTCAAGCAAGTTTAGTATTTGTGGCGAATATTTCCCAGGTTAAAGCCGACCACTGTGTCTGCTGCCACCTGACCACAGTGAATTGGGAGCTGCCGAGTGTCAGCGCTCCATCAATGGGTAACTTGAGCTGCTGCAGGAGCCCCAAGGCTGCGGCTTTAACCCGCTCTCTCTGCAGACGCACCAGCGTCACCCTCGACACGGATTACAAACGCTGCACTTCAGCACTGTATGACCCACTTTAAATTCGGATGCTGAACGCAGGCAGTGCCTCTCCGAACCTGCCTAAATTAACCAGAATTAACCCTCAGCACGACATTTTCCCGCGATGGAAGCCGGGGGGCTCGCAGGGCCCGGCTCGCTCACAGCGTTACCAGCAGGACAAACAGGTCGCCGTACCTCCCTGAGGATGGAATTGCTGGGCTGGAATCGCAAGGAGAGAGGGAAAGCAAATCTGCTGCGGGTCCGCCGGCAGGAGAGGCGCTGGGCATACGGGAGAGGCGGCCCTGCCCGCAGAGCATCCCCGAGCGCCGCACGCACCCCCTTCCGGACAGGGATCCCCTTGCCGGACAGGGATCCCCTTCCCAGGAACGGCCCCCCGCCCCGCTCAGCCCGCCTCCCGCACGTGATCGCCTTCCTCCTCCTTCCTCCTCTTCCTCTTCCCCTCCCTGCCCCCCCTCGCCCCAGCAGGGCAGCGGGCTGCGAACCGAGGGGAACAAACCCGCGCCCTCCCCGGAGAAAGCGGCGGCTCCGGCACCGGAGGAACTGGGGAAAAAGGAGGGAAGGGAAAGGAAGGAAGGAAGGGAGGGAGGGAGGGAGGGAGGGCCGACCCGGGCCGCACCGGCGGCCCCGCCGCCCCTCTGGCTGCAGCACGCCCCGCATCCCTCCCGGCCCGTTCCCCGCCGCGATCCCCTCTGCCCCCGCTCCGGGCGAGGGTCAGCGAGCTCACCCGGCGCGCCGCTCCGGCCCGCAGAGACGGCCCCGCCGCACCGGGCAGCGCCGCAGGCCGCGGGGACGGGCGGGGCGGGGCCCGGCGGCAGGGGCGGGCCCGGCCCGGCCTCCCGCTCCCTCACGGAGCGCAGGATGCGGCGGGACCGGCGGCAGGGGCGGGCTCGGTTCGGCCCGGCCCGGCCCGGCCCGGCCTGGCTCGGCCCGGCTCGGCCCGGCTCGGCTCGGCTCGGCTCGGCTCGACCTCCTGCTCTCTCACGGAGCGCGGGATGCGGCGGCACTGCCACCCGCCCCCCCCCTCGGGGAGCCGGCGGCAAGGGGGGCAGAGCCACGGCCGAGGCAGCGGGAGCGATCAAAGATAAGGCTCTTATCTTTGACCGTCAGCACCCCCAAGTTGTAGTGCAGCCGTCGGGACGAGCAGAGGGACAGGTTAGCTGTCGTTCGCCCGGATTCCACTTGTGTCTTTTCATAGCATAGTCCTTATCTTTGCAGGGATTCGCACCTGAAAATCAGAATTGCAGAGTTGGAAGAGACCCTCAAGGACCATCGAATCCCAACTCCCAACCCCAATTCCCTGCACAGAATACCCCAAGAGTGACACAATGTGCCCAAGAGCATTGTCCAAATGTTTCTTGAGCCCTGACAGGCTTGACGCTGTAACCACTTCCCTGGAGAGCCTGTTCCAGTGCCCAAATCCCACACTCTGGACAAAGAACCTTTTTCTTATATCCAACCTAAACCATCCCTGACAGCTTGAGGTCATTCCCTTGGGTCTTGCCACTGGTCACCACGGAGAAGGGATCTAGGCATGATTGCTGTCACTGAAAATACACCAGAAAATCAATCACCAGCTGCTGTAGGAAACTATCCATTCCTTTGGGAAGCACCGTCTCCAACCTTATTGAAGCCCAGGGCTTGTCAGATGCTTACATATATCATAAGGTTTGTCTGCAGTTCAGTGCTGCAGGCTAGATCCACCTCTTTTAACAAGAAATGGGTGTAGCAGGGAAACAGAGGAAGAAAGGTGAAAATATAGCTCCAGGAAATCTCAAGATAAAGGTCACTTGCTCTACCCTGCCTTGCCCACTCCAGCCCAGCATCCTCAGGGATATCTGTGCAGAGCAGCTGCAGCAAGGTGATGCTGGGCCGTTCAACCTGGAATTAGAACACTGCTGGAAACAAACTACTCTAAGAATTTATTATTTAAAAAGACATTATGGTAAATGATAGCTGAAGTGAATTGCTTAATCTTTGTCCCACAAACCAAGAACTCACAATAAAATGTCCTCTTCAGTATTACCTCTGATTAATGGGAAGAGGAATTTACTGGAGGTGTGAGGAACACCTTGCAAGATGCAAGATCCTTTTCTTTTGTCTAATCAATTTTTCTTAATCTAACTTTGTAAATGCAATCTTTGTAAATACTTTGTAAGTACAATCTATCTAAATAAATACTTTATGCGATTTTGTGCTTTTTACTCATGTTGGTTTATTTTGATTATCTATGTTTGGTTTCTTTTGTTGTGCTTTTTGCAGTTATTGTACCAAAGATCACCTCAGGCTTTCAGGGAGGTAACTGTTTTTACTTATTACTGTTGTTTTTCATGCAAGTAGAAAGAGAAATACGTGGTTCTCACTTGCCAGTCTATGTTTGAATTACCTGTCACCAAATAGACTTATACAATATGCTTAACACATTGCAAACCAAAGGCAGCAATCCTCTGCCACAGCGTGTTTTGAAGTAAACATAGTTTGGGATAAAACGTGGTTGAAATTTAGCTGAACAGATTAGGAGTATAATTTGTGATAACATATGAACAGCCACTGTTATTGAGGCCTCATCTGTAGTTGAAATTATATGAAAAGATAAGTGTTGTGTCTTAAAAATATAGCCAGTAAATAGAGACTAGATTTCAGAAAACTAAAGCCTGTGCAGGTTGTGTGTAACCACTAACATCACGAGGAAAGCAAAACCCTCAGTATTCCTTCATATTCCTGACTGAATGACTTGTTATAATCCAATTAAAAAATATGATATATTTGATAGCTATAACTAGCTGAGACTCAGATCTCAATAAAATGCTGCTATCAGATCTGATAGCCATACATGCTCACAGAACCAGCCAGCTTGCTGGTTAGTAGGGAAAGAGAGATCTCACTGCAAGAAAAGGCAATTAGATTGTAGCTCTTCCATTTTGGAGTTATGCTACAATAGACAGAGGATTAGAGGAGCAAAAAAATCCCCAAACCTAATTTCCTTAAACCCTAGGTGTTAAAGAAATTTTTCCCACTGGGTTCTCATCTCCATTAGATAGGTTTTATTGGCACCAATCAATTATGATACCTGATAGCTCCAGCCAAGCTCCTGATAAGAGGGACCATGGAAAAAGAAATTCCTGGGCAAATACACCCTTACAATGTAATCTCCCCATCCATCATGTGACAGTCTGGAGCAGCAGCTGTATTGGGGCTGTGGTATTGTTTTTTGTTGTTTTTTAACTGAGTGATTGCTCTGTGATCATTTTTACATCCCCTTAGGTTGGTTTCAGTGGGGGTTTCAGCCAGTTTTGTTGTCTGTGTTGTAATAATGTTGTTACAGTTCATGTGCCACAATTTAGAGGCTGTCCATTCTGGAAAAGGAACGATCAGCTTTAAGGGAAAGGCATGACAAAAAGATGGAAGGAAGGGGGGAAAGGGATCCTGGGTAAAATCTAGCAGAAATGAGAAATATCTGTCTTCAGATAAAGAACTAATATTTTAAGACATGTCAGATTAATGCCTCCTCTGCCTCCTTCTGGGTGGCCTATCTCCTCTCCTCTGCTAGCTTTGTCAAAATACTGTCTTACAGAATCTCACTGGGGAGAAAAAAGTGTTCTGCTTTTGCTGTTCTACAGGGTGTATGGAGAGGATCCTGATGGGTAAAGAACTGTTTCAGTTCCTACTGTGACAGCATCACATCTTGCTTTAATCAAGGAAATTCAAGTAGGGTTTGCTGAGGAGGCTTCATTAAGCTGTACTAAACCCAGTCAGTAATTAAAGTGCTTAGCACAGTATGCTTAGGCTATGTTTTCTAATCTACTGAGAACGTTGTGAGTCAAAATATATCATTGTATATCACACAGAGTATTATTGCTAGGTGCCCTAATTTCAGATCATACTAGTGAGCTAAACAGCAACTTAATTTTGGGAGCTGATAATCTTCTGCTTTTGGATAGGGAATGGAGAGATTTGGGGATTTACATTCAGTAACCACTCAGGACATGACTTCAGATAGATTAAATTATGTAAAAGTTGGCTTTGAAAGTCTTTCTGAAGAAATTTGCACAGGTAATCTTGTGTTTGTGATGCTGTCCAAAGAGAGGACATTTAGCAGTGCAGACTTGAAAAAAATGAGTTGAGCATGGACTAATGGACTATCCTTTTCCAGATTGTGTAGAGGTATTTTCCTAACTGTCAGTGGATCTGAACACAGGGAAGGACCGACAAGGTTAGGTCATGGAAGGAAGGACTCTGAAATTTCTTCAATATTGCTGTCATGGTTTAGGTCCAGTTGGCAACTATGTACCACACAGCTGCTTCTTCACTAGACCCTCCAAACCAGTGGGATGGAGAGGAGAACTGGAAAAATATAAAACTCATGGTCTGAGACAAGGACAGTTAAATAATAGGAAAAGGGAAAAGGATAAATAAAAAACTAGAGAAAAAACTGATGCTCAATTCAATTGCTCACCACCTGCTGACCAATGCCCAGCCCATCATCAAGCAGCAATTGGCAGCTCCCAGCCAATTCCCTGAGTTTAAATATGGAATATCCCTTTGGCTAGTTCAAGTCATCTGTCCTGGCCATGCTTCCCCCCTTAGCTTCTTGTGCACCTAAGATAATGAGAAGTCCTTGACTCAGGGTGAGCACTGCTTGGCAACAACCAAAACATCAGCCTGTTGTCAATATTATTCTCATACTGAATCCAAACCACAGCTACTAAGAAAAAAATTAACTCTATCCCAGCCAAAACCAACACAACTGTTTTCCTAACAGAGGCATATCTCTCTGTCCTGATGTTTGAATGTGAGCAACTGAGTTTCATGTCCAGGTAATGGAGTGCCTGCTCCACCTTCTAAAGGAGTGGAGCAGGTTGTGCCTAGGTTTCAGACAACATTCCACTTAAATTGTTACCTTGGACTCTGTTCACGTGTTCCTATTACAGGGCATTACGGAAAGACTGCCTGTAATCTTCTGGAGCAAGAAAAATGGAAAGAGAAGTACAGTAACAGTACTCATAATTTACATCCTAAAGCCTTTGTCATTTGGTTTTCCTCTGCTTATATTTAAGTTAGTATTTTTCAGTCTTTAGCTCTGTTGCCTCTGTAATAATGTGTGTCAATAATAGGTTCTTTGGCAGAATAAGTAGCTAGCAACCAGCACAGGTTAATATTTTGGTGTTGTTCTGAATGTTCTTATTCTCAGGTTTATATTCTTTCTTTCTGGAGAAAGACCATCAGGGTTCATTTTGAAGATGAGGCTGAAGGAAATGTAATTTCTTATTCAAAAATGCTATTGATAGATCATAAGTAAAACCTTATAAAGCCACATAATGTAAATTACTTTCTAAAGACTCCTCAGCCTCCTCCTGTGGCAGGACTAGGGGAAGAGGGTTGTCAAATGGAGTCAAATGTGCCAGAGAGCTTATTAATGCTGTTCTTTGGGAAGAGGATGTGTCAGTGTGCAATACATGTGGAGGAGAGTTTTGGAATGAGCAAGAAGGCTTTCCTATCACTTGGCTTTTCCAGCAGATGAGTTGTGACACAGAGCTTCTTAAACTGTGCTAGTGCTGAAATTTGGGTGGTTGTTTCAGTGTGATCCCTTACCCAGGCAGTGAGGAGGTCTAAGGGCAGAGTGTCTCACTCGAGGCTGGTCACAGGTCTCTGATGCTCATGCTGGCCTTAGGACACCAGCTAATTGTTCTCACAGCAGCTGCTGCTCTAAGGTGAAGTGTGGGCACTGCAACAGTTATCTCTAGCATGAGTCATTGCATCAAGTAGCTGGATGTAAGGTGAGCCACTTTCTGATGCAAGTGTCCCAAGTGTTTATTCCTGTCCTTTCATGCTGTGGTAAACAGTGGAAATGAGTATGTTGGTTCCTGCAACAGAATATAGACACACATTCCAGTAGTTACATGCAGTGCCTAAAGATAGACACTAAGATGTGCAAAGTCATTAGACCCCCAGGTCCCCTTTGAAATCAAAGGAACTGCTTAAATACATGTCAGGATGTGATGGAGGTTCATATTCCTGTGCATGAGTCGTTCTCAAACCTCAAACTGCAAAAACAAGGCCCAAAGACATCCCTGGCTAGCTGAGCTAATACCTCAGCTTCTCTGGTTCATCAGCTCTTAATGTCTGCCTCTCCTTCAAGAAGAATGAAGTAGGTTGCACTGCAGGTGATTTGATTGCTTCCCAAATAGATAATATGGATAGGATGTGATTAAGTATTTCAGCAATAGGACAGGAAGAAAAGAAATCACTTGACTAAGAAATTACAAGGCAAGTATACAATTAGGTTGTCACATAACTTGGCTGCCCCACTCCAGTGTTAAGGCTGTTGGTAATTACTTCTCCCATGACACAGTTCAGTTTAAGAAAATGAACCCCTTGTTCAGGAAATTTAAGCTCACCCTGCAGCAAGAAAATGGCAAAGTAAAACCAGCAGCCAATCTCCAAACATTTGTCAGTTATAGAAATAAAACACATTCTTTTTAAAGTTGGCTTTTTTTTTTTCCAGATAATGTAAAGTTAGTGCAAGCAGTAATTGCTGTTTAATATTCACTGCAGCAGCTGAACAGCTCTGTTCAGCATATTTCATAACAACCATAGTAACCATATTAACAGCCTGACATGCTGCTTTTGAAGGCATTATTTTTGTTCCATGAAATTAGCTAACTCCCTCCTACACATTTTTTATCAAATGATAAAATTCTCCAATTTTCTAACAGGCACATGAATCATTATTTTATGATCCTATGCTATAAAGAAAACTTCTCCTTCCCTGAAAAAGAAACAGTCCAAAAATCCTGCTGTCTCTGATGTTAATGGGAACTTTATCAGACTGTAACCCATAGCAGTTCACTACTCAGCTCAGTGACAGAAATCTTCTTCTCTGAGCTCTTGCCTGTCATCAGCACAAGACAAATTCTATCTTAAAGATAAGAGCTTATTCACTTGGGAAGAAGAAAGAAATGCTTGTACTTTACTTTTAAACAAAAGACCGTTTTGAATTGCTGTTGGCTTTTGGAAGTGCTTTGAGCACACAGAATGCTTCTGGGCTATTTATGAGCCAATTTCTTACTTTTTGGCCATTCACACTCACATTGATCTCTGCAAACTCTCTCGCTTTTCCACATTTACTGCCTTATCTTTCTAATGAATATTATTATTTTTTATTAATTTCCTCTCATCAAGTCCTCTCTGTTCCATCTACAGATGACCTGTTTGACATAAGAAGAAATGACCTTTTCAGATTGTCCTTTTTTTTTTTCGTTTCATGACAAGTTTCTCTCTCTGAGGAAAAGTGCTTTCACTCAGTTACAGATTATGAGTTTAATGAAAATAAAAAATAAGGAATTTCAAACATTCCGTGATGGTTTTTACAGTTTATTTTTGCTAGAAATTGATGATAAACCCTCTATGTGTAGCTAAAACTGTCTTTCCTGAAAAACCTCTATTTGCAATCCTTATATACATCTCTAATTGCCCCATTTTTAGCTACATTTTTGTGTATAAATGACTGTACATGCTTTATTTTCTTTCATCTGTTTTTATGTATTTCTGTGTTTAACTGTCCATGGTTTCCACCTAAACAAATTTCTTCATGAGTGGAAATATATCTACAAATGTTAACTTTAGAAATATGTTTATATGCTTGCAGGAACAAATAAACATCTGGTAGTTTCATGAAGCTTTAAAAGGGAGACATTATTTTTGCCATTCACGTGACAGGATCCATTGAAACTAAAATGTTTAAGTGAAAAATGAGAAGTAAAAAGTAGGAAAAGAAAAAAAGCCACTAGCAACCTTGACTGGAGATTTTAAGTGTGACCCTTTGTTACATTTTATTCTACTAGAAGAGGTAATATGCCCAGATTATTGTAAGACGACATTTTCACCAAACTGGGCTTTACCCAGGGAGTATTTATAATGCTCATTCTGCAAAGCCTGAGACAGCAGACTGACAAAGTATCACTGTAACCTTCAATAAACAGATTTGCAGTTATGGTATCACCAGTACAACTATTATCACCTCAGTCAATGCCTCTCAGATTTTAGATTTATGTGGTTAATGATGTAGTACTAACAAAACCCCAACTGTTCAATAGATAAATTGCCTGTGTGCAAAGTTCTCAGCCTCCAGTGATGTCCAAAAACATTTTCTGAACATAAATATACTGAAGGAAGAAAATAAGGTGTAAAGCAGTGTCAGGTATAAAAAGGTGGAAAATTCTGACATGTTGCTTCTACCAAAGGTATAAATTTGAAGGGTGTGTTGGCAAATAGACATTCAAAACCATTTAAGGTGGTGCTGAAGTATCTGCTTGAGGACATGACTTCAGACAGATTAAATTATGTAGAAGCTGTCCAGTCTTTTCATCTTCAATTGTTTTAGAATGAGTAGCCCTTGTTTCCTCTCCCCTCTTCTCCTCCTCTCTGTTTTGCTTTAAAGATGACCTAACAGGAACACCACTAGTATAAAATACATTGTTCCTGTCTGAATGATGTTTTTCTGAAAAAAACATGGATGGGGAATTCTGAGTGGATGAAAAAAATACTAAATCAAACAAATAAAAAGTGAGACTAAAAGAATTATGCAAGTGGCAAGAAAACTGAAAACTTGAAATCACTAAAAACCATGTTCTCTACTTTTAGGGTTTTTTTCATGCTTTAGTACATGGTCACATAGATTGGTATCAGATTTTAAAACATCTTCAGGATTTCTGCTAAAACAATATGCAGAAAACCATCAGAATAAATTGCAAAACACATCTTTTGATTTTCTGTAATCAAATTTTTGGAAGGTTGTATATTCTGTTCTTTAAACTCACTCCTATCTAAAAGATGTCATGTAGCTTTCCACCTCCTTTATTGTTCTTACAATGGCATTTTCTTGTGCAAATCCCATGCAGTTTAGGTCTGTTTTTTAATATAATATACATGGACTTCTGTAGCCATATTTTCTGAAAAATCCTTTCCTTAGGATTTTTCCTCCTGAGAAGCTGAGAGGCCTCAGGAACAAAATGTAAACAATGATTATCTGCTGCTGTGGAGCACAACAGGTGGAGCTGTGATTGGTCCATGCAGTTGTTTCTAATTAATGGCCAGTCCCAGTCCAGCTGTCTCGGACTCTCTGTCCGAGACACAAGCCTTTGTTATTCATTCCTTCTTTTTCTATTCTTAGCTAGCCTTCTGATGAAATAGTTTCTTCTGTTCTTTTAGTGTAGTTTTAATATAATATATATCATAAAATAATAAATCAAGTCTTCTGAAACATGGAGTCAACATTCTCGTCTCTTCCCTCATCCTCGGACCCCTGTGAACACTGTCACAGACTTCATTGATATATCAGATGCATCTGTTGCATCTTTTTATGTGACCCACTCCAAAATGAGATGCTCCTTTCAGAGCTACCATTCAGGACCTGGTACAGCACCAATTTCTTCAGATTAGTTCCTTGCAGATTAGTTCTTCAGATTAGTTCCAAGGCAAGTTTCTGCCTTGAGTGGGATATAAAGCACATGAGCTGGTTTTGGCGGGGATAGAGTTAATTTTCTCAGTGACTGGCGCAGCGCTGCGGTTTGGATTCAGCGTGAGAGCAATGCTGATAGCACGCTGATGTTTTAGGTGTTGCTGAGCTGAGCTTACGCTGAGCCCAGGACCTCTCGGCTGTGCCAGGAGCAGGTGCAGGAGGAGCTGGGAGGGAGCAGCGCCAAAGGGACATTCCACAGCGCACAGCGTCACGCCCGGGAGCCTGGTGAGGGACAGCTGAGGCTTGCAGGCGCTCCGCCTCTCCCGGGAAAGGCTCGGGAAGGCGGCGGGCCGGGCAGCCAGCCCCCTCTCCTGGGCAGCCCGGCGTGCTGCACGGCCGCTCCCGCATCCCGGGAGGCACGGCGGGATTCGGGCCAGCGGCGGAGCCTGCGCTGCCCCGGAGCATCCGAGCCGGACGCGGAGACACGCAGCACCGTCGAATGAAATGACGAAAATGAACTCTATCCCAGCCAAAACTAGGCTATGTGCTTTATAAGCACATATAATGCAAGAAAAAGGTATCCTGGAAAGGATGGAAGTCAGAAATTCATTTACGCAGAAGCTGGGTGCTGGAGGTGAGATGACGACGTGTAGGAACAGCACGGGCAGACATAAAGCAAGGATGCAAGGATGAAAGTCAGATGAAAGGATGAAAAGTCAGAAATTCATTTATGCAGAAGCTGGATACTGGAGGTGAGATGTGTAAGAACAGTATGTGCAGACAAAAGGCCTTCAGATGTGTGAAATATCTTGTCAGCATTTGTTGGGTTGTCATTCCAGATGAAACACCGCACCATTCTTGTTCTTGGAGTTCAGTCTAGCAATCCTGACACATTGAGCTATAAAGAGAAGGAAAAAGAAATCTACGAAAATTTAAAAAATATTGTCTGACCCACAGACAATGGGTCTGTGGGGAGTATTTTTTGGAGTACTCCCATTTGAGGAAGGAAATAAGGTGTAAAGCAGTGTCAGGTATAGAAAGGTTGAAAATGCTGTATTTGAGCAAAAACTTCTTGTAGAGGCTTTAAAAAGGAAAATATTATTTCCAGGTTTTTGTCCAGGAAATAACACACTGCAAGGGAGACTTCCAGTGTTATGCAGCCATCTTTTTGCTAGAGGAGGCATTTTCATAATTTGTGCCACAGTGGACTGCAATTTTCAGAAAAGAGGGCTGTATGGAATAGGTGAAATTCACATGCATTACAGATATTAAAGAATTCTTAGGTTAGTGAAAACATATTGAATTCCACAATAATTTGTACCCATGTAGATTAATTTGGATAAATAAATTAACTAAACAGTAATTGAGAGCATAATATTTCTTCACATATGTTTTAGAGAAAGATGCTTTGTATGTAATAGTAGAGACCACATTTTACTCCCTTTTATGTTAAGGTTACATTCCACTGTATTTTCTTTGTAATTGATGGTTCTGCAATTTTAAAATCATTGTGATTCTCATAGTGATGTATTTCGTATAATCTTTTGCTGGCACATATTGATAGTAATACAAGTGAGAGAACACTATTTATATAGCCACTACATAGATGGAAGAATGCAAATGAAAGAAGTAACAAAATCATCAGCTTCAAAAATCTAACCTTAGCTTTACATAATGAAGCTTTTCTATAGCTTTAGAAAATCTTGATAATAATTTTTAGCAAAGAATTCTTTAACCTGATGAATGAAATTTCTAGAAGAAATTACTTTCACTTTAAAGAGAGTAAACATAAAGTGTTGACAGCTTGAGAAGTAATATGTTAAAGCTAATTATTTCAGTTGCAAAGTCATATGCTTGGTAGAGCTACCTAAAAAGGAAGAGAGGCTGCTCTTCTATGCTGTATTGAACTCTGCTCTGTACTACAGAAATAGGGAAGGAAATGCTTATTTTTTCAGTCTGTTATGGAAACCTAAAACTGTCCTCATTACAGTGGAAAATCCCATCCATTAGGTAAAGGGCATAGAGCAGTGTAGGCAGCTGTGGGCTGCAACCTTGGTCATTGATTTTGGGAGCTGGATTTGATTTCTGAAGTGTGTTTTGACTTGTAGTTAATTCAGGAAACATAGCTGATTCCCTTTCTAGCACACAGGAGAAACTCTTGAATTGTCATCTCACAGTGTTGAGCCCACAAACTGCATCTCTTTTGTGGGGACAGGATTTGATTTTGCACTTGTACCTTATTAATGATTGGACCTCTTGCTGGGTTTGTGGCTTTATTCACAACAGCCTCTTCTGCTCAGGAACATCTCATCAAACTTCTCTGGAAACCCTCCTGTCTCGGGCAGGGTTACATCCTGCCACACACCTGTAGGCCAGGGAAGGTGTGATGGGCACAGCACTCACAGAGAAAGGGCTGGTGGAAAAGATCTCTTCATCCTGGGTTCAGTGACTTCTTTCTTCTTGTTTACATTGGGATCATGCTGCAATTATGCATTTCCCAAGTGTGTTCACATTTACTTCATTGCTGGGAATTAGTTTTGTTCTCTTTCTGTGATTGTCCTTGAGGAGAAGAAACAGGCAGGCAATTAATGGGTGGTTATTCACTCCAAGCTGGCACCTGCCACAGCACAATGGCTTTGACAACTTAAACTTTTCCCACACCAGGCAGCAGCTCTGCCAAAAGCTGGGCTCTGACCACATGTGGCAGCAGATATTGCCTGTAAGGGTGGTGGGCACCTGGTGCATTACTACCAAGGCCAAAGTGTCCTGCAGATGCAGTCATCCATCCTTGGCTCATTTCAGGTCCTGGGGAGCTTTGGAAAACATCCTCTCCTCTGTTTTTTTAATCACTGTGTTGGTAGAAAACATTACTAGGACCTTTTTCAAAGATACAAGATTTAAAAACCACTATGCTGAGCTGCTTAAGATGAAGACAAAGTTACTTGTGTTTGAGGGTGGTAGCTAGATTTTAGGAGGGCTGGAATAGGGACTCTTGAGGGTGGATTTTTCTTGGAAGAACAATTTAACAGGTGAGGCATTAGTTGAAGAGAAGAATACTTGGCAGTCTCTTGTACCACATAAAAAGAATAAATTTGAAAGCTACATATGAAGACTGAAAAGTTAATAGGCCACACTTTATGCAGCTTCTTGGACAGAGACCAAGAAGCAGGGGCAGAAAGACAGTTCGAGGTGATTAATGCAAAAAGGTGTTTAGACAAATGATTAGAAAACAGCTCCATATATGCATAGAAAATAAGTAATACTTAGATACTGTCTTTTATTCCTTTTTATTCAGAAGTTCCATTCAGCTGTACTTAATTTTTAAGAATATTAAACTATCTTACTGCATTTTATAGCAAGAATATGTAAGGGTCTATGAATGGAGAGCTGCAGAAATGTGCATACATTTCCTCTGGTAAATGCTTTGGTAAATATTCATAGACGAATTCCCATCAGGAGGAGGTAAAGAGCTCAAATCTGCAGGCAGCAGCAGTAGACCATATTCTGAGCACCACGTTTCAGCCTTCAAAGAGATTTCAGCTTCCAAAGGAGAAATTCTCAGACAAAGTTTGTTTTAAAAGTACTATCTGCCTGACTCTCTACGTAGAAGAACTGGAGCTGATTTGTTTATTTTCTTCCCAGCCCTTGGGATATAAGCCTAGATGATTTTTTTTTTTTTTTTTTTTTTTTTTTTTTTTTTTTTTTTTTTGGCATGATACAAGGAATGGGTGCAGCTCTGCTCTGGTTAAAACTACTGTTTGTCCTTAGAAAGAGATTTCAGATGAATCAAACAGTAGCAAACACTACAACGTGAATGTGTCAGGGCCAAAGTAAGCTTACTTAATGTTCCTTCAACCTCAGCCATAAATGTAACCCAAACTTTTCTTCTTATTATTTTGAAGACAAATTATGATACATTTAGGGTTAATTAAAGAAACATTTTTATTTATTGAACTAATGGTGAAGTATGAACCAATTCCCTTGTATTTTTAATTATGTTAGTTAATTCTGAAAATCAGTGAGAACAGTTCACTTGGCACGGACACGGCGGTGCTGTTGCTTTTTGTAGGGGAACCAGACTGCCTCAGGTGTGCCAATTATTCTGATATAAGAATGAAAGCATCACAGCAGTGCAGTAAATTTGTTATCTGTGCCCTAAATTCACAAGGCTAACAGATGCAGCTGAGGTACTGTTTAAGGATGGCAAGGTTGCCAGAAATACAAATAATAAAGCAACAAAAGAGTAGCGAAAAAATGATAGTATGGGTAATTGGAAATGTATCAGCAACTTTTCCATTTAGTCGGTACCTTAATAAAGAGGAGTTCAGCTCAGTGTGTTTCATCAGACTGACACCATACAGAAAGATAATCAGGAAAGAAAGTTTTGAAAGAGACGGGCAAGCCATAAAATGAGGTTCTATTGAATTATGGCAGTGTTTTTGTAGACTTTTCTGCTTGAGGAAAAAAAACTCCAAAACAGTAAGAACTTGAAAATTTCTGGTTTTATTGCTTGAAATCCTGTGTATTGGGCACTAGGAAAGAGTTACGGTAAGCCTGAACTTTTCACATCTCATTCACAAGTGATGGGACAGGATAGAAAGCTAATGTTTCAGTTGTGGCTTGGTTCTACTCTATTGTGTTTTATTATAATTACCCTGGTTTGAGAGTGAAATTACTGATGAAGTGGTGCATGATTCCCATGTCAACATAAAACCTCTACAAACAAGGATTTGGTTGCTAAAATACACACATCACAACATACCATCCTATCATTTACATCTGACAAGACATATCCAGTATTTTGCTTGGCTATCAAGTAAAAAAGAATAGCCAAGTTTCCAACAACTTCACTTTCCAAAGTTTAAATGGGACTTCAAAAGCTGTAGAAATGCAATACAGGATTAAGAAGTCCTATACATACAATATCAAATCTTTCAAAAAGGAAGAACTGTGTGTTCAATTGCTTATTATACTGACTGACTTAGTTTCTGGAAATTGCTGGGGATTTGTTATGAAGACTTTAAAAATCTTTTCCATCTGTTCTTTCTCTGGGTTATTTTAGAGTGAATTTAGAGGACTACATCTACGGTATACCATGGCCACAATACATAGTTCATATTTGGAATAGGCATTTTTACTATAAAGCTATGGTTAAAGTCACAGGAACATTGATTTCCCTAAAAAGGCATCCAAAATAATGCTAGAACTCAGAGTGACTGAAGAATCACATGGATAATCCTGGCTAAATAATAGTCTGAGGAAAGAAACATTCACTTGGTCAATAGTTAAAGAAGACTGAACGTTGTCTTCCATTTCAATGCAGATCTCAAGCCTCGGAAAGGACTGAGTTTTTCTTCACAGAGACATACTTTAGCAAAACAGGATCCCATCTACGGAAATACCCATCCTGCGAAAACTGATCATCTATCCCGCAAAAATTAGGAGGCTGCACATCCTGTGGTAAGAACAGGATAGTTATTACAGGTAGTTATTAGCTAGCCAAGACGATGACACTATGCAAAACACTCTCACTACAGTAAGTGAGATTAGTTAAGTAGGGCTGTGGATTAGTTAAGTACATGTTTTCCTCATGCTGACTTGATTACCCAAGAGATGAGGGACACCAGACCTTTCCTTAAGCTTCTTTTCAGGGTAGAAATGCAATAGAGGTAGGATGTCAAGAGACTACCTGCATTCCCTCAAGAAATGTCCAGAGTAGAAGTGACAGGTTGGCACAAATCTTCCTTAGTTCCTGGAGAATGAACTTTACTCCACCTGTCTGGAGTACTTCTAAAAGCAAAGTGACAAAAAAAAATAATGTAATGGGTGATATCTTGAAAAAAAATTTAACTAGTCTACTAGGTTTGTCTAGTCAAACTAGGTTTGTTTTTACAAGGATATGTATACAAGAAAAGTGTTGTATTCCCTGGCTCCTGCTCTTAGGCCCGGGACCATCATCTTCAAGCTATGGTGTGTAGCTGCTTAGTTCCATGACAAACTTGCTCAGCCTCAGCTTCTTCTTGTCCTCTGTCATCTCCAAATATAGTGTAGAAGCAAATTGTTATTTTTCTTTTTAGACACCAGATGCAGATCCAGGCATGCAGCCAACTTCATGTATTCTTGAACAGAAATAATAAGAGAGACTTTCTGGGAAGACTAAGTGCCGAGTCCAAAGGGCAGATGTGCTTCCAGCTCCATTTATGTTATACTCACACAAGCCTCAGCACAGACTAAAAAACTTGAAAAAAGATAAAACTGGAACATAAGATTAAGGTTGTTGGAGTATTAGCAGAGAGAAGAAAATGGTTATCAATACATTATTTTCCAAATAAATGGAACCATCATCTTTAGCTAGTCATGCTTATCGCAGCATTAAGAGCATCATCATGTAGAGTGGAGGGTAGCATCTCTTCCCCACGAGGAGCATCCAGGCCCAGCAAAAGGCCCTTGGGCTGCCGAGTTCACTCCACCCCATTGCATGGTGAATAAATAGCAGACATGGAGGGGAGGGAAAGAAGAGCTTTATTTGCTCATGTGTGGGCTGTTAGGAAAAGTAGACATCTTCCTCTGTAAGAGAAGCCCCATGGGACAGATGAGAACTAGACACTGCTGTTACAAGTCTCTCTGAAGAAATGAAGTGCTTGAAGTGTTCTTAATAAATTTCTGCTGGTTTGAACTGCTTATTGCTGAAAAGTGATAAAACTGCCCTCACTGAAGAATGTAGCAATCAAAGTAAGGCCTTTCATCTTTTTGTGCCAGCCTGGAACTTGCTAGTGGAATTTTCTAATGCATTTCCCAACCATCATTTATTTGTCCTTCTGTCACATGCATCATGGTGGTTGTTAGAATTTAGGGACATGGAGATATCTGTGGGTGTGGAGGGTTGAAACTGATGTTTCTTGCTGTGCCTGTGACTGCTAAAAAAAGAAATGTTTGGAACAGAAGGCAAGAAAACAAATTTTATCTACAAAACTCTAGCACTGACAGTTCTCAGTTTTGCCTGTTGCCAAAACTGGAGTTGTGCTCCAATCTAAGTCTGGATGAGAGGGGGGACAAACAAAGAACATGAATCTGCAGATGAATAAATTGGTGACCAGGTGGTGGTGGAGTACTGGGTAAAAATGGGATAGTGACCATGTCTGCATGGTCAGTGACAGGCTGAAAAGGCAGCGGGTATTGCAGTCATGTGAGGGTTTGGTGGGCACCACTGTTGTTCGTAGTAATTATTAGAGAGGTGCAGAGGTTAAAAAGTCCCTGTTTGTAACAGCAGAACTTGTTTTGATAATGATTTGGAAAAGATTTTTTGTTCCCTACATTGCTGACCCCTCTCACTACACCAAAAGGTTTAGTTCTGAGGTTCTCCTGGCCCACATGTTTGCCAGCACTTTACTGCCTGATTTATTCAGTTGGGCCTGAGAAGAGAAATGTGAATGGAGAACCACAAGGAAATATAATTCATGATATAATCTATGAATTCACTTAGGAGGAAGAGAAATACTGATCAGTTTACTGATGCACACAATTCAAATGACCAGAAGAGAACCCAATAACAATCTATAGACACTTGCATCCTTCAGCGTTGTTGTGTTCTATTCTAGAAGTAAATGGAGTATGACTAGTGAGGCAATTGGCATGGCCCCCATAAAAAAAAAAAAAAAGAAATTACATTTTTGAGGAAGTCAACTAGGCTGTTCAAACTTGTTGCACCTTGGTTTCTACCGTGACATGATCTCCATGGTCACAAACTTATGTCTTGAAGGATCCTGAACCAAAGATTATTACCATCATTGCAATAACTCTCAAAAAGCAAGGTGTTTGGGGTTTTTTCCATCCTGAAGACCTACTGACACATGCAGCTGAACCAACCAGACAAAAAAGCACAACCCCCTGAGCAGCGCATATTCCACATTAGATGTACTCCAAGTGATTAGAGTAACACTGAATGCAATACTTGCTTTGATTTTGTATCATGAGCACTAGGCAAGCATATTTGGCAGGGTCTGTTGCTGTATTTGAGCTTGGATACAATTGTGATGAATGATTAAATTAACTGAAGAGACACTTGTCGGACTATTTGCTATTCCTCACTTCCAAAGCTTTGGCTGATGTATTGAACTCCTGATAAATATTGTATGTACAGATCAGTGAATCTGGGGAAGGTCTAGTCAGTCTGGAGTGGTTTTATGTTCGCAAACATGGTTAAGATACTCTGGTGCTGACCATAGCAAGAGGACAGACCTCCAAGAACAATTTTGTGCTTCCCCAAGTCCTGAGGTCTCCCAGATCTGTCTGAGGTCTGGCAACTCCAGTATGAAAGGATAAAGGGGAAGAACAAGGTTTAGGACTCTAAAAGGAGATCGAGGATGTCAGCAACTATATTTCAACAGTCAGGGTCAGTAGCATCAGTTGTCCTTGAATGAGGACAATGTTGTATTATTCAGAAGGTTTCAGAGGCCCTCCAGTGACTGATCGAAGCAAGCCTATGACCAGTTTTAGGCTCAGTGAGTTTATTTTGTCCCTTAAGGTCCAATGTGAGAATGTTTGTTCCTAAGCAACTCAATCAAAGAGTGCCTATGATAAATACTGAGGAATTAAATCCTTCCAAGTATTTTTCATGTTACATCTCTGGTGCTGAAGAATCTGAATTATTTATCTCTGTCAGCCACTTCTGACTAGACTTTAGAAACACCTCTATTCAGATTTGTCAGTATTTTCATGGCATGGCTGTATTTAGGAAGTTCTCCTGGTACCTTTGATAAAAGTTGATCAAACCATGTATTTTTTTTCTCAGGGTCTCCTGTGCTTCATTCATATGCCTAAATAATTTTTGGCAGAATGCAGGTATGAGATCTGCATTCGGATGTGGAGTTTCACTTTTGTCACTAAATCCTGCCCAACTGC
Organism: Ammospiza caudacuta; assembly: GCF_027887145.1. Taxonomy (NCBI): domain Eukaryota; kingdom Metazoa; phylum Chordata; class Aves; order Passeriformes; family Passerellidae; genus Ammospiza; species Ammospiza caudacuta. Next base: position 48,634,399 of record NC_080593.1, on the reverse strand, counting down.
TGAAGGTTTTAAGCCAGTTCTACAGATGTTGGTTTCTTTGCCCTTCCAGGCCAAAGGTGCTGAAGTTGTCCACTGCCTCCACAATTCGTTTGCTTTCTTGAATGTCTTACATCTTTGTGGTTTGGGCAAGGAAACTGAGTGTTCCTCTTTGCTCAAGAAACCCTTGGGGTAAGCACTGCTGACACACCTGAAGTTTGATGGAATACATTTGAGATTTTTCCTAGCCTAAAAGGACTTAATCTGTTTTGTATATGAAACTATTTTAAATTCAAATTTGTTCTTTGTCTCTTTTTAAAAGGCATATGCTACAGAACCTCAAATCCTTTCATTCAGATAAATGTAATTCAAAAATTTATGCGAATATGTGCTAAAGTCAGGGACTATAAATATGGGAAATATTAGACTGAGAGCAACAGAGTTTCACCTCTGGGCTTTTGAATAAGGGTTTTGGCATTATGTATCTGGACAATATGCTTGTAACTTCCATGAAGTGCAATTAACCAGCCACCTCATCTGTAAACTTTAACTGTTTCTAGATTAACTGTGCTTCATCCAATTGTTTGCTATGGAGAAAATGAGAACAAAATATCACAATGTGGACATAGGGTCTTGTTACAACGATTAGGCATAAAATAAATCTATTTGTTTTCCAGTGGTCAAAGTGGGGTTGGAAACTTTGTATTGGCTGTGGCCAAAAAATATTTCTGAGAGGACTTTTGGTCACAAAGGGAGACTGTGTACTCACGTGGTTGGTATGGCCCGTGAATACAGCACAGTGGGCAATAGAAGCTCTCCCTAAGCTTATTACAAATTCTCATCCTTAAAATGCATTAATATTTTTCAGTTTCATAAAGTTTAGTAATTGAATGTAACTGAGGATTTTGAAGCCATTTTTTCTTGTTAAATGGAATATAATGAATTTATAGTACTTTTGTTCTACAAAAAATCTACACCAGCAATGAAATACAATATTATGTGATAATGTAAAAAGGTTCTTTAATATTACAAAACCAGTAAGAATTATCCTGGTATTTTGTTAAACCTTTTACAACAGAAATTTTACATAATCATATGCAGAAATAAGTAAAGTGTTAAATGGGTTCATAGATGATACCTGTGCAATTGACTCATTAAAATAAGTGCTATGTTTGACAGACAGCAGCAGCCCAGGCAGCTGCTGCCTTAATTAGACATAAATCAGTACACCAGACAATTGCTGGGGAATTTTCTGAAATGACTCACTGGGAGAGCAGAGTGTTAAAGGATGAGGTTGGAAGAGAGACAGCAGAGTCATCACTAAATTTGAAGCAAAAGGCAGATAAAATCCATGAAATTGCTGGTCTTCAAAAATAATTGTTAACCCAGACTGGAGAATAATTTGTTTTAATTAGAATAAGCAGCTCCATTTTCCCTGGAGTCAGCAACATGAATTGTCAGGCCAGGATTTTAGACCATATACTGGCATAAACTAAAGGGAGACTTGAAACTCATTCAAGTGAAAATTAAAATCCTAAAAAAGGAAAGCATTAATGTTGCTGATAAATGATAATGATTTTTAAAAAATATCTGTATTAAATATCTTCATGAGGTACATTTTGTGGACTGCCTTTTGGGCTTTGACATCCTTTATCAGTCTTTACTAAGGAAGTGAATGCTCAGAGAGATTCCATGAAATTAGATGCCAAAGTCAGTGGTCTGACAACACTGCTTTTCTAACAAAATGTTTTAAAAGGGTGTTCAGGACCTTGTTTGGATAGTCTTGTAATCAGTGGCATGATACACAGTGTTTGTTTCATGCACTGAACTTGCCGTGTTTGCTTCTGGACAACACTTTTATTCAAGTGTTCTCATAATAACAAAACACTTATAATTTGAGAAAATAAGTACTGCTACTGCAAAGAATCAGGGATAACAAGGAAGAAAGAGATTCAGATTTGAAGAATACCAGCACTGTTAGGAAAGGAACTAACAATTAAGAAGTTGAAAGAACAGACAAATTCAGATGCTTGTAGCCTGTAACTGTGAGAAGTTGAAAGACCAAACAGCACAATATATGGATGGACATGGATTTGCTTTCCTTATGATCATCACAGGAACAGCCCATATCAAGTTCTTGGTGCAGAAAATTAAGAGATGTATCAACTGAGTGTGCAAGGCTTATCCAGCCTGCACAGAGGGAGATCATGAAGGTGATGGACTGTGCCAGGCAGTGCTGCTGTGCTAGGAGTGGGAAATGAGGGGAGCAGGCACAGAGGAGAGCAGTGATTCCTTTTCCTTGGAGCTCAAATAGAGCTGGAGGAGCAGATGATGCTGAGCCAAGTCTTGCCATGAAGACACAGGACTTGTGTTAATGGCAAGCACCATAAACCATGGAAAGGAGCATGAGAAGCAGAACACAAGCCCTTCCAAAGCCACCAGAGAAATGTCAATAAATGACCCAACAATAATGCTTTGTTGCATGTGCTTACCTCCCTTGGTGACAACTAATCTACCCAGCGACTCTTCTCCAGAAAAATGCATCCTGCACCATATGTCATCCTACCCAGTGAAGACCGGTTGTGAAGGATATATGGCTGTAAAATTTTAATTTTTAACCCCTTGGGTACTGTGGTGGGAAAGAAGTTTGTCACAGGCCATAGAGACCTGCTGTTACTGAGCTTTACTGCACCAAGGTTCCCCGCTGGTTGTGCTTTTCACCATGAAAGCCCATTTCCTCTGTTGAGCATCCTTGCAGCTGTCTGGCTTGCTTGCTCTGCTTATTGCTAGTGTTTCCTCTAGTCACAGTGGTTGGGGTGGACCTTGTAGCAGTCTGTGTCAGTCAGTGATTTCCTTAAAGAGGGTGCAGCGGCATGTGGGATCCACACAGAGTCCTTGCCACATAAAAACCTAAGGTTTCCTGAAAGGAGTCTTTCCCTTTCTTAAAAAACCCTCTTTGCCCAATGTTTTGCTGATCTATGGCTTTAGCCTCTAATTAGGGTGGCCATTCACTCTGGGTATGCTGTGCACAGTGGATTTGCCTATGGTTTTCCCCACAGGGCAGTAAATACCCGAGTTTCCCCACCTTTAGGAACCCAATGATTTTCAAGTGAAGTATCCCAAAATATGGTAACTAGGGACATGAATTAGGTCTATATAGGACCATCCACTGGTCCATGTGCATCAGCTCTCCAAAGATTCCTCTGTGAGCTGTCCAGGCTCAGAGACAGTGGGCAGACACCCTGAACTCTCAGAGGGCAGCTGCCCTTGCCCCAGGCCATCAGCCAGGCCTCTGCAAGGCAAAGGACAATTGCTTAAGCTGGCAGTTCTGAGAAATATATGCTTGTGATGGATGCAAGAGTTTAAAAATATATATTTATGTCTTTATTTTTTTCAAAATTTACAACAGCCATCACCAAGCTAAATTTCAGGTGGTAGAGGTAACAGCTCATGTCACTGCACATTAATGGAACAGGAATTTCACCTTTTATAATAGTAGGGGAAATTTTCAGAGAACACTGTCCCATGTTATCTGAAGTCCAGCTGCTTTTAGTCTTCTGATACCCAACCATAGTCTTTCACAAGCTGTCTTTCTTTATTGAGTATTATCATGGCACATTCAGTGGATATTTTTACTGTATGAACTTGCACAGTGCTTTTAAATTCTCCCCAGAATCTCGGGGCTGCTTTTAAGCATACTCATAGGTTATGAAAGAAAGTTTTTCTAGTCTCCTGTTATTACATTTTGGCCCTGATGTCCACACATAGGACTCTTAGATACACATCTGCCAACACATTAACTTGTTTCTTAAGAAAATAACACATATGTCACCTTTATCTCACCCTGCTAAATATGCAGTCACACAAAATAGGCCACATAGGTCATTGTATTGGGAGTAAAGAAGAGCAAAACCATTCCTTCTGCACAGTAGAAGGAAAAGTAAACTCTTTAGCCTTAAATCTAAACCTTTGTGTTATGGTCTTTAGTCATAAATGCAGACATCCTAATGGTTACTATGATTTTTTTGGGGGGAGGTGGGGGAGGGGTGCATGTATTTACAGAATTTCAAGACTAATCTTAGAAATGCTTGTTGTCTTAGTGACCAGTGTGGCTGCTTTTTTGCTGTGTTTTTTGTTTTTGTAGAAGCTAAAAATAATTTAATTGGTTTGTGTTAGCAAGAAATGCTTGGGTTTTCTTCTGTGCTGCCATGTGGCGTAGTCTGGGATGTGGGTTTTTAATGGCCTGAGTAGTTTGTGCTTTGTCCCCACAGTATCATCAACACCACATGCTCCAATGTACCCTCATGTTTGTACAAGGAAATGAAACCTCCAGGCACTGCAGCCTTTCTGTTATTAAAATAACTGTTCCACCTGCCAGACCTGAGTCAAAGTTAGGCTATACAGCTTTCTAGTGTTGTATAGTGCTTGGGCAGAAAGCAGAGTTTAAAAATAACTAGGGCTGTTCACATGTGCATTGGGTACTTGCCATAACCTTTGTTTTTTATTAATATTCCAAGAGTCCTCACACTGAACCTCAGAGATATTACCTTCACATGTTAAAAACAAATAATTAAAAGACATTCAGGTGGGGAACAAGGCTCTCAATGTCTGTTTAAACAGGTTTATGGACAAAAGGAACTGTGTGACCATGGTGCTGAGTTAGAATTCACTGCAAATAATGATCCTGAGAAACTGAACTGTAGTTGCTTGCTTACACTGTTTTTTGGAAAACCTTTTAAACGTATTGCAGCAGTAATGGAAATTATATAATCAATGCTACAGGTCCCTAAATCAGCCAGCGTCTAGGACCTGGGAAGGAGGAAAGGCAAGGATGGGAAGGAAAGAGGAAAGATCACTCACCCAGTAGTCATAAATTACCTGGCATTTTTATTCTGTTTAGTGTGAATCATCCTGTAGTCCTACGTCAAAGTCTGGAGGATAAGGCTGCTTGTGTCTTACCCCAGAATATGGGAAGACTTTATGCTATGCTACTGGCTCATGTTTCTTTTGATCAAGCCAGACAGTGCTTCATGTTTTAGTCTGTAAAATTCTGGCTTGCAGACTTGCTCAAGGAGCAGATTTCAGTTCAGGAAGGAAAGTGGGCAGTGTGACAGAGCCAGTTGTGTTACTCAGCTCACTTAGTGTGCCAGGGCACCATAGAAATGTTATCTCTTGCAGATAATTATATATTGACAAAAACTCATCTCTTCAGCTGCATTGTCTTTATATATTATAGATGATTTGGATCCACAGTTTCTAAGCAGGAGCTGTTTATTAAGATGAGAGTAACCTTCTGCTTTCATTTGCTTGAACCTTCCTTCCCCATCTAGATCACAGTAAAAGTTCCCCTACACTAAAGGGTTTGCTGCTGTCTGGCACTCTTAAAAGCCTGTGACTCACGCAATTAAAGTTTTGTGTCAAGATTCATGCACTTACAGGCTTCCATTACACTCCAAATGAAAAGACAGCAAGGCTTTTATTCTGGTTAGTTCAACTGTGCTAAGTTTTCTCACTCTGATATCAAGTTCCTTTCATGTTTTACACCTACAACTGGCAGAGCTCAGGTCTTTTCAAGGGGCATTTTAAATCATGTTCCACTGATTTTATTGGCTCATTTAATAAGTATTACTAATTTAATTATTTAGTATTATTTAAGAAATAAAAATCAATATTTCATTTCTGTGTGGGTTGGTAAATGATTTTAAATGTTTTTTTACCATGAGATTGTCCATTGATCAAAACTTAATTATCCCCACTAAAAAAATCTCAAGTCATTACTTCTTAAATGAAAATGGTAATTATATCAAATGAATTATAGAAAAAGTAACCCAATCTCTATCTCCTTTGAACCTGTCTCCTTACTCTGTAGTAAAGCACAGATTTATGTGTAAGTGCTCAGGAGTGCAAGGAAGATTTTACTTTCCTCTTTGTGTGTCACTATCATCTATTCCCAGAGAAGAGGCACAGCTATGGAGCTCCACTACTATCTCCATGGCCAGATCATTTCTGCTAAGAAGAAAATAATAGAATCATTAAGCTTGGAAAAGACCTCCAAGATAAGTGAGCCTAACCTTTGACTGAATAACTCCAACTAAACCAAAGCACTAAGTGCCATGTCCAGTCATTTCTTGAGCACTTCCAAGGGTAGTGACTCCACCATCTCCCTGGGTAGCCTGTTCCAATGCTTGACCACCCTTTCTGTGAATTCCTTCTGATGTCCAACCTGAACTTACCCTGATGCAGCTTCAGACTGTCCCTTTGTCCTGACACTGGTTGCCTGGGAGAAGAGGCTGATCCTCATTGTGCTACAACCTCTTTTCAGGCAGTTGTAGAGTGATAAGGTCTCTCCTGAGCCTCCTCTTCTCCTGAAAAGACTTACACTCTAGACCCTTCCCAAGGCTTGTTGCCCTTCTCCGGACACATTCCAGCACCACAATGTTCTTCTTGTAGAACCCAAAAATAAACACAGGATTTGAGGGAATGCCTCACCAATCCCAAGTATGGTGGGACAGTCACTGCCCTGGTCCTGCTGGCCACACTATGTTTTGTACCGGCCAGGATGTTCCTGACCTTCTTGACCAGCTTGGGAAAAACTGGCTCATGTTCAGTCATTGACCAGCAACCCCAAGTCCTTTTCTGCTGGACCCCCTCCCAGTCAGTGAATGTGGATATTTAACAATCTCTCCACTTAACCTTCTGCGATTTCCCTGCAAAACGATTGCTTTGTTGTACTCCACCCAACACCTTAAAAGCTCATCTAATAACAGTCTTAATCAAAGCACATATATCTTCTGAATCAGTCATTCAGCAGTATTCATGCTGAGTTTTCTCTGTGCTTACCCTCAGTTTTGTTTAGGGGATTTTTTTGGGTATGTATACAGTAACTGCAAGCAGACACGGGGTTGGCAAGGTACAGAAGAGCTAAAGGAAACATTACCACGATAAGACATGAACTATGGATCTGACTCAGGGACCAAACTTATGAGTGAATGTTAGAATGTGGCTAGGAACTGGAGTACAAAAGCCACCATAACCAGCCAGTTAATGCCACTGGATGATGAAAACCATGCTAATTGCATGCTTGTATTTGCCTTTACAGCCATAGGAAATTTGTGGTAAAGAATAAACTGAAAAGCCAGCACAAAAACAACATCACTATCTCCAAATGTGTGTCAGATTTTTACAAAAGCATAAATAACTCATTTTTCAAAATCCTTTTATTTTTTTCAAATACACTTTGCTGTCCTAAAGAAGAAGAAGCTCAAAAGCTGTGGCTGACAAGTCTGTGAGCAGCCCTTAACATGCAATCCCTATTGTCCTGCCCTAAGGGGAGATGGGGCAGACTCTGCTGTCAAAGCTGCTAATAGGGACCAAATGGAGCAGCCAGGGGCACCTTCTTCAAGCCCTGCTGAGACCTGAAGAGCAACAGTATCCCACGATACTTCAGCAGTAGCAGAAGGAGAGGGCAGCTATGCATGTCCTGGAGCCAGCCCTGGAAGCAGGAGCTCACCTGCTCAGCCCATCAATGCAGAGTGCTAAGGCATGGCCTGGGATTTTGTGTTGTCCTGAAATCTTGATTAATCCTCCAAAGTTTCTAAAGCCAGACCATCTTGCAGGATTAGGCAGCAAAAAGAAGGGTTATATATTGCTTCTTGAATTCTTTATAACTTTCCAGTTATAGTCTCAGCTACATAATGGTTTCTAGGGAAGAAACAGAAGAAGAGAGTGTGTAAATTTTGCTACATATCCTGGGCTTTGTCTGCAGCTTATTTTAGAGGTACTTTTTGGCCATTTGCCTAGAGTAGAGTCCTCTTCAACAAATCAGGCAAGGCTTGGGACATATTTATAACTTTTCCTGAGATCCCCAGCTTGATGAGAGCTCTGTTGTTTCAGATGTCCCTTGGGAAAATGGTGCAGCCAGAGTGGGAGGTGGTGAAGGTTGTCCTGCACTTGCTCTACTCCCTGTCAGCCCTGTCTTTATGGATCCAAAGGAGTTGTTGTAGTGAGCAGGAAAGCTCCCTAAAATACCAGTGGTTTTTGCAGACAGACTGTTACCTTTACAGCAGGCTGGGATCCTTCCCATAACATATCAGGATGCTTTTACAGGACCGGTCTCCCTTCAGCTCTCTGGGCTGGAAGTTGTTTTGTTACTGTGAGTTTGAAGCTTGGGTGTGAAGGCTGTGACCAGTGGCCCAAGGGATTCCCTGGGCTGCAGCCACAGCAGCCACCATTTGTTTTCTTTTGACAGCTTGTGGAGGCCCTGCAGGCAGCTCAAATCCACCAGCTGACTATGAGCTGCAAACCACAACCCCTCTCCACTGTTTTAGAGCATATACCTGACAGGAATATAAGCCCTGGAGGGCCTAGCTGCGCTTTTCCAACTGTTCTCTAGCATTTCATTGGCTTTTTATTTACCTAGGACTTGCCTGAAGGAGTTTGCTTGTGTTTTAGCATCCCTAGAGCCCCAGCTGCAGACTTCCCCTTGGGGGATACTTAAAAGGTGAGGTTTTTTCAGAGGGGTGGGAAGTCTTTTGTAATTGTTTAAAGTAAATTGGTTAGCATAAGAGGTCTGCAGAAAATATGTTGTCCCTCTCTAAAACTGTCAAGAAAGTGTGCATGAACCAGGTTAGGAAATCACAGAAAGGATGTTTCATCCCTAAAGTTGTCTATGAGGGTACTGTTTTCATGTCCAAAAGCACTTCCCAAAAAGTCTGGCTGGAAGGAATTTTAGATAAAACTGAGATGGAAGAAGGAAATTTCTTCACTTTTTTCTGTGTAAAAAATAAGACCCCAATGTTTGGCTCTGTCATCCCAGTACCTTCAGGCAGTGAAAGACTGATCAGGTTGCTAACACAGAGCTCATCATCACACCACTGCCAAACCCTTATTTTTCCAAAACATGCAGGAAAATCTTGAAGCTCCTAGAAAAGGCAGATAACTACTGTGGAGATATGTCCTTGGACAGATGCTGTAAACAAAGAAATCCCTCTTCCCATTTCCCAGTTTTGAGTAGATTCAAAATTTATTGAAGACGAAGAAACAATAACCAAAACCCCCAACCATATGCGTCATATATAAAGATGGTCTGTAAAGCCCCAAACTTATTTATAGGTATGGTCAGACATCATGGATCCTGCCACATCTGATGTCTAGCCTCTTACTCTTTGAAGATTGAGGGTTTTCCATAGGCTGCCTGTTAGCAATCTCCAAATGCAGCAGTCCAAAGCCTGGCTCAGCAACTGTTTGCCTGCTCTACTTAGCCTAAACAACCAGGCTGGAAGGAGAGTTATTATTGCCCTGTGGTGTCTAGTAGGATGTGTAGGATGTCCTTTCAATCTGCCCTGTGATAAATTTACATAGAGGACCTCAGTTATGATGAACGTCAACTTTCCCTCTCAAACTCTTACAAAACTTCTGAAGAGATCTCAACAGACCTGAGTATCTTAAATAAATGGTGGCTGTCCCATGCTCAGTCTGCTGCTGTGTGCTAAAGTTAAGCCCTACCAAGGTCAGCAGAACATGCATCCTGCAGGGATGTGACCTAGGCCTCACTGAGGGGTTAAGCATGCCGATTTCAGCCGGAAAAGAGAAAAAAAGAGGGCTGCTTATTGCCTGGGGCTTTGTTATAAACAGGTACGCCTGAAAACCATTTTCTAGCAATGCACAGCTACAAACACAATATTATTTCTAGAAACCACCCATGGCCTCAGTGCTGAAAGATGCAGAGAGGCCTCAGCATTAGGAACGTCAAGTTCCCTTGTTCCAGACTGCGGTTTCCTTACACCTTTCCATTTTGGCAAAAGTTTGCAAAGCCACTCTCCATTTTTAATATTTAAAGGTTAGCTGACGCACCAAGCATATTCTTGGGGAATGGTGTAGCTGCAGTTCCAATAGGCATAGCTGAAAGCGGGAAAAGTAACGTGGCTGCGTATCTCAAACAAATGGGGAGACAAGTTGCATGAGCCAGGAAATAAATTTTTGCATTGCCTAGGGAGTAAGTCTTACTTTCTGCTTCAAACTATAAAGACGATGGCTAAAATTAGAGGATTCATGTTGATTCACTACAGGTATAAAAACAAAAAGTCTCTCTGACCAAATTCTTTAGTGGGCAGGAGAGTCTTTTTTGTTAGAAACAGAAAAAAATCCCAAAGGCAAAAAGCACAACACACATACACATTCACACACGCTTAAAAGTTACTGTTTTTTACCCTGGAAAATGTGGTTTCTGTAATTGAGGGTTGTAAAAAAGAAAAAAACCTTTTAAAGCATCCCACTCGATTAGTCATTCCAGGGTGGGTCAGCCTTATCATATCACGTGATGTCCAGTAATGGTGATGCAATAAAACAGATGCTGTCCGAATTTCGGGCCACCAGTCTACAGCAAAACTATGCAAATCAAACCACTGTCCTTTTCTAGAAATTCCAAAACATCCCATCTCTTCCAGGCCCCGTGCTTAGTAGCCTCTGCCTTCCCAAACAAACTAAATACATGATCATTTCTTCTTCAGTAGCACATGACACGAATGAGTTCCAGACTACTGGAAATACAACTCAGTGGAAATTCTTGTTGTGTGCAGAAGGATACTGTACCTTCTTGGAGAAAGAGGTGGAAAAAAATAGTATTTCCATAAATTGATTACAGTCTGGTATTCTGTATACTTTTATACTACAAATGTTTATATATTGATATTGTCTGGCAAGAAGTACTGTACATAAAATCTCATACTGAGACAGGATCAACCCACTTAAATCTTTCAAGACACTGTATCACCCCTGAAAGTTTTTACCCAACAAAAAAGGATGATGACAAAATGGTACCAATTCTGTTTCTATTTCTTATATTTCTCATTGAGCAAATATGTAGATACGGAAAAAGGAAAGATAAAGTGCTGCACTGTCAAAATTAATGGCTAATTTATTTAAACAAATTTCTCTCAAGTAGAGGATGTGGCTTTGAGTGACTAGCTATAATCAACTTCTACCCAAAAAATGAGGGAAAGCCCAATAAAAGTGCTACACACAAGATTTTATTGGCACAAAGTGAGATAGTGTTAGGAATACACAGAGAAGTACTAGGATGCAGTGAGAATGAATAGCAGCAAGTACAGCAGTGCCTATAAATCAGATTGTCTGAATAAATGATAAGGTATGATTTTTACATTGAATCTGGTTTTACTTGAAAAAATTGTGATATTTCTACTAGATCATGTAGCCTGGAAGTTATTTATGGCTGAACCTTTCTTAATTCTGTAGATGAAAACAACAAATACACAGCAACACTGTCATCCCCCTTGAAACTTTTAATTTCATTTAGGTACGTGTCCTGCCAAGTTTTGGATGAATTTTCTACCGTAAAAGTAAAGTTCTATAAAAATCTCTGAAGCTACTTTGGGTATATAAGTAAACCCTAGAGGGAATTTCCCCAGTGGGAAAATGCATTCCATTTCCAATTACACTTCTAAAATTTGTAGACACGACTTGTATAGATAAAAAAGAGGTAGCAGAGATTAATTTGATCATGTAATAAATTCCTGAAGAATGAAAAGCAGAGCTTTCAAAATATGAACCCAGCTGGAGTGAAAAGATGGGACGTGATGGCAGTGACCACGTGGCAAGCGCAATTGGGCAAAGAGCCCATTACCATTGGCTTGCTACAGATCAGAACTGACCAGTGTACCCAAAGAAGACACAACCAGGGTCAATAGCTGCCTTCCTAAATTAACCTCCAGAAAGGTATATTGCTATTGGCACCAGAAGTTTGCTCAGCCACCGTGGTATGTATATGTCAGAGAAGTCAACTGAGCTGAACCAAATTGTCCCAGGACTTACCTGTTGTGCTTGAGTAGCTCCATGTTCTCTCTGCAATGGTGGCCCTGTGAGGCTGAGGCATCAGAAGCTTGCTGTGAGACAGAGGTGTCCACTCCAGCATCCAATGAAGCCAGAATGTTTCTTGTGGGAAACAATTCAGGCATTTTGAGAGGTCTCCAAGTGCTGGCCCAGGACTGGGGCTTGGGACTTACCCTGGAAAAAACCTGGGGTAAAGTTCAGCAGTGGCTGAGGAAATAAAGTGTTTGGCCTCAGTAAGAGGAATAGGGATACCTCTGGCAGGTTTTAAATGGAGTAATGGTTGAAGAAGCCTGATTTGCAACAGAATGGCAACAAAGCAAGGACTAAGGGCTGGTGAAGGACACTGCAACAAAACCATTGCTTGTCACAGGACAACAACTCTTTTAGCCTTTACGTTTTCCCAGATGGAGCACTCAAAAAGCTTCAGCAAGGCTTGCAAAAGACCCACAATGCCACCAGTTGTATCCTGCCTTGGGTTTTCATGCTCAATCCTTTCTCCACCAGCACAACAATGATGTGTGAAGGCTGAGTCTGAGCTAGTTACAGCCTTGAGGTGTTTAGGGAGTCATGTATAGACAGGATACCCAGGAAAGGGCTGCCAATATTGGGTCTTCTTGGCCAATAACTCAACCCAAAATATTTCCTTCCATGTCTGCAATCATCCAGCCCCAGATCCCACATACAATTGACTCCCCATCCCCATGCTGTCTGATGCATGATGTCCTAGCACGGCAACTTGGAGCAACTGAGTAGAAACCACCAGTTTTCTGAGCTAGAATAGAGGGATGCAAATGGCATTTGGAAGTGGAAGAGCAGGAACTGACACCTATCAAATGATAACAGAAAGAGAATTGAAATATAAAGAAAATTTCCCTCAAAACATGAACTTTGTATTGAATATTTCAATACAGCCTATGCAACAAATTGAGATACCATTGCAGTCAGAAATGGATTTACAATCTTTCTGCATTCACAGGAATGTGAAAGGCTTAAAAGTGCTGCAGTGTTATAGTCTGTGACCTTTATTGGAGGCAGACAAGACATGCAATGGTATGATGTTTAATTTGGGAAGGGAACACATTTTCTGGTTCTTTTGTACTTGTTAACTTAGGTTTTGTTTGGGAGAAATAGTCTAGTTACATTAAACATTTGTGCCTTGTGAATTTACTCAAGTGAATTGTATGAAACCAATACAGAACAGGGGATCACCCATTCTGCTTGGAACAGGCATTAGCATGAGAGTTCTGGAACAAACTGAAGGAGTGTGGCAAATGTACTGTGCTACAGCAACATGCTTTGTCTTTTTACTAGCTGTGTATTTAAGCAAGGGCTAACTTACACAAACTCTTAGGTTTTGCTTTCTGACTGCAAGACTGAATACAATGAAGGAATAATTATGGATAAAATTATTTTATTGCCATCATATTAAAATGCTTAAAGAATTTATCAGCTTCTGAACTGACTATATAACAAGTGGAGTCAGCAATGGAAACACTGGTCTTAGTAACTCTCCTGCCTGCAGCATTGCCGGTGCAAAGAACTTTCTGGAGAAGTTGTGAAATCTAGAAACATTCAGTTGGGCAATTTGACAGAAAACAATAGTATTGCATGGAAATAAAATGCTTTTCTAGTCTTAAAAGTAGCCAACATTAAACAGGTGATACTGCACAGGTCTGTCACTTGGACAATGTAGTCATAGAATTTATTACCCAACACTTGTATTCTGATGTTTCCATTTTCTAATAATTCAAATTGCTTGCCAAACATAAGGAAACTTAAATTCCAAAGATGATCTGGTGCTGTGTCAAAGAGGAATCAATCATTTTCCTGTCGTATACATTTTTCAATAGATGATATCCAGGAAATATGCTTGCCAGAACCTCAGTGTGAGGAATGAAGTCTCTGTAACTGAAAGCAGAGGCCAAGAGATTTTACACAGCTCCTCAGCATGATTCAGTTTTCCAATACCCAGTATCTACTCTGAAGTACCCATGACTGTTTCGTCTTGAACATTAATTATTGTTTCTGAATTCCCAGTGTTGGAATATTTACCTTCCTTCATTTCCAGCTCTCAGCTGAAGAGCTTGTTAGTGGCTGACATTTGGGCATTTATATGCATGAAGGATGTTAGCCATGAGCTGATCATGGGTTAGATTACCCATCTGCACCTTCTGTGTGCACAGGCTCACAGAGTCCCCCAGGCAGGGAGGGATCCCAGGAAGTCTCTTCTCAAAGAAAGAACTCGGAGGTGAGTTCAGACCACATTGCACAAGCCTGTGTCCTTTTGGGCCTTGCCCTCTTCTTGGTATCCTCCTCCTGCACCCCAGGAGGCTACACTGAGGTCCTGCCAGGTTATTTTGGCCTGAGGAGCCTGGCTGAGCACTGCTGTACACCTGAATGCTCAGGCAGCTTTAGAACACAGACATGCATAGACTTCCTCTCCTTTTGGGTCATGCCTTCCCCATGTCTGATATCATTGTTCCTGCTTAATGCCCTGGGGAAAGGCATCTCATGGAGGGCTAGCAGAGACCTATGGAGTCTCCCTGTTGACCTAAAGAATTGTATTTAAGATTGGAATGTCTCTGGGGAGTGTGTTAGCTATGATCATAATAGTAGTACAGCACATGTGAACCCTATGTGTGAGAAGAAAAGATTTCAAGGAGCCAGAAATAAAGACAAGTTCCATTAGCCATTTGTTAGAAGTGACTCGTCCTTGTTTTCCACTCTAAGAGCTGTGGACTTGGACAGGCAACAGAGGAAACCTTTCCTTCCCAGAAATTTTAACCAAGCTGAATGAAATTCTGTGAGAGAGCTGAAGTGGCTGACAGTGATGGGAAAGATAATCAATGCTAGGGTGAGTGCTTTGCTTCACTGACTCAGACATTGCTCAGTTAATGTTACATTCAGTACTTGCAAGATTCCAGCACAACCCTTGTGGCTTTCCCCACTGGTTTTCTTCACTGAATATCCATTCCGGGTAGGGCTGAAGCAGGGGAAGAGAGGCATGCACCATCAGATGCAAGTAAGATGGACCCCCACAACTGAGCTTGTGTCCCTTGATAAAGTAACAGCAAAAGATTATAAACTAGGCATGAATAAATTCAAGCTGGAAAGTAGGAGCTGTCTAGCTGTTAGAGTAAGGGGATCTTGCAACATCCTATTCATAGGAGCAGCAGGAGGCAAAACAACATGATTATTTTTAAGATGGAGCAACCCTGCTCTTGTGAAAGGGAAGTGTAGTAATACAAAGACCCGACCTCTGTGGTCCAAGAAATCCTAGTGCTCTCTTGATTGGTAGGAAAGGTGAATTAAAGAAAGCTGATTATTCATACAGAGAATAACAAATTAATTTCCCTTCATTTTGTAGATTATTATAATGGATTCATGTAATGTGAATGAATGAGGAAACACTTGTAGCTTCAAATGTGGAGTACTCCCACAAAATAAGGAATGCAGCTACTCCATTTTTAAAATTTGACTTGTGTTTAGTGAAGCTGTGGGAATATTTTCTCTGCCCAATTAAGCATTCTTTATAACCAAATGTTTGATGAGAAGTGTCATGTTTCTAGGCTCTTTGTTTTTTACAAAAAAATCTCAGCAACAAAACCTTTCAAAAGCAGATGTGTTACACTTATCTACTATTGGGTAAATAAGTCTTGGATTTTGGGGTTTGGGATTTCGTGACCTGATACCAGTGTCTAAGACATGTCATGGGGTTTCAGTTTGGCTCATACACACATATAAAATCCACAAATGTTAAAAATGTGACTGCCAGAGCACTTACCCTTGTCTCTTATACTGCCAGCCCCGGCCCAATTTAAGAAGGGTGCCAACGACCTCCCCACATTTCTGTGTGAGTGTCCAACCAAACGTCTTTCGTGTCTGGTGGGCCTTCTCCTGAGGGGGGTCTGCAGCTGCTGGGCTGAAAACTGGTGATATGCTACTTATTGTCAGGGTGCATTTCTGGAAATTCAATTAATTTCCAATATGAAATACCAGTTAAAGGTATATATAAGAAATACCAGTGAAATACCAGGCCCTTCTTCAGAAGGTCTAACTGGCTGCTGTTAACCACAGCAATTAATTGCCTTCCTCTGAAATTTAATTTCCCATTGTTGTAGATTTTGTGGGAGAAGCAAAAGCAGTAGGTATCATACATCTTAGATATAACACTCATAAATAAGCTGGAGAAGCACGGTCAAGACAAACAGGATTCTGGGGCGGGGAAAAGCTTCTAGAAAAACACATAATCTGTGGACTCAAAGGGATGCAGTGAGCAGAGTTTCACAGGGATTTAATCTGAGTCTGATACTATGCAGTATTTCCAGTAGTGACCTAAAGATGGAATAAGGTATTGTACTAAATGTGCAAACAACACCCAGCTGGGGAGAAGTGCAAGGCTAGACCTCAAAGAAATCTTGCCATATTGGAAGGGCATAATGGAAACAAAATGAAACAAAACAATTTTCAGTGGGGACAAATGTGGGGGGTGCAGACACTGAGTGGAAACCAGGCAGCACACCAGTAGGAAATGGCCTACGAGCTGAACATGAGTCAACAGAATTGTAAAGCTACAAGGAAAACAACAAAAACTGGGCTCCATGGAGGATGGCCAATAAGACACATGGATGGAAAAGCCCAAGCATTGTGCTACAGCACAACCACAGCTGAAACTGTGTCTAGCTGGGGGGCTTGCACATTAAGAAGGACATAAGTAGTTACTTGAGTACAGAGAAGAGTAATGACAAAGAGCACGAGCCTGGAAAATAAAGTCTTGGAAGAAAGATTGGATTTAGTTGTGTTTTTCCTGAAGAAGGAATGGCTAATCACAGGTTTCCAAACCAAGAAAAGCTGCTGATAACATGATGAGAACAATAAATTTTCATACTCATAGGGTAAGAAAAATGTCTATGGGTTGAACATCAGTTAGGACACTCCTAGGAGCATGGGAAGCAAAGAATGAGGTAAATGACCAGAGGAAAAATATTTTGGAGACTGCTAGGAGCAGTTTGGTTAAATGCTGATCAGGAATGATGCAGCTAGAACTCACCCAGTCATGGGACAGCAGAGATGAGTTAAACAGCCCACTGAGGTGGAAATCACTGACCTGGTAAAACAACAGTTGGAAATATGGGTGACAGCTCAAAGCTATTTCAAAAATGAGCTCATGCCACTTCAAAGAAACTACAGCTTCACAGCTCTTTTTCATGGCTGCCTGGAAATTCTGGGCAGTTATACTCTGGGGAGATGGGGCTGTATGATGCCACTTGAGAGCAATTGACAGAAATCATGCTTTAATACTTGGCAATAAAGCATTTTATTGTCTGGTTTAGTCACTCTCTTCTCACCATTGCAACACCACCAGGACAGCATTAATCTCACAAGCCTTAGCTTGCAGTATTTCACCTTAAGATAGAGAGAAGCAGTGAAAAAGAGATACGAGTTTAATTTGGATTGGTGTGCATTGCAGAGTACATGCAAATTAAGGTACATATGCAAAAAAGGGCACTGAACTGCACAGAAATATACCTCTTTAGTATATTTCAGAGTAACTTCAGAGGCTGCCATCGAGCATTACCACCACGTTCGGTATATTCAGTATGCTGGAGTTCCTTTCAGATACCATTCCATTTTTGCATAAGAATTGCAAGACTTTGGGGGTTACAGGGAAAAAAGGTTCAGGATCAAGATCCTGTGCTCCACTGAGCCAGGTAATCAAAACTAGAGCTGCTCACAGCAACTCTTTGTGAGCTACTGGTCCCAAAGATTTTGTTAGACAGGGCTCTCTCATATTCTGAAAGGACCAAGAGGGGGGCATTTTCTTAAGTCCCTGAAACACATCTTTTGGCCCATGTTTATGTGAAAAATTGTATGTGACATGTAGTGAAACAGTGTCCCATAAAGAGCAGATGTGTGCAATGATGTAACAGGGCAAGTTCTTTCTATCAAACAGCTTTTGATAATGGCTTGGGACAAAAAAAAACAGTGTCAAAAATCTGTGAGGAGTTGCTGTGAAAAATAACACATCCATAATTTTTGGTTAAAAATACTCTGATGCTACATATACCCACTATTCTTTTATTCTATTTTGATGGTTTTACACATGAGATGCTTTTCTGAGGACTGGAATTGCTCCTTTATTGAAAATTTATTATGACTATTTACTCATCAACGTTTTACAAGGAGCAATAAAACAACAAAACAACAAAAGTTGCACAAAGTTACAGCAACATGGAAGGATTTTGGTTAATCACAGAATTACATAGCCTTGTGGTCTTCCTCATCCATCATACCAGAGCAGGCTGCTACAACAGAGATGAAAGAGATTTCCTGAGTGGTATTAGCTTCAGTGTCAGCAAAATCATCAAATTACATCCTGCAGGGGAAGGTACTGCTGAATGGTCAAGATATTAAAGATCTAACAGATTTACAGAGCTGCATAAGCAGGTTTTTACATAAGATTTCTAGACTGAGATGTGCAAATCCCTGGAATGCTTTCATTGCAACCAGATGGTACACAAGACGGGAAATATCAAGTGTGAAACCATTAAGAGAAAGAGGTCAAATATCAGCCATCGAGATGGTAACATCTGGATGTTCACTAAGCCCATGTGGGAAGAAATTCAGAAGTCTGTTTGAGGCAGTATTTAATTTTCAGTTTAAAGAAGTTCATTGATGATGGAAAAAACCCATTCACTTCTTGCACTAGCAAAATCAAGCAAGTTTTTTTGTATTCTGAACAACAGTTTCTTTAATGAATAGCACCTTCTATATTCGAGTGTTGAAATTTTCCATCTCTTTGATGATTAACAGAATGAGGCTGATAAATCTGTCTTTCAGCTCCATAATGCACTCTGTCTGCTAAACCTTAGCATGGTGGCCTCTTTTTCCCTCAGATCTTTCAGAACAGTGAAACCATAAAATAATGCTCACTGTCATGTCAGCACCAAGTTAAAACTGCTAATGGAAAGAAACCTTATTTCACAGGGTTCTGTAAGAAGAAGTTTGAGGTGATGTGAGTAATTTTGCTTGGGCATTTATGCCAGTTTACGTTGCTGCTAACAGTAATAATCCCTTGACTGCCCTCACTCAATGCTTGCAACTTGAGAACATTTTCATGTATTACACGACGATTTCTGCTGACTTTATTCTCCAAACATCAAGGCATGATGAAAATTGTTTCATCAGCTTGAAATCTGACAGTCATTAGTCTGAGTTTCAGACCAACAAAAACTGGAAAAGTGATGATCAGAAGTGCATGGTCTTCCAGGCACATCTGGCACACTTGTATTTCATGTAACTTTTTGAACTTGCGATGCAGTTCCTTTGGGGAGCTCCTTATGTATGAAAGGGTTATTTTCTCTTTCTTTTCTTTTATTTTGGAATAATAACAAAAAAATATTTGCAGGGAGTATTGTCTGGTTTACAAATGGGATGCTAAAACAGCAATCATTCATGTAATCTGCCACTGTAGATTTGGGAAGCCAAAAAAGAGACTGAGTCAGCCAGGTCTCTGAGGTCCCAAATTGCATTTATTTTCCTAAAGTCATGCTGAGCTCAAAAGGAGTTTAGCTGCCTAAATAATGTTTCTTAGTTTTATTGGTAAAATCTCCAGACTTTTTAAAACTCCTGTTCTAGATAATAAAAGAACTATAAACCCATATTTTTATATTAGTACATAAACTGATCTGCAGATAACATGCTAGTAATTGTTTGGATAGCGGCAACACTATCAAACAATAAATCCTTCGTCGCAATTTCAGTTAAAATAATCCCGTTCTCCTAACCAATGCAAATGGAATTTTAAAAATAAATAAAATTCTCTGAGGGAGAGTTTTAATGCTTTGCTAGGATATGCCACGTTTCTCAATAGGAATAGGAAAGTGAAGCCCTTCCCTGTAATGGATGGAAACAGACACAATGAACAGAACGACAGAAAGAGACAAACTTGTCTGACCAACTGGGAAGAAAAGGGTGCAGGGAGGAAATATTTTGTTGTCTTAAAGTCGGTTTGAAGCAGTTTTTGAAAACGTTTTATGCTTTAATAATATGGCTGGGGGAGTGGGGAGTTTTTGCCTAGAATAAAACTGGAAGAATGATTCACCACATGTCTGCAACTGTTCCTTGATCCCAGTTAAGTTTGACACCACTAACACCTATGAGTCAGCGGAGGCTCTTTGGGATGTGCTTTGCCTGCCCTGTTTTGAGACTGTTGCAGTAGGATCTTACCCAAGGCTGGAAACTGGCTCCCAGCATTGCCTGTGTCAGTTTTTCCTACCCACTATCAAATACCACCAGCCTCCACCAAGAGAAGGGATCTATTACTACATCCCGTGATCTCTGCACTGCAGCTGTACTGGTCTATACTTTACTGTCTATGTCCAGGACCTCAATATTGTTTATCATCTCTCTGTAGTCAAGATAACACATGTTCCCATAGGGACTTTGGGGCACAATGTTGAAGATGAACATCTGGAGCGGTCAACATAGCCTAAAAAAGGACAGCTGGCATAACCAGCAGTCATGCCATGGGAAGGTTTTGTGTGTCATGCTTGGAGGCTCCTTTATTCTCCTTGAGTATTCATATGCTCTATGCTTAAGTTCAAAAAACTGTTCTGCTTCTAAAATTATATTATGTAATTTGGGGATTTGACAAAGTAGAAAATAAGGGAGGTCTTCCATGTATGATGCCATGTTATAACCCTATCTTATATATCTTTGTCTTGTTTGGTTCCAAGATTGCTCAATCTCTGAGCTGCTTCAGCTTTCTGTCTGGACTTGGCCTACAACTCCTTAGACAACTGTTACCACATTTAAATTTTTGGCTAATGGACAGGCATCTATTTTCTAGAGCCATTTTCAAAAAAATGTCATGAACAAATGGTAATGGGAGTATTTGGAAGCACATTGGATTGTTGTGCTGGCTACATTTATGCAGAATTATAATATTTTACAGTAGTTCTCATGACTTCCTTCAGCTGTATACCTACACCTAGTTGCTTGTTGATTTTGGGCTTTTTTGGGTGGGTGAGACAAAGTTCTTACCTATCTTACCAGTCTTATCTATACTGCAGAGAATGTACTAGTGGCTGCTCTGCAAAAAACAAAAAATCAAAATAATATCTCAGAGCCATTTTTCTCCAGCCACCACCTACAATCAAAATTATTTCTTACATATGCCACATGATCTTCTTCTTGGAAGAGAGATGTTAGAGAATATTACCAAATAATTCGATATATGTAGAAGCACGATTTACCAACAGGAACAGAAAGTCAGCAACAGATCTGGAACAGAGGACATGGTTTTTATGAGAAAGCAAGTATGGATTCATCTTCCAGATTTCTCTTCAAAGTACTAATTTTAATGTGAACTGATGGACAGTGTTAATGAGTACTCCAAATAGGAAAGTTTTCAAATAAATCCTCATGTCTGTAGTGCTTGCTGGGTAGGTATTGATTGTAAGAAGTTGACACTTAAAGTAAGACCAGCTGTGGAAAATATAGAGTAAGCTGTTTAGGAGACATTTGGCAGATGCTTAAAGAACTCACCAAAACTCTTCAAAGGAAAGATTATCTCCTAAAATTTTCACTTTGCAAAATCTTGTGAGAAGTTTTTCCATGCCAGTTGGTCTGAGTAAGCAATATCTGGCAGTGATATCACCTGCAAAAGCAACGGTTGAGGGGTTAGTTAACATCCATGTCAATCACATAAAACCATTGCTGTTGGTGATCACAAGTTTCTAGTGCAGAGGAATGGTTTTGTTTCTCAGCTGTTTACTTTGGACTGATTTTCTGTGATGCATCTCCTCCACACCTGATGCTTTTCCTAAGTGGGAGACAGCACAGGATTCAGGGTACAGAAGGCAGCATCTTTCCATGGTACATCACATGCATCTGCTGGGAACCAAAACACTAATCTGCTGAAAGTTCTGTACAGTTTTGTCCCATTGGGCTTTGTTTGTGAAGCCTGCAGCAGGGCTGTAATTATTTATCTTGGTCTCTGGCTCTTCCTGTGGCTCTTCATTTTATAGTCATGGTCAGAACTGCGTTCCTGTTCACTGATAGAGGATACAGTTTTCTTGTGGAGACAGGGAAAAAATCCACTGGCGTTTGGCTTTCTGGCTTTCCTGAATGTACAGAGTAACTGTTGCATCTGACTCCAGGCTATACTGAAATGCTTTAGCTGCTGTTTCTTTGAGTCATTATTGACTGAACAAAAACCGTGTCTCGAGAACAGATTATTTATTTTTAAAAAATCAGCACAAAACCCCCATGTTTTTGAAAAGCTTATGTAAAGAATTTTTCTTTTTCTTTTTTGTTTTTAATTGACTTCAAAATTTACAATCTTGAAGGCTGACATTGAGCACATCCTGCCCTGCCTGAGTTTACATTGCCCTTGAACTTCCATCATGTCTTAAAAAATGAGGGAAAGGTACATCAGTTCCTACAGTCATGCTCTCTTTCAGTCACCAACTCAAAAAAATTTCTAAAAATGACACATGCATTGTTATTTAAAAAATAGGTATAAGAATGAATTCCATTTTGTCTGCTCACCACTTGCAGATTTAACACTCTTGACTTAAATTTTCTTTATAATCTCCTGGAATTCTTACTTTAAAAGGTTAAATCTTTACCAAAGCATGGTCTTACAAGAAAAATTGAGGTCAATAAAAAAAAAAAAAAAATTGTTCCTGTACTGCAGTCTGGGATTCTTGTACTTCTTCAAGCCCACCCTCCCATTTCTCTACTCTTCTAGAGCTTTGAGAGAAAAAGATTGGAGCACACTAAGCTAGAACTATGGGAAAAGTTATTTTAACCTTTAAGGTAGCTTTGTCAGTGTTGTAATTGCTGTTCTCTCAGGTTTTACTATGTGATAATTAAATTGCAGGAAATTTTGGATGTCTCAGTGTTAAAATATTGGTTTTGTTAAAGCAGATCTCATATGATTGCTAAATTTGCAGAACAAAAAGATTCAACAAATTGGTTTGTTTTCAAAGAGTATGTAAAAATAAAGTTTAAATATTATCAAAAGGTTATTTGAGAGGAATTTAAAAATACTCCTGCCAAAAAAAATACATTTAGAAGCTGATGGCAAGGTCAATATTTAAAGTTCTTATTCTTTAACTTTCTTAGCAGAGTCTTTTCAGTACTACAAACAAAGATACCCTATAATTAGCCATCCCCTTAGACTGTCCTGTTGGATTTTCCCTCTTGTAATTCTTAAGAATGACCATAAGCCTTCATAAAGGAAGGCAATATTTTAATATGCCAAAAATTATATAAGAATGATGAAGGTAAAACACTTATTCCATTAGAGGGTCTTATATTATAAAAATAAATGGCCTTTTAAATGACACACAAGAATTTCCTTTCAGACTGGTCTTGTGAAATGTAGTGGCTTTGTCTCTGTCGTGGTTTTGGTTGGAGGCCTTTTGGTAAATAATAAGTTTTTTTAGTTCTTGTCCAATTATTCCTTCAAATGCAGTCTAATCTAGGGCACCTTCTGGGGCAACAATAATATTGCAGTAAATGCTCTGTCTTCAGTGCAGAAGGAAATGGATTTTAGGAAAAGACATTCAGCTACACCTAACTTTTGCTGTCAGCTGACCTGCAGCTATTTTTCCATCCAAGTGGGCCATTAAAAGAACTTCTAATTCAGTATTTTATCAGTCCATAAATCTCCTTATAATCCTGCTGACAGGTGCCGTGCTTGGAGGCATCCCCAGCCATGGGGACACGCATGTCATCGCCAGCCCTTTGTGGCCAGGTTACAGACCATCAGAGGAGAAAGAAAAGCAGCCCTTCACAGGGTCATTGGAAAGTGCATATTTGTCAGGGATGCTCAGCACCTAACTTTTATTTTAAAGGTGTATTAGTGGTGGTGCTGACACTGGAGACACTTCCTGCAAGGACCTGTATCATTCTTCCCATCTGGTACAGGCTTTCTGAATCTGGGATGATAAACACCAAAAGGCTTCTTTGCAATTCTTTTTATTGCTGTCTGCAACCAATGTTAGAAATGTGTGTTAGAAAATGTGTCTGTTTTGTACACAGGGACAAGAATTAACAGACATGAGACTAAAGTTGCTCTTGGTTTCTTGCCTGCCTGAGGATGACTGATCTACCCTGGCCAGAAAAGTTAGGGCTAGAGGTTATTGCCTTGTATTGTACAGTATGGCAACTTGCACATGGAAACTTCTTAGGTTGTTGGAGGAAATGTAAATTAAATCTGAAGAGAATTCTTGATTTACCTAATTATATATCCAGGTGCTTTATTTAGTTCAGAGGTAGGTGAATGCTTTACTTCAGGTAGAGGAAAACATTTCCATTATAATTATTAGTTATGAATTCAGAATGGGAATTCACATCAGCCACTGAGGTTATGTTTGGAAAAGCCAAAACTAAGGTTTAAAACTTTAGGTTTAGGTTTAAAATTAGCCAAACCTAAACTTAAAACTTTAAGTTTAGGCTTAAAACTTTAGGTTTAAAATTAAAATTTGCCTGACTTTTCCATGCTTCTGTTCTCTATACTTCCAAGATTTATACCACTTTTTTTTCTTTTTAAAGTTATCCATCAATTTTGAGTATTTTAATAAAAAACTAATTGCAGCTTTTACAGCTTTGACTTAGCCAGCACTCTCAGGTGATTGAGGAAAATCTGTAGAGACATTGAGAAGTGAAGCAGCTCACACCTGTATACCAACCTTGGTGTTGTGTTTCTGTGTCTGTCACTTTAGAAGCAAAAGCCTAAACCACAAACTTTTCTGCCTTGCTGCATCCAGAAGTGGAGTATTTGCTGCAGAAAGTTGAAATTTCAGTTCCAGAGGATGTTGCTCAGTCCAAATGACGGTGAAAACAAGTGAAGTAAATTGAAATTATTTCCTATGTTTTCTGGAGGTGATCAACTCTGATGACTGCATTTGTGTTTTGTGATATTTTGAAAATGTCATTTGAATTTAAAAGACCTGACTTTTTACCAATGTTTCTAAAAATGTAGCTGGTGCTGTTTAAGTTGTTTCCAGGATAGAATTATTCATAAAGATCCTCCAATAAGACACCATAAATTACTCCTCATTTCACAAAGTCTGTCTACTGGTTTACCACACTATGTCTGGGGACTTCATCTATTGCAGATGCCTCTTCATTCTTTTATGTGACAAAATAAGGTTCCCTTCTGTAATAGGTCAACATTTCATTCCCAAATTCGCTTGAAAATTAGACAGCTTTGTTTCAAAGGGAAATGACAAATATTGTAAAATTCTGATGAAAACACAAAAAAGTCTTCAAACCTTCAGGTTATTTGGTAATTAATTTGCCATATTCTCCATTCTTTCTACTACTTCTTTGAACATATTTGAGGGACACTTAGAAAGGGACTAAGGTGTAGGAGTCAATAGCCCAGACTTTGTAAACATCTGCAGGTGAGACAGCAGGAGTGGCAGAGACTAACATTTTGATATCCAAATACCCTTGAAGTCAGGAGGAGGAAGGTGCTTCCCAGGATTTTGAGCTGTAGGAGCACACCAGAACCAGGAGTCTCCTTGAGTGTCTGAGACTGAGGGCAACTGGCATCACTGACCCACCAAAGTGGTGATATACTGTCTGAGCTGGCACACACACAGGCAAAGAAGCATGGTGGCTGTCCTTCACTCCCTGAAGTCTGGTTATAGATCACATTTCAGCCAGGATCTCCACAGCGCTCAGGGAAAAGTCAGAAAGCAACAGCTGAGATTTGCAGCAAGGTAGATGCTAGCTGGATGTAAGGGGGGAAAAAATCCACTGGGTGAGTGGTGCAGCCCTGAGAGAGAGAAAACTTCATCCTTGGAGATGCTTTCTTTGGAGAAGCTCAAGACACAGCTGGACATGGCCCAGGGCACCTTGCATTCCTTTTGGAGTTAGCCCTGAACTGAGCAAAGCTTGACTTGGGGGGCACCAGCAGTCACTTCTAGCCTCAGCTATCCCTGGGAAAATGGCTTTCATGTAAGACACCCAGGGAGGGTAGGTGTGCAAAGACTGAAAAAACATTCTCACACTTCAGAGAGATAAGGTGAAAGAAGAGAAATGGCTTCAGAAGAATGGTTTAGAGTAGAAATCTTGTTAAGATACTCCAGTTATAGAAAACAGTCTGTAAAGTTCTCTCAAGAATACACATTTTCCAACATACAATGAAAAACCGGTTGTCTTCTGAAAGGATTTAATTCAAATCCTTAAGTCAGCAGCTAACTAACAACATTTAGTACTGAGCAGCTGAAAACTGTTGGCTATTCTGGAAGGTTATCCTCTTCCAGTTCATTATTATTTTGTGGATTTCATTTTCATTTAAGAGAATAGTTCTTGTTAGAAAACATTCACTGTGTCTGTAACAATGATACTATAATAAGTTCAAATGAGTGCCATTTTTTTAAATCCTCAAAAATGTACTACCTTTTTTTCTCTGAAATTCTTTTTCCAAAAGTAGGTTTGTTGTTACTTTTACTTTGCATGTTGTCTCACAGAGAAAAAAAAGTCATTGCAGTTAAATAGGAAGACATAAATCTATTTTTAACTCCAGTGATTAACATTTTAAGGCTGAAAATATTTTGAAAAGACAGGCAATCCTCTACCAAACTATAGTATAAACAAGGCTGCCACAGTCTTCAAATCTAACACAAGGCTAGGCTTTATGAATATCAGTGGAAGTTTTCTAGTCCTCTACTAGATCTGGAAACATAAATTATCAGTTTTATCAGTTTTCTGAATTTAAAGTCCCTCCTAGAAAGAAAGAAAATGTTTGGTAAAATCATGGCTTAAATGCAAACTAAAAACTTGACTCTATTTAAGTGTCCATGAGTAATGATTTTTTATACTGCTTAGGTTTAAAATTCCTCAGAAACAGTGGTTAAAATGTTTTAAGTGCTAAATTACAAGTTAGCTTTCCAAACTAAATCAACTGGATGGTACAGGAGATTGCAAATCAAAGTTTGCATCTTTTCCTTGAGACACTGATCCAAAGCCTGCTGAAGTTAACTGGAATCTTTCAAGTGAATCCACTTTGGGCCTTGGAAGAGAAACATTATGTAAACACTTTTGCCTTTATAATCACCTTCTGCTCCCATGCAGGATATGCAAACAAAATGGGAAACTAAGAATTGGATAAAAGCTTCTGAGTGCTGTGTCTGAGAGGCAGTGGTAAATATTCCATTTCAAGGCTCTGGCAAGCAAAGTTCACAAAATCAGCAGACAAGCATGGCCAGCCACCTCTGCTGCTGTATGCACAGCCCACCCTTTCAGGCTGGAGATCTTACAGGGCCATTGGGTCATCCTTTGCAAGGGCAAAGCCCTTCCTTGGGTCTGCCCCAACCCTCCTGCAGCCCCCTCACTCCCACAATTAACATACCTGTAGGAGATACCTGTGATGTGGCCAGGGTTAACTTTGTCTTACTGATACCTCTAGGTATCTGTGTGCTGAGTTTCACCCCTTTGCTTGGCATATTTGCACTGCTAAGCCTGATCCAAACATTTCCAAGTCATTGAAGTATAGTCTTATATCTTACCATGGAGCATAATAGTTTTAGCTCCATCTCATTCAGCCATCTGCAATGTGCTTTGAAGTCAAAAGGCTACATGAAATTAAGAATTTTGGTGCTCACCAGTCTTGTACGTACTGGTGTCACATGACTATGAGCCAGATTTCCAATTCTTTTCTTTTTGCATCAACACAGATCAGTTTTACTTAGGCAAAATCCCAAAGCATAAAGCCAGATGCTGCTGCTGGGAGCAGGAAAGACAGGCAGGAGTGGGGTTCATTGCTCCTGGGGAATGTCCTCTCCATCCACAGCCCAGGCACTGCAACCCTCACCTCTCGGTCAGCACTTTGCCTTTCCATAGCATTTCACATCAGTGTGGAGCAGGGTTGAGTGTACTTTGGGTGGCAGGGTCAGAACTTGGTGAAGAATTTGCATCAAGTCCTGCCAAAACTTCCACATTTTCTGATCACTAGAACTTCATAGTGTTGAAAAGTGCATTAAATTGTTAAATATTTTTGCAGGACTGGAGGCTACCAGACCCCATGCCAGGCATCTGAGTCCTTTAATAGCAAAACTGAAAGTTTAAAACTGTGCTCCTGTCTGCTCCTTTAACAGTGACAGTTTCCCTATAGATTTCTGAGGATTTTGATCAAATTTAGTGGCAGCCTTTGTAATAGATGCTGTAATGAAGTTCAATGATTTTTGAAAACCTCTGCTGTGAACTGACTAGCTAAGGCACTGAAACACACTCCTGATCTGCTTCTTTCACAAGAAACACTCGTGCAGCAAGGCCTGAGCCCTCCCTGCCACCTGCTGCTGAGCTAGCTGCTTCTTGGCCCCTCTGAAAAACTTCTCCCCTCTTTCTTAATACAAAATTGATGGTTTGGCTTCTTTCATCAACTTTGTTCTGAAGTTTAAACCAAGGGTCCCTCAGAGCAAATTTTTGGTATAATACCATTTGATTGTTATGCATGATCTCTAAATATTGAATACAATTCTTAGCTCAATCTAAGGTTTATTGTTTTGTTATGGTAGTTAACATTTCACTGTAGGAAACCTGAGCTTGGTACCTCAGCTGCAATGAAAGGATGTTTATGGTAAACTTCCCTTCCCCAGTTTCCTAATTTACCCACTCCTAAAAAGCCCAGACCCCTACAGACTAATGCTTTTGTGCAGACCTGGACAAAAACTATCAGTGTAAAGCAACCTATACAATGAAAAATACGTAATTTACAGCCTGAAACAAAATTTATGTTGCTTAAAACAATTATTTTCTGTTGGAGAGGTGGAAGTGCTAAAACTAATTACTGCCTAGTTTTGCCCCTTGTAAGAGGTCAAGACATGAGACAGACGCAAGACTTATGTGGAAAAGTGGGGCTGTAACTTTACTGGAACCAAAAAGCTGGCCATAGTCAAGATGCTCCCTGGGCTATACCTCATATGAGTTTCCTATCCTTGGATAAAACACCAAATCTAGATTAAAAGCTCCCCCTTGCTTCAGGAAGACAGCCAGAGAGATTAGGCTGGGTGTCAGGACCTACGCCCAGCCGCTCACTTTACTCAAGGGAGCCACGTGGCAAAGGCTCTTCTGCTGCAGGGCAGGATTCAGACCTCTCTGTGTACAGATCAGCCCTTGGCACTGAGTCCTGGATTAAATATTAGCTTCAGTTTTAGCTACCTGCCAGTCATCCTCTTAGAAGCTGGCTTTTCAGGAAGATAAAAGCACCCAAAGCACCGAAGAAAAATCTACACTCATTGACAGTGGGCACATGGTCAGAGGAATGCTGTCTGGGCAAAATACAAAAGGCAGCAATAAATGTCCTGCTGCTGTGAAGCTTTCCCATCCAGCCTCATGGAAAGCAGCCTAAAGCCAGAGAACCTTGTCTGTGAGGGAGGTGGAAAATTTCACAAAGTGAGAAAAACTTGAACCTTTGAGAAGGATCTGGGTTCACCCTCCCAAGTTCTGCAGTAGGTGATAGCCCTGAGCATGGCATGGGACCTCGTCTCCTCCCACTGGTGTGACCATGGGGTGTCTTGAAGCACCTTCACCACCCCACTTCCCTAGGCAAGCCTAAGGAAAGGAAAGTCCCTTTGGGAAACTTGTCCTCTTGGGCATGCAGGAGTGTCTGACCATGAGTTGCAAAGAAACAACTGTACATCTACTGACAGTCTAACACACTAATTTTAGGGCTTTAACCCACTCTAATTATATTTGGGAGCATTTTTCTTGACATTTGGATGCTTGGGGCTGGCGAACCAGCCTCAGTGGATGATATTTGGTGCTTCTTGGATTTTCCAGACAAGGTAAGCCAACAAGCCTGAAGCAGCTGGGGCTGGCCAACTCCTCTTCCCTGTTGTGCAGATTCATGATGTGCCAAGGAAGCTCCACAAGCGGAGGCTCAAAGGTGAGAAGACAGTGGGGGGAGACGAAACTTTGGTTACCCATTATTTCACTTCACTTCAAATGACTCTGAACATCCAGAAGGAGAAAATACAGTGAAAATCTCTCCCTGAATGTGCAGGACAGTAAACATGAGACATTTCTGCTGAAGCCCCAACACATGGTGGTCCTTTATTTGGATGAAACTTGTCTCCCACACCCTCACCGCTGGTGATGAATACCCCCAGATTTGTCCCAGAAGTGTTGTACCTGGCCATGTGGAAAAGGACAACTGTCTGCTGTGGAAAGAGCAGCAGATTGGGTTGTGGTTACCGATCCTGTCTGCGGCTGAGGGCTCGCTGATGGAGGAGCCTACATCCAGCCCTTAGCGATGCTCCTGCCTTCCAGAGGCGGCTGGCAGAAGTTGCTGATGTCTTTGGCTGCCCTGAGTGCCCCTCATTCAAGGTCCTGCATGGAATTCCTTTCTCTGCCAAGTGGTTTAAAAAAAAAAAAAAGGGAAAAAAGAAGGAAAAAAAATAATTAGACTTACACTTAAAAAAACAGTTTGGAAAATATGTTGCTTAAAATCAACCCCCATTTAAAAAAAATTAGTTCAAGATGTTGTCACTTCCCGAGCCAGGAGACATTGGGAGCACAATGCAGGGAGCCTGTCCAGCCCCTGCACTGCTGTCCGACAGGGACAAGTTATTATAGTGTGGGTGAGATTAAAAAAGGTTCTGAGCACCCAGACAAAATTTTCCTTTGTCTCTGTGCAGTGTGCGTGTAACCCAGTCTGTGACCTGCACTGACCAGGGGATGGAAAAGAGGTTCAAGAGTTTTACCTCTATGAAGTCATTTGTTTCAGACAAATTGCAAACAGCAACACAGATCCATCTGTGGTAAAGACTATTTCTGCCATGTTGTCAGTGGGATGTTGCTAAACAGGGCTGCCACAGACTCTCTTCACCCCACAGGCCACCCTCAGGACATCAAACTGTCAGGGAGAGATGCAGTAGGATGCTGATGCCAAGCAATCACAGAATCATAGAATGATTTTAGGTAGGAGGGGACATAAAAGATCATCTCATTCCAACCCCCCTACCTTGGGTGGGGACACCTTCCATTAGACCAGGTTGCTCAAAGTCCCATCCAACCTGGCCTTCAACACTTCCAGTGTCCACAGGTTCTCTGGCAACAGGTTCCAGTGTCCCACCACCCTCACAGAAAATAATTTCTTCCAAATATCTGATCTAAGTCTATCCTTACCCTAATGCAGGAGGACGATGAGTCAGCTATGAGAGACATAGGAATAATGAAATCATTTAAGTGAGCAAGAACTGTGCTCTGTGTGTCTGTGTTTGTTAGGGTACGATACACACACCAAAGGCACTGAGGCATAAAGATGCCTGCTATCTGTTATTCTGTTATCACAATATCTGTGTTCCAGCATGACCATGCAATCACATTCACAATTTATTTTAGAATTGGGAAAGGAGAGGAAGAATAGCTTTTTTCTCTTTAGCACTTCAGGACCAGATCCAAATCTCTTGAAAATCAATGGGCACCTTTCCAATGCTTTCATTAGGTTTCAGCACATAACCTAGCTGCAGTAGAACAAGTGGGGATCATTATTTAGGCAGATAAACCTTCCATCACCTTAGACTAGCAATAAGTTTCAGTGTGACAGAGACATAACTCATATTTGGGAGTCAAAACATCGCTTGCTAGCTCTCTAACAACACTGGGAGATAACGTGGTTTTGGAACATTTCAAGGAGATACGAATTGAAATCTGCAGTGCATAAGCTGTTGCTTTCAGGAGCCCCTACATTTTCTTCTTTCTTTATTTGTTGCTCATTTCCTTAGTTTCAGCTTCCCCTTTCTTTGATTTATCCTACAGTCTTCACTTTAGTGAGGCAATACTCAGTGTACAGAACATGAACTCCAAGCTGAGTTTCTTCTTTTTAAGGCACCTCTAATTTGACCTTTCTCCATTTTTTAGCTTTGCAGCTCTTTTCAGCATCTTATAAGTTAAAATATATGGTACTGTAGTATGAAAAAAAGGACACAATAAAAATTGAAAATTGAAAATTTCATTTTCAAGGTATATTATAGTAGACAAAACCACTGATGGTGGTATGCTAATGGCTGGATGCAATAATCGAAAAGGTTTTTCCAGCCTAAAAATTTCTCTGAATCTATTAAGAAGTTTAGTAAGTGTATCCTTTAACATGATTTTTTAATTGTTTATATCTGCAATTACAACTTAGAGATTTTTTTTCTCTGTATTATCTGTATACATTTCTGAAGAATAACAAAAATGAGGGTCCAAAACATACTCTACAGTGACTTTCACATACAGAAAGCATATATATCATTGAATCTGGATCTCCCCAGATTATCTGTAGAAAGCAATTTATTTCCTTTAATTAATGTTATCAAAGTCTTGACTTTAATTTTTGAAAGTGAATGTCAGAAGTTATGTTTGAAGAGAATTTACAGGCAATTGAAATATTTACTATTTTGGATTTTTTTCCAGGTGTTGAACCAGTTGAATAAACCAGTCCTTAATAATATCTTTAAAGTGCTTAAATGTGAATTTAAGAAACTGAATTATGAAAGCTGAGTTGCTTTCATTCACCAATTTTTTAAAAAGATTGTTTCCTGTACATTGACAAGGTTCAATTTCATAAAGTGGTTTGAACAAACAGAGCCATTTTTCTCCTCTCACTTAAAGACAATACACTGCAGAGATTAGCAGAACATGTTATTTGTTTCCTCAGATTTTGGAAGAAGAGAAAATATTTGTTTTCTCATCAAAGCAATAGATGTCCCATTTTATCATCTGCTGTGGGAGTAATTGATCCATATTTAAGTAAATGAAAAGCATGGCTACAGACTTACAGGTCTGAATTTCAGATCAGTTGATAACAATAATAATACTCCAAGAAATCAGTTATGTGATAAAGGAGGATTAAAAAATCCAGGAAATTAATCACTTCATGATATTTCTATCTACAGGAAAATTCATAGCAACTTTTGTTAAAATTTGCAGTATAAGGCTATAATACTTGCAACAACAACAACAAAACTTTACAAACCTGAATCTATGACTTTGGGGTTTTTTTTTTGTTTTACAGATACTGAGCTTAAAAATTCCTGATAAACCGAAGTATTTTGTTTATTTCCATTAGAGAGATATGAAATGAGTCACTAAGTCTTTGACCTAAATGCCTGTTTGTTTGCGTATGTTATCTCCAAAAGACAGAAAAAAATGTTATTGGGCTATAGGTTATTTTTCAATCTGTGGGTTACTTTCAAAATTAAATAAAAAACATTTCTGCTTGGTTATATATGCTCATTACCTAGTGCCACTTTGCCCTCTTTCATATGTCCATTTTTCACATCAAAATAAGATTCACGCCTGTCCAAAGTTTCTTCCTAAATTCAAAATATAAGAAAAGAAGGTCAGAAAATAAGAGGTTAACCATAACTTCTAACACTATAAATCCACCCAAGCATAAACAGCAAGGTGAATTGGTTTCTTAATGTTTACTGTGACTTTAAAATGAGTAGTAAGGAATCTCCAGTGCTGGAAAATTGAAGATTATTAAGGGTAATGAGTATCAAACAGAACTTAGAAATTGGGGCATAAAGCAGGCCAAAGCTGTGCTGGCTCTGAAGAAGTAAGGGTTAGGAGCAAGACTCATTGAGCTTATGCCAGAGAAATTCTCATTTGAACAAAACATTCCACAAAATCCACTGTACCTTGTCTGTGTTCCAGCAGCTTTCACAAAGGCCAGGCATCGCAGTGGGACATTTTTCTGCTCACTCATGCAGTCTGGTGCTGAGCATTTCAGACTGAGATGTTGGATGTTGGGTGCCACAATGGCAAAAAAATGGACAGTCACTGCCTCGGAAGGTAAAGCTTGATAAGGAGTTACCTTGATGGCCTTGGGTTAACCTTTGGGCATGACTTTGAAAATGCCCATTTGCAATCATCCAGTGACAGTTTGGGTCTTGTTTTGAGTTCATTTGCCTTGAATAGATGAGGAACTTGGTGTCATAATGTCCTAGAGTTAGCACAGCATTAAAATCCAGAATTTCAAGTAGATTATTTCAGTTTTGCCCAGCTGTGTTCACATCTCCTCTTGGAATCCTTGGAAAACTCTGTGTGGCCTAAATTTGAGTCCTCTCAAGGTATTTCATCCAAATGGAACTGGCTTATCCAGATTATTAGCAGAGGATGCCACCATCTACACTGTATGGAAACCTCAAGCAACAGGGACCTTTTGGAGTTTCACACATGCCTGTACATGCATTACAGCTTGGGAGGCCAAAGCTTTTCTGTTCACCATGTCCGGATGACCTTTTGTGGCGCTCCAGGTGCACTGAGGTTTGACCCACGGGCCCTGTGCACCAAACAGGACACCCAGGCAACATCACAGAGCCCGTGAGCAATGCTGACAAACACTGAGCAGAGCAGGAGTGAAGAAAATCCAATTTGCACTGAGCACCAACACTGAGCCTTGGCCTTACGAAATGCACTTACTGGCAGAAGGCTGCTGTTTGCTTCCGCTTTCTTTTTCGCTGGGGCCAAGTCTTTAATCTCAGCCAGTGCCACCCCTGAGCAGTCTGGCCTGTGCTCTTTGGGGGCTGCTGAGATCCCAGCAGCCTCCTGCCAGGAGTTCATTAATTACAAGAGCAGGAGCGCTGCCTGTGCGCCGTGCCAGCGTGTGACTTCCAGGCCTTTGACGGTGTGTGTTTATGCAAGCGCAGACCGCGCTGGCTGGCGTCCGCTGCGCCTCGCAGGGTGACAGGGAAATGACAGTCAATTCAGGGGTGTGCTCGTGAGTCGCTGACGTGAAAATATCCTGCCTTCATCATGCCAGAGAGGAGCCAGTGTCACACTCAGAACCGTGAGGTCACTTCCCTCATATCATGTCACCTGTCTCCTGGGGGACTTGCACGGACAGAGCAGCAAAGCTGACGGATTCATATTTTGTTTCACAGGTAGTTCACCATCACTCTGCTGCTGAGGTCAGTGGAAATGGAAACAAGACTGAGCCAGGCTGAGCCATGGAGTTCTCTGATACGGCCCTTGGAGCTGCCCAGCTCCAGGAGGGTTGCTTTCCTGGATTTCACATACAGAAAGTAGCATGCAAGAGTCACTGACTTGCTTGATGCCAGCCAGAGTAGCTCCACTGGACGCTGTAGGCTGACACAGTTTTGCACTGCACAAAGATCTGGAGCAAGGTCTTTTGAGCCTCCTGATTGCAATGAGCCACCCAGATTCCAATTCAAACGTAAACCTATTCTAAGACAGTTTAAAAATATAAAATTAGTGCTTAGTTTCTTGACTGCTAGCATCAAATCTGGCCAAGACAGCTATCTGTAATTTTAGAATATGTTGAGAAGATTTATAGATCTCATGAAAGCACTCTTTTCCATCTCCCTGGAGATTTAGCCTTCCACTTGCTTTTTAACTTCAGCCCATCTTTAGATCCTGTGGAAATAACACTAAAGCTAAATGCAGAACAAAAATGAGCTCACACCATCTGGAAAAGCTTCTTTCTTGGAGAGGCCATGTTTAACTTAGGAAGGCCCCTACCAGGATAGCAGGAGTTCAAATGAAAAGCTTTTTGTAATAAATGGATTTTAACGGTTTATGCAGTGGTAAAGAGCATCACACTTTCAGATAAACTTGTCAGGGTTTGCCACAAAGGAACATCAAAATATCAATGAGTTTCATGAGTAGACATCAACCTTTTTTAATGTTAGACTGAAACAAAGGGTTTGAGGTATAGGAACAGGGGAAGAATAATAAGACTGAAAAAGCTTAATATGATGATTATAGAAGTGATGGAAAGTTCCAAAGATGGTGTTATAACCATTGCGTGTAAAATGAAGAATAAATAACCACAGCAACAGTAACCAGTGTTTTTATGACTTGGCAATTTTATATGTTATCCTTCTATTATACATAAATACATGACATAAAACTGAATATAATATGCCATTAAGAGTGAGGGCTGAAGTGTTCTCAATTTACATCTGAAAAGAGATCAAGCATCTTAGTACCAAAGAGGAAATATTTATAATATATCAGTAAGTTCAAAAAATGGAAGCATCATGATGAAGTAATTGGAAAAACAAAGTGGCGTGAGAGAGCTTGGAGCAGAGGCCAGCCATAGGGTGGATAGAGGAGGAAAGACTTTTGGCAGAAAAGTATAAGCTTAAACTTCACTGAGTGGCAGCTGAGCCCTGCAGCTACTGCAGATAACTTGAAATAAAATACTAGGAGCAATAGAGTGAACTGGCCTCTGCTCTTCCGAGAGCTGAATCAATTACAGACACTAATTTTCCTTTATCGAGTTTTCCAGTCTTTCATTAAAAAATTTCACAAGAAGGATTAAAAAAATGCAATGAACAATGAACAAATATGGAGTCCAAATCATTGTCATACCAGACTGGAACCAAAGATATTTGTTAGACTCTGTCATGATGCTCCCTCATGCCCAGCTGCAGATTACAGAGCTGTTGATATCCGTGCTACAGAACATTGCAATATCAATCTTGAACTGTGCACTGGGATGTCTGCTTTCCTGTCATACTTGCCAGAATAATGTGGCTGAAAGTCTGATCTGAAGCTGAATGCTTTATTTCTGTTATCTGACACTGTGCAAAGGGTGAGACTAATCTTTCATTGTCTGTCAGCAAACAAAGAAGTGGACTCTCTGAGTTTATCTCCCACTGATCTTGACTACATACTTGCATAAACTCACAGAAAGTTTAGGCTTTCAGCTTTCTAAAAGATTAGATGATGCAGTGTCCTTCACAGAAGGCTGTAGGTCAGTCACCAGCATTGTTCCTCAGGGCTCAATTCTAGGGACAGTTCTGTTCAATATATTTACCAGTGATCTGGAGACTGGAGTTGGAAGTTTGCTGATGGTGCTAAACTGGAATGTGCTGTTGACTCTCTTAAGGGACAAGAGGCCTTGCACAGGGATCTGGATAGATTGGAGCACTGAGCAATCATCAGTGGCAGGAAACAACAAGAACAAATGATGGCATGAAGAAATACTTTCCACAAGTATGAACTGGGAGTGTCATGGCTGGAGAGCAGCCCCACAGGAAAGGATCTTGGCCTGCAGGCTGACAGCAGGCTCAATACAAGTCAGCAGTGGCAAACCCATCTTGGGATGCACCAAATACACCACAACCAGCTGGTCAAAAGGGATGATTGCCCTGCTGTATTTAGCACTGGTGCAGAGTCATCTTGACTACTGTGAGTCCCAAAATTTAACAAGGATGTGAAGGTCATGTGTGGGAATGGCTAAAAAGCTGCTTCCAACAGAAAGGATATAAAGAATTTTAAGTTAAGTTTCTGACTCTCTTTCAGGGCAGATGTTCACAAGCATTATCACAATGTGCAGGTGTAGCCAGAAGCAGGTTAATGCAATCCTCAGTTTAGCTTGAAAAAATATCACTTGAAGTCTGGCAAAACTGAAGACAGAATTTTGTAAATCCACTACATCTTGTGGAGAGCCATTTGATGGTGTGACTGTGTGGAGAGAACAGATTTCTGTCTCACTCACTTGTCTCTCGTGGCAAGGAGTTAATGGCACAGTTTGTATCCAACACAGTTGCTATGATCTCCACCTCTCCAGGCAAATTTGCCCACAGAGTTTCTTGGAATATTCTGAATTATGGGCTGTTTATCTTCCTGGTGAGTGCCCTTCACCCAAGCTCTCTCTGGAGAGAGTGAACAAGACGGTCTATACACACCATTCCGTCACAGGACATATTTTGTTTGACCACACATCCTTCCTGAACCCTGCCATATAAAATAACCCAAACAATGGAACTGCCTGGAACCAAAAGAAGTGGTGCCAGGTGAACCCAGTTTCCTTCAAATCAGAGACCCAGACACTGGGTCAAACCACAGATAATACAAGTCTTGAAAATATGTAGCTGATATTGAAAAAAATGCTGAAAATTATCTGAAATTGCTAACCTTTACCAGAAACAGGAAAGTTGATAACTGACTGATGCACAAAGAAGACTCTTTCTAGGAAAAAAACCCAAAAAACCAGAAGTTTTAAGAATGTGATTTTCTCTGTTTGGTAATGTGTTTTTTATGTATGAATTTGTATTTTTTATTTTGGCATTTAAAAAATCCAACCTCCAAACATTCCTATTTTATTTTTATTTTTTACTCTGTTTTAAAATTATTTTGATTTTTTGCCTTTGAGGAGGAAGAACAATAACAATGTCATGTATTACTTTGGGAGTAAAAGTTGAAATAATTTGAGTTTATGAATTTAGGCCAAGCAGTTCCTGTTTCCTGAAAAGGGAGAATAAGGATTGGTGACAGTCGCACAGAAAAGTGTGGTATTGGTATTTCCCAAATGATGAAACACCTTGATAGGACACCTTGATATTTTCCAAAATGCTTGGTATTTTCCAAATTATGACACACCTTGATAAGACACAAACCACACTGTTTGCCTTTCAAAACTTTCTCTGCTGTGTTTGTTGAGTAGTGATGCATGAAAAGCACTCCTGTGCCTGCCTGGTGCTTGTGTTCCCCACATGGAATGCTGAAAAGTGGCAGCTCCCCATGGGGCTGCAAGCCTGGAACCCTTCCAAGCAAAGGCTGTTCTGCACAAGCAAGAGCCCCTGGAGAAATGGAGCCAAGGGAAGAGCAGAGCTCACTCCCACTCCAGGTTTACAGTGGGCTAAATAGAGTCCAGGGCATGTGTGGTTCCTTGGAAGCATAAGTGCAGCAGGAAAGAACAGAATTGGAAAGGCCCAGAGGAGCCCTGGCAAGGGGCTTTGCTCAATTACACACAGGACAAGAAGCAACCCCTGGGGGCCACCCTCAGAGCCTGGAAAATTTGTTTTCCCCAGATGTGGGGCATGAGGGTCACCTTCATGGGGCATGAGCAGCAGGCAGCAATGTGGCCAAGAGGAACTCTAGAAGCCCTGACCAATGGTCATGCTTGATGCTGCAGAGGAAGGCCAAAAAGGCATGGAAAAGTGTGCCAATCTGTCCCACAGGAAAATTCCTTCCTGATCTCAGCACCAGTACAGGCTGTTCTCTAGGCAGGTAGGTATGTGTCCAAGATCTGTATTGTTAACTCACAGGTTGGTCAACAACTCCCAGAAGATGTCTAAAACCTGTTATCCCTTAGCCTGGAGCTGTCTCAGGGTGTTGTGAAAGTGGCCACACTCAAATGGATGCTGAACTAGCACACCCTGACCCAATAAGCTCTGGCTGTACTATTTGCATTGCCATCCTGTGCTGTATCTAGCAATAATTCAGACTGGAAGTAACAACTTCCTATATAATTGGCACTGAGTTCCACATCAAAATACAAAAATATTTACATCTTTTGGCTGCCATAGGTGGAATTTTTTTCAGAAGTGCAAGTGAGACTTGGCTTTTTTCTTTTATTTATTTTTTAACTATGGCCATTGATGGCCTGATGTGAGGTTTAGATCTCATCCCAAACATTTCCCTATGGGCTGCTGTTACATAGCAGGGCACTTTAGTGTGAGGGTTTTCAGTACAAAGCAAGTGCTGTTTACAGCACTGGAGTGCTGTGATCCTGCTCACACCCTCGGGTTCAGGTGCCCAAAGTTCAGTGCAGTGCTCAAGGCACCTGACCAAACACACACCACTTATGTCTCCCTCCTCTACAGCCCTTTGCCAGCCATGTTTCAGGGAGCTGCTCTAGAAATAAAGGAGAAAGTTTAAATGCTGTATTGTGCTTGGCTGCCCTTGCCTGGTGCTTTTGGCTGACAGGGCCATTGAGGCAATATCCAATATTTTATTCTGCTGTTTTAAAAGATCTTCTGGAGGAACAGATTTTGTTAGTGAGCAACACATCTGACATCATGCTAGAGCTGCTCTAATATGGGCAACATTGACCCCCAGTCTTTGAAGCACAATAATGCTTTGCTTCTTGTGGCTTAGCTTTTGCCATTGCGTGTTTCACAAGTCCAGCTCAGGCAGCTCAGTGATGGGAGAGGCAGCAGGTGTATGGGAACTTGTCTTACATCACTTCATCCTGGACTTCACCCTCTGATTATTACTCCTAATGTTTCCCACGGGGACTATCAGACATTTTCATCCACATCTGTAAGAGTGAGACTGTTGGAACAAATAAGGGCAATATCATCTTGGCAGCGTGAGCTAGCACAAGGTGGAAATTAAATGGGAGTTGGGCACTTTCAATGTCCAAATTCAGCAACTCTGTTAAGAAAACTTTTCTTGGAATTGAAAGAACAGAATCATAAGCGCCGACTGTTTATTTCCACCAGCTAGAGATTATTTCATGCCTAATCTATTCACTTCAGTAGGAGGTGTAAATGTTTCATACTTCCCTGAAGCAAGTGTGAAAGGTCAAATCCATCCAAGGCCTCCTTCCTTTTGCAGGGCACCCAAAAGGCATGCCCTGGTCCCTACAGGGCCATCAGCCCCTGAGTGAGCAGCATCTGTGTGAGCAAACCCCATGAGTGCTCTGTCAGATTGGTGAGGTCTGCCAGGGATTTGTATTGCCCAAAAAGAAATGCTGATGTTTAGTAACCTTTGAATATGGATTTGGTCCCCCATAATTAATATCCTTTCTGTAAATTCATAAAACAGGCTGAGAAGGGGCAGGCAAACATGGTTCTCCATCTTCCTTTCTTCTCTCTCTCCTCCACTTTTCTTTGGAGTGTGGCTGACTGCTTTTTTTGGGCTACCACTCTCTTGGTATACTTTATTTTCATAATTTCTTTTTTTCACCTTGCTCTATTGTTGCTGTTTTTCTACCTGCTCACCTACATGAAGCATGAACTTTAGAGATTCCTGAATGAGATTCCCCATCTAGGATGTCCCAGCAGGCTGGAAATAGGGAAAAACGTCTTCAGTTTGGGTAAGCTTTCTCCCATGGTAAGAGACATTGTCTGTTGCTCATAGCCTCCTCTGTGTTCAAGCAAGTGCTTTTGACAAAAGATCCAGAACAGGTCCTGTGCTGGAGTAAAACATCATATTTCTTTGGAAATCTGCAGAGTACTGAGCCAACACACAAGAAAAGAAACCCGATTCCTTTGACAGGACTGGGTCTGCAGGAAGAGACAATGTCTTTAATTAGCTGAATTTGTATGATTGCAAAAGTAGTCAGCTTTAGGCAAGAGCTCCTCTTCAAGTCTACAACAGAAGCAGCTTCTTTCAAAGCTGAATGCCAGCTGAGAGGGTTTATTCAGAGTTTAGTTCTTCTGACAAGCTTATTTATTTATTTACTTTAAGCAAAAGTTCTAAGGCTACAAAATTTATATTAAAACTATATATTGCTTTATAGATACAGTGTTTGTTCCACGACAAATCTTTGGAGCTTTCTAAATAAAATTTCAAAAGTCAACATTTTCTGAAAATAACTTTTACATCATTTCTGTAGAATGCTAGGAGAAGACATCTTGTTTTCTGTCTCTCTATGAAGCAACTTCTCAAGAATGAATTATGGTCATGCATACAGGATTTAGTACAGCATCTCACTTTAATAAAGCAAAAGCAATGTGGGCTGCCCAGCATAGTTGCCCATCTCCTTTGGAGAGATGTGGTCTATTTCCTAGGGTTAAGTGTCTACAGACTCTGCAGAGCCCAGAGTTTTAACAGTCATCATAGCTGGTAATCATTTGGGCCACCAGTAAGGGTATCCCTGGTGTCACTTTGTCATTACTCTCAGCATTTCCACCTCCTGTGCTCTTGCCAGTGCAAACTGCTGCCAATATCAAGAATGTCCTTCTTTATACAAGTCACTGATTATGAGGTATTGCAGCAATAAACAAGAGCTGCTACATGGCACCAAGTCTGTGGTAAAAAAAACCCAAACCCAACATTCTTATGAAAAATCATCCCATCAAATTAACAAATGCAGCTCACATACAAAAAAAAGGAGAAGAAGGAGAAACCACATAAATAATTTCAAAATGGCACAGCAATAGAAAGATAGGAAGGACTTCTCCCACAACTTCAAAAGTCCTGTAGGAAAGCGGAGAAGACCTGGCCTGTGTGTGGGGACAGTGAGGTCCCTGATAGATCGGAAGATGGGACAGTGGGACAGGCTGAAGGGCACTCTCTGGCCACACCGGGGCTGTCACAGACTGCTGGACTGGGGCAGGAGGCAAACCCTGCCAGACAGGCCAGGATGGCAGTGGCAGAGGTGATGGGAGCGGGCACGCAATCTCCATGGAAAACAAAACTGAGTCACTGGCCTGGCCTGAAGGATAATTTTAGTGCAGAGGGTGAAACCCAACCCTCTCCTTCAGCATGATATGGGCCGTGATGTAGAGCTGGCAACTCAGCTGCTGCTGTTTCAGGAACGTCAAAGCTGTTTATCAGCTCTGGGCAAGCGTGGGAAAAACCTTGGCGGGGAGCAGGGTGAGCCCAGCAGGTTTTCCTTTCATTTCCTCTCCTTCCCTTTTGCTCATGAGCCCCTTAGCCTGGCGTCATGGAAGGCTGAGCTGAGCCCAATTAATGGTGACAGCTGGGTGCTGAGGGCGTGAGCAACACCCCCGTGCACGGAGTGAGCGCGCAGGGCACAAAGGTGAGCCCAGACAGGTAACACACACACGTAATTTTATTCCACGTTGTAAGGCAGGGGCTGGGAACCCTCCATGACATTGGTGCTACTGCCCCACTGCCTCCAGGCCTCTGAGGGCCCCAGTGGTGGAGGCAGTGATGTCGGCCCAGAGCTATCACAATCAGAAAGGCAAGAGCGGGTGGAAAGCAGAATTACTGTTCTCACCTTGCAGAGTGGGAAAGAAAGGAGTCTGAAGTAGATTCCTATGGATGTAGTGGTGAGAAGATTATTCTTCAGTCTTCAAAGATAGCAGGCAGCTCTCTTTTAAAGGCACACACATTCTTGTAGATAGACATGCAGGTCATCAGTCATGCATTCACACTTGCAATGGGAGCTATTTGTCTTTGTTTCAAACAAAGTATCATACTGCAGCTATGTGCATCATCATTCAGGATGCAGTTTCAGGCTCTGTGCTGAAATAGCCATACCAAACCACACGGGTCTTTACCCTGGAGCATGGTGAATCAAAGCAGTGTTTGGAAATTTCCACTACCATCTTCAGAGCAGCATCTTGTCCTACATTTCTAACAGTTTTCCAGGCCTACTAATTGGATCATAAGTTTTTTCCCTCTCTCCTTATAAAGCAGTAAGTGCTCAGGATTGTTTAAAAAGTTTTCCAAGCTTGCTCCATTTGTTCCTATGCCTAAGTGCAGATGTGATAACTAAATCTGTAAGTGTCTGAGTCCATACCATACATGCAGACTCCTGGAAAGACTGTGATCCCCAGATCTTTATAGTCAGGGACCTCTGTCTATTTGCATTGGATGCTCTTTTGAAAGCTTTATTCATTATAGTTAGGGACTAAGCTACTGATGATCCTGTGATGTGCCTTTCTGTCATGTGGGAATATCCTGCAGTTTGCCTCCAGCATCAGTTTGTGGCCAAGGATGCAGAAGATGCAGGATGTGATACAAAGACCTCTCATCTACTGGTATTTTGTGACAGCAGCAATTGCACATGAGCCAACTCTGGTCTCTCTGTTGGACACCCTGATGTAGTTCAGTGTATGCTGCTCACATATGGCTGGCACTGCTCTTGCCCCTAAGATAGAACTGCTGGCAAAATAAATAGGTCAAGTCCAGCTCAGATCCATCAGGTATGTAGATGCTCAATTCCTACTGAAATAAATGCAAGTGAAGGTTGCAAACACTGTTTGGAAGTGGACTTCACTGATGTTAGGAAGTAAAGGGTGGTGGGCAAAGAGGTATGAGTTTGCAAGGAGTAACTGTAAGTACTAAAACATAACTAACTTCAAGGTGAGAAATACATTGATTTTGTTAATGTCCCAAAATAAGAATGTCATACTGTTTAGAGATTTCTTGACTAAAATTGACTTTGACAATGGATCATTGTATTTCTTCCTATGTTCTTCATGAAAGTTGGCATTCCCTGGTAAATGGCAGCACTTCCATGGCGTGCAGCATGGCTTGAGGCAGCAAAATCTGTCCCTAATACTAGAGTTAAGCAAACTGTTAAAATAGGAACTGAACCAAATGCTCAGATCTCCTCCCCAAACTCAAACTAAACCTTTCTTTGAGGTTCAGGAATGTTTGGTTAACTTTAAATTAAACAATGTTGTTCTTCTACACATCCTGCTTTCAGAGAAGACTCCAAGCAGAAACACAAAAATATGGCAGGCACATCTATGTTTGCACTATTTCTGGCCCAGCTGAAACCAGGAAACACTGGAAATCTCACAAAATCAGCTTTGCCTCACACACTATCCAGCTACCAGGTTCTGTTGCTGTAAGCCCAGAGAATACAATAGAACTCATGTACATACCGTTTTATTATTAATTTTTCACCAAATTACTGTGATAAACAAGT
Organism: Ammospiza caudacuta; assembly: GCF_027887145.1. Lineage (NCBI taxonomy): Eukaryota > Metazoa > Chordata > Aves > Passeriformes > Passerellidae > Ammospiza > Ammospiza caudacuta. The sequence goes on along the minus strand of NC_080593.1, from coordinate 48,590,232 downwards.
TTCCCAGACTATCAGATATATGAACCCCCCATTTTTATTCAATTGTGGCAGCATACTATACAGCTACCTTATATTCCTTTTATGCTCCTTCTCATTGAGTCACTAGCATAGTTGTTTGAAGACAAGATGTCTCTTGTGGTACATGACAAGCAACCAAAGCACATCATAACAAAGATAACAAACGAGGCATACACATGTTGTGCTTCATATTTGGTTTTGTGGCTAATTCAAAATACGCAATCCTAAATTTTGCTGCTTGATATCTCTTTGACAACTCTCTGTGTTAGATTTGTAGAGCATAAATATGAAGACAACAGCATTGTTTTAGAGGAACATATTTAGCCATATAAAATTGCCCTGCAAGTCAGGGCAAAAATTTTAAAGCACTTTTGTGTACCAGACTTTTGCAAATTTGCAAATTCATATTTAAAGGAACACTTAATGCTATTGCTAGAAACTGTATCACTGTCAGCAAAACATAATACAGACACCCTGATTACCCAGCTATCTGCTCGACCGCAACAAAGCCATCCCAAACGATTCAGTACCACAGCTTCATGCTTGCTAGCCAGATTTATTATATTTTCCAGATTCTAACAGGACACATATTAAGAAATGCATGCTAATCATTGTCCTAATGAGAACAATATGCAGTTAGCATTTAGAGTGTCACACAAAAAATACAGAAGGCGAGTGCAGAATGAATGCACTCTAAATTCAAGGAAACCCAATCCTTCTCTCCACTAGCGTGTTTCAGTGAAATGGCTTGTTCCAAGAGAAAGTTTTAATGAACTAGCTAAATTTTAACCAGTATATATATGTGCTTTCATTAGGCATGGGGCAAAGTAAAATGCCATTTTGACCACAACTGTGAAAGAAAAACAACCACTGTCCCACTTGCTTACGTACAAAAAGCTATGAGTATATAAAGCACTAAAAGCCTGCCCAACATCTCTCCTCTGGAGACACCAAACTCCCCAGTGTTTACATCAGTTTACAGCCAGATGACTTCTGGAGCAAACTACCCAATATGTGTGTGTGAGAGTATCAAAGGTGCATAAGGGATTGGTTTGAATTTTCTAATGCAAAATCTGTGCACACCCTGCACTTTTTTGGTTATGTGGAAAAAATAAGATTGAGATGCTGATGAAACAGCAAATAAAACAGGCATCAATGGATCTGCTCAGATTGTAGTGTCTCGCTGCCACACCGCAAGAGGACATCTGAAATCTGTGCCTCCCATTCCTCCCTCCCATCTCTCCACACAGGTCACAGGCTCTGTCTTTCTCTCCATCCCAACTACCAGGCGCTGTGTGAATGCTAATTCAGCCTTCACTAACTATGCACAAAGAACAGCTTTTCTCTTTTCAAACCTCCCTGGAATTATGAAGGTGTTTCCACACCCTGAGTGAAGACTGTTGAAAGTAGTTACAAAACATTAAAGCTGTTTAGAGTGCAGAACCGTTTAATCCCTTTCCATAGGTTAAAACTGGTGTTGCCTTGAAAAGTGAGTGCTGAAGTAAAATTTGACTGAAAATTGTCTCACCACACCCTACTGGAAAGCCTTCTCCAAAAGGGAGATGCACAAAAAACATTGGCTTACTTCTTTTTGAAGGTATACCTCTCCCTCCTTCCCTTCCATTCACACCATTCTCCCAAGAAACAGAAAAGTATTTTTTGCATGTCAGCAAATGAATAAAGGTACTCCAGTTTCTTTTCAGAAAGAACAAAACTTAGTTCAAAAATTGACTACCAGCTTCCTGAAGAGCAGAAAAAAAACCCCAAAAAAACAACCAAAACAGAACACAAAGCAAAATAAAACCAAAAGAACAAATTTACACAATTTTGATGCGTATAATTTAAAATTATATTTTTCACTTAGGGATGAGGTTTTACACAGGTGATCTTTCCCTTCAAGTCTCTAGAAGTAACAAGAAGGATGACAGCAAAATTTAGCTTTTTCTTCTAGACAGTACCATTTCTGCTGTCTGCCTATGCTTTGTCTTCTTGAAAAAATAATGAAATCTTTGCAAAAGGAAAATCAACATTAAATACATAGTATCTAGAAATATTATCTTAATGGTAACTACATAATACTGCAAGTGCATCACTGAGAAGATTAATGTGATCGAAAGGTATCTTTTGTTTTATACATTTTACTCAGTTATATGCTTATGTTCTCTCTCAAGCGAAAACTTACAAATTCCACAGAGAGCAGTTAGGTTTGAAAAATCAGCTTAGATGTCAACAACTGACTACCAATAACCATCCTCTTGGCTAACACGTGTTTGCCCAGGGCAGCCAGTGTCCATAATCAGCATTCCTCTCTCATCCTCGTCAGCTGGGCTGTCTGGCAGGTGCTGGGTGGGGTGAACACGGAGGGGTCTGCAATGCCCGGGTGGATGTCGAAGAAGCGAGTGGAGGTTGTCACGCTGTAGTTCTTGGTGTAGGTTTCCTGTACTGGGTAACAGTCCTTGACGGTGTAAACGCCGACCCAGGATTCCACTGCAAACAACCAGAAATGTGACTGCTTTAGGTGACCAGACAAGATGAATGGGTCATGATGATGTCCGTCTCTTTTAACTCATTGCTTCTGTTTAACATTGTGTATTCAGATTCCCATTATAATTTAATTTTTTTAAAAATTCCTATTATTTTCAAACACTTCTAGCGGTTCATTATCTCGAGACTACACTCAATGCTGATCTCTTCCAGAATGTGATGCAGCAAATCTGTGTACCTTTTTAAACTTCAGTTTAATTCCACAGTGCGCTAACCTCAGAGGTGTTCCCTTGCTCTATTTCCCTTCTGTTCTCCGTCATCACCTCTACCTTTTCCACTATGCTGTTTAGGCAGTGGCAGTAATACCACTCAAGTGGTGTCCTTTGAATGCCCTTTGCTTTTATCTCTCTTTTATTATTTATCTCCCTTTTTATTATTTTATTTCTGTGATCATTCATTACCCCTTCAATCATAGTCCATCCCATTGTTTTACACATCTTAGATCTCTTGATAGCAGAAACTCACAATGTTAAAATTACCTACTGATCATAAATCAGTTCCTCTGAGGAATGTCTGTAACAAATTTTTCTAGTCCCAAGAACACTTATTTTCTCCCACATAGTAGCAATCACACACACTTATTTTCAGTGCTTTCAGTTTTGTGTCATAGGCTGTAGCACAACCACATTACCAGAAATAAATAAATGGTGACATGAAACACACTTATACTGTATTCAAAGAAAGGATGCCAAGCTAAGCAATATTTGAATATACCTCTTTTGAGGATGCTAATATACCAAAAACATTCTGACCTTAATTAATATGGTTTTGAGTACACAGAAATGGAGGCAACCTTTTACTAAACAAGCCTTCTCTCAGAATTTAGAATAAAAATCATGGTTAAATATGATGCTACCAAAGTAGCCTGTATCTCCCCTAAAACTTTTTTAATTGCAAAAGAAATATAATTTTTACAATTCAAACCAATACTAGCTGAAAGGTAGATAAGTAACTTTCAGACATTATGTTTATGAATGATCATACAGAAAAGCACAGGAGAAACAAAATAATACAGGATAAAAACCACACATTAATTCAATGTATCTGGATATAAAATTCCACAAAAATTCAAAATATCAGATATGGGGAAAAAAAAAGTTATTGGAGTGAGTGATAATTTGCCTCTTGCAGAATACCAGAGGATATATCAACCTAGTTACAGAGGTCTAATGATCTTATCCTTCATTCTCCACTTCATTTGTTCTACTTTTATTCAAGAAAGAAATATTTTCCTCCAGCTAAATGTTCAAGTTCATAACCAGCCTATATATTAGATGTCCATAACCATAAGTATTGTACTAGCTGAATACTCTCATAAATTTCATGGAGGTTTTAAAATTATTTTTATAGTTGTCTAGGTCATCAATAAACCATAGACGAAATTGAAGCCAAAGTGCTAATAAATTTCTGTGCGTTCAAAATCTAGCATACTGTACCTTGGAAAATTCAGCCTCCTTTCTTTTATGATGCAAGTGCTCAGCTGCCAAGTGCAGGACTAAGCCTTGTGAGAAGATATTTCTGACCAGTACAGAGGACAACAAAATTGAATCATATATTAAGGATTTCAATGGCTGCAGAACCAGGTGTAGGACAAACACTGACACCTGCTCTGTTTCTGTTATAGACTCTAGCTTGAGTGTGCCCCTAATTAGAGTACCAATTCTTCTCTAGGTAAATTTTGCATATGGGCTGCCAGATTCAGACACAAAATGATGCTGTTCCATGCCAAACTCTGTATGATACCAAATACAACACAATCAAGTCCTCTGAATATATTTAATCCTGCTGAAATATGAAATTTTCCTAAAAAACTATTGCTATTAAAATGATATTCTGTGCACAGGGCACTTTCATTACTTCTTCCAGAGAACTCTATGGAAATATGGAAACCTGGGATGAAGCATGAATAATTTTATTTTTCCCTGTGCAGCAGAGACATTGATTATTATTAAATAAAACAAAAGCATGCACATACATTTCCTGGCTGGTTTTCTGTCAGACCATTCCTGTACCATAACTTCATCTCCAGGTCCCCCAATGTAGTACTGATCTTCGTAAGTTGAATTGGCAGGAATATCATATGGATCCCAGGGCTCTGTCAGAGCAATCTTCGAGCAAAGCTTTGTAACTTGTTCAATCTGAAACATCACTGCATCTTTGTAGAGCAATATATACTCAAAGAACCTGAAACATTAAGAAAAAGCAATTAATAAACACATATAGTCTTTTTCTATCCCAAGCAAGGAACATTGCTGATATGTAAGCTTGCCTTTGACTTGTCAGCGTAAGAACATTTCCACTTGCATTTAACCTTGCCAAACTTTGAGAAATGCTAACCAGTTGGGCTGAAATTTCCCATGCTAAAAGTTTGTCTCAGCTGATTCTTTCCAAAATAAATAAATCAGGATGAACTGGTTCAGCCATTTCTGAGAACAACAGAACAACTTTTCTGAGAACAACTGAGAGAAAAACATGTTATTATTCCTAGTTTTGTTTTGGTTTTTTTTTTTAAATAACTGTTTCATTAAAAAGCTCCAGTGCCTCCATGTTTTGGAGAAAGGACTTAAAACTTTGGCAGTGGAAAAGTTTTTATTAACAGTTGCCCAGATTTGGCTAAGTTATAAGCCTTTTAAAAAAATCTGTTTGCATAGGTGGTATAGATTCACTTCTGCACGAATACGGTAGAGCCTTCCTGTGTACTGGTTAGATGTAGTATCTGCCATCCTCACAGATGTTTCTCCATGGCACAGACAGCTTAAGTGGGGCATGGGGGTGAAGGGGGAAGTACATGGTCCCAAGTGCAGAACTGAGAGGGTCACCCTCCATAAGGCACAGTTTCTCCCACGACGGAGTGAAAAGAAAAAGCAGAGAGCAAAACAGCAAGGCAGAGATAAGGAGAGGTGTGGAGCTCAATGAGCTTGAGAGGCGAGAAGGTGAAGTCACCAGCATGGATAGTTAATAAGGATTTAATACCAATCTTCTAATGAGTATGAAGTGACCAAGCCAAGCTCTGAGGAGAGATGATAAACATTTATATGGACACTTTTGTGATGGTGGTCACAAGGGTTTTGAGGTGAAGAGAGAGATGAGAATGTTGATTCCATGGTCAGAAGGCTTGGTTTATTATTTTATGATACATATATATATTACATTATGACTATACTAAAAGGAAATAAAAGGAAAAGTTCTCAGAAGGTTAGCTAAGCTAACAGAAAAGAATGAATAACAAAGGAGCTCTCTCCGACTCTGTCCCAGAGAGAGCTCGGTCCTTGATTGGCCACTAATTATACACATCCAACATGGGCCAATCACAGGTGCACCTGTTGCATTCCACAGCAACAGATAACCATTGTTTACATTTGTTGTTGAAACTTCTCAGCTTCAGCAGGAAAAAATCCTAACGAAAGGATTTTAATGAAAAGATGTCTGTGACACACTTTCATCTAGTTTCTTTTTACAGTGGTCTTGTCTACCACCAGTACTGTGACATTGCTTCCATACCCTCAAAAAGGAGGTGGTATGGTCCTTACCTTTTAACTGTGCACAAAGCCAGACAGAAACAGAATATCAAAATTATCAGAAGTATCAGCTGATCTTGAACACTTAGCTGGAAATAGCAGAAATTTAACTTCTCCAGGGTACTTTACACTACCAATCAGATGAGAAGTTGTTCAAAGCATATCTGAAATCATCGTCATGCGTGCTCTGCATCTTTTGCAAAGGACTTAACGGGGTCACTTTCTAAACCCTCCAAAACTCTGCATTCATTATCAGAGACTTCCCTTGAATATCTCAGCGCAAATACTTGGCTACAGGTTACTGTTATGCAGTGACTCTAGAGAAAAGGAAGGGAACAGCTTCATCTTTCCCCATCTGTATTTCCTTTTTTCATTCATGATGCTGCCTCCATTTCCTGCAAAAAAAGAAGGATTAGGTGTCTTTGGACACAGGTATCTTCTGCTTCAAAAATCTGATTCTAGTCCCTAACACTGCTCATCCTGTGCCATCAGAAAGATGGGAAGCCGGTAGAAAACACTGCATAATTAATGCAATTGAAGAGATGCACAAAAGTAAGACCAGATCCTTCTCTATTTCCCAACTCCTGCATGTTTCTCTTTGCAGTCTTCACATTCTTTGGGGAGGATGCAAAGTTTACATAAAATAGGGTCGAAACCAAAACAATTTACAATTTTAATTTTTGCAATGCACAATTGTACCAGACAGCAATAACTTCACCCACCACTGACACTGTGGCATTTAAAGGTTGCATAATAAGAAGTGTCTCAGCATGGTTAAAAGCATCTGAGCAACATTCCCACCACTTCTTGACAGCATCATTTATTCTGCATGCATGTAAACACAGTAAGGCTAAATGGCCTTAGCCAAATTGAACAGTGAAGGAGAATATAAAATGGGACAAGGAAGCTGACATGATGTAAATTGGGGCCCAGCTCTCACCCAAAACCCTGCAAAACATGGAAGGTAGCTTGTCCTGAAACTGGGAACCTCCCCCACACTGACAAGACTCGTGTAAAGAAACTGACAAACTGCAACGCTACATATGACCTTCCCCATGGTAAATCATTCTCCTGCCCATATCTTATAATATTCCTGCCTTTGCCATGACTTTCACCAACCTAAACTTGCCTGTCATTTTCTTAGTCAAAGGCAAGGTTTGCACAGTCATGATGTGCTAATGAAGAATTCAATATCTTTTTAAACTCGTTTCTTACATAAACCCAACCTGAGATCACATATCGACACACAAAACTTTTAGATCACATTTGGTCCAGAGAACATACAAGAACACTAAAATACATTTATTTATGTGTTTTCAAAGAGAGCCTACTGACCCAACTACTCTTCAGCTGGTTGCCCAGCAGCTCCCATAAAAGTGGGATGGGAGATGCCTTACAGAGGAATCTATCACCATGTTTGAGGCATCTGAGTGATAAAACAGTGATTTTGTAAAAGAACACAAAACCCCAATGTATTAGAAAAGCATTAAAAACTAATAGGAATAAAAATAAAACTGTTACATTTTTATTTTAAATCCTCACTTAAACCTTAATTCACACAGAAATTTTACTTGCATATTTAACAATCCCGCAGACAGCAAAAGGGCCATTATGAAACACCGAAGTAAACAAAAATGAGGAAAATCCAAACAAATCAAACTCAGCACTAATAATCTCTCTGACAGCCATTCTGGAGAGTAAGAGGCTCCACCACTGAGATTTTTGGTTCTGGGAGAGGTGGATTGATCATATGTGTAGGAGACACCAGTCCTACACCTTGATGTGCTGCTGGGAAGAACTCTGCCTCTGTGGGGGCAGGCACACGAGAGGAGATCGGCAGAAAACATCGTTCTGCTGACTGTGCATGACAGCCCTGGGTAAGCAGGGGCAAGATTTAACTGTCCTTGATCAACCCAGATGTGCCTCACATCCCAGCTTCATAGAGAATTGCTCTGTGTCCTGGAAATAGCCAGCACAGAAACCTAAGATTACACAGGATCTGAGTTTAACAGCACATGAAAAGTGAATGGTTAAGTTGTTGTTTTATAAAGAGAAGTACTTACCAGCCAAAATTAATAGCAAAATGTACACGAATATAAAAATGATAATAAAAAAAAATTAAAATAAGAAATATTTTCTCTTCTTGTTTTTAACCAGCCAAGTCCTGAGTGTACTGCCTCTATTTGTTTTAGGTGCCTGATATTTTATTGGCTTCTTGAGGGGAAGCACAGAGTCCTGAAAATAGGTCTTGGCAAAGAAACAGGAGAGGAAATTATTTTTAATTAGTTTGTTTTTTCAGAAAAATGTAATGTATTTGCAGCCTGCACTCACTTCTAATATTATTTTTATAATAATTGAATTAAATTGTAATTTCAAAAAAGTCCCAACCTAAAAGGAAGTGCCCCAACTAGGCCTCAAACAGGCACCTTGAAACAGATTTGAAGAAGTCACTTGGACAATTATCCTACTTGCCTGACTGAGATTGTTTCTCTTCCTTTCCTATCCTATTCCACCCTACCCTGCCCTATGCCTCACCCCATTGTACACTATGGGACTCTCTCATGATCCTTAATACTCCCTTTGTCTCTGTCTGAAAATGGATGAATTCCAGCATATAAAGACACACATGTTTTTGCTCCCATGCTTTGAAGAATTTCTTAACTCTGGACCATATCCTGCACAAATAATTCCATTGATTTTGCTGGAAGCAATCATGTCAGATAGGTGGGATACAAGCTGGGTTCAGTACTTTCTTCTCCCAAGCTAAGGAAAGCATTTTTCTGAATAAGAGACCAAGTGAGTTAAATACAAAGCCAGAAACCCACAGAATCACACAATCACAAGGTGTTAAAGATGTACTGCTGTGCATCCAAATACTGTCCCAGCTCTAAGACTCCTCATGAAATCTGGGGACATAGGCAGAGGTCCCTCTCAGGACATAACCCAGGTAACGTAAAGACACACTCCTGGACCCTCACAAAGGCCTGAACTAATAAACTTGTCTTCTGAATAGGTGATTTTTTGCATGTTAATAATGTAATTCATAACAGTGAACTATTTTTCAACATTTCTCAGAAAAAAAAGTCATTAATGTTAAGATCATGCTACCAGATCTTTTTCAGGTGCTCAGTCTGCATCCTATGCTGGGTCCTTCCCAGCCCTGAAGCCTGCTAGCCTGCCCATCACCTAACACATCTGCCTGACTCCCAAGGTTTACTTCTGCACTTCCAAGGGCTTCCCTGTGAGAGCCAAACCAAGAAGAAAGCAGCTGCTTGCTGTCCAACTGCCTTTGTAGTGACTCAGAGGAGCAGAGGTGCTGTTAGTGGCCTGGCCAGACCCATGTGATGTATTCAATAATATCAGACAAGGTCATTTGCTAGAGAGAAGCAAAATAATGGTCTGAGATTGAGACTGGGTAATAAAAACTCTTTCTGTGCTAAATCTGCCTCTGCATAATTTGGCTCTGTGGCTTTGGACAATCAACCTACAGTACCAGAGCCTTAAAATGCTGTTTATTATTCTCCTTTGACTGCTGTAGTATTGGAGAGACACAAATCTGTGATCACAAACCAGTTGTGTGAGGCATTGTGTTAACAAAGAACCAAACCACTAATCCTGCCCCAAAAAAACGCTGAAAAAATGGTAAAACAAACCTTACTGAAAAGGTGTACTGGGGTTTCATGAACCTAGGGCTTTAACCTGTTGATTCAGATTTCCCAGCTGTAGCTATTGTAACCTTAAAACTCTCATTCATGTAATCCAGGACTTATATTACCTAGTAGTATAAAGCTACTGAAAAATGGAAGCAAAATTTTATGCATTATTTGTATCTGAGATTCTGTATTACTCAGCAAGAAACAGTATTTGCTATTTGATATGTCAAACAGAGGTCACTACAATTATTTGCAAGTTAACTTTACTTTGGTGATTAAATGAACACTTGAAGCATGTGTCTGCCTTTGTGGTACTACTTAATTCTTTGCCAGTTCTCTTTGTAAAAAGACACTGTTAAACATTTCAAAAGGAGCTAACCCCACATCTGACTAGAAGAAATTGCCCTACAGATATCCCAAACTGTCTGGTCTAGTGTGCACAGATAGGTACATCCATATATTTAATTCTTGAGGCATCTTGTATCCTCTTGATAAAGTACCTCACAATGTTACCACTCTTTATTACAATTTTTTTTCTGAAAATAGAGTGGGAGAATGGGAACCTTTACTAGAAGTGTGACTACATAACCCCATCTTCTCAGGTCCTCAGATCAAGAATCGTTCAAGGGAACAACGCTGCCAAGCAGACATGCAGACAGTTGATAAACACCCATCAGGTCAAGAACACTCATCTGCTTTTGGAAGGATCTGGCAAGCTCATTTCAAAAGGGACAAGCATTCGTTTTTTAGTATATTTCTGGGAACTCCTTTCCTCTTTCCCATTAAGTTTTCGGTAATTTCAGACTTGTGTTTTTCTTCTGGTATATCAGACCTCAAGAACAACAGTCATTTACCATATTTGATCTCACATGTTTGGCAGTGGTGCAGGACTATGGTATATTGTACAAATACAGGACTGTGCCAATACATGTGACAGTAAATGTAATGTGATATTGTGTAAAAGCAGCATCTTTTAGTCTGACTTAAATCACTCACAGATTGTAAAGGCTCATTTTCAAAAAAACTTTCAAGGAGATCAAGCTCCCTGTACCAGGTATCTAATTAACAAGGTATATGAGGAACTTTGACCACACTACTAGTTTCTGAAGCACAGAGAATTAGCCAATTTAAGTCCTGTTAATAATGCAGTTTGTGTAGAAAGAGAACCTTAAATACAGGAATCAAGAGCTGCAAAGTCAAAGCTACACCAGCTAAAGAATGAGATACTTTTGTGACTTTAATTATGAAACTCAATAAAAAATTATGCAATTTCTTATTATTTTGTTTTCCCATAAATTAGATTAGTTATTTTGGCAAACACTAAGGGAAAATCAGCTCTTCAGCAAGAAGCCTGTTTTCTTTGCTGTCCCTTTTTGGCTATTTGACACTTCTAAATAATCCACAAAGTCAAAGCCCTGAGAACAATGCACTACAATTGAAGTTGAAATTCAGAAAAACAATAAAGCAAGAGGCTACAAGATGCATTGCCCTTAATAGACAGCATCTGTCTGTTTCCATAAGTAACAGTATATTCGTAACTGGAGCCCTCAGTAGGCAACAATGCAGCTCAAAAGGAAAGGAATGGAAGATGTGGCCAGCATACCATAATGCTTTCCAGTGAATCAATGGAATCTCCTCCTAGGGAATATGGTATATAATAGCAGAACCACACAATATCAAAATATACTTGAGGTCAGAGATTATTTTCCTGTTATGGGTTTGTAAAAAAGTCTAGTACAATGACTCTTCCATGAGTAAGTTAATAAAAGTTACTGGAAAATCACAGCAGGGCTTAGAAGAGACCAAAAAGACTGAGGAAGGCCAGGACTCACCTCTCAGTATATACAAACAACCTTAGGAAAGATGAAATAATAAAGAGGGAAATGACAGAGGTACATTAGAATTTATTTATTACATTTCTCACCCTCTTTGTGCTATATGAAGAAGGGAAGTAAATAATTGGAAGAGCTGATGCTCAAAACGGAGACTTGGAAACGCTCTTTTGAGAGTGCAATTATTTTAAGGCTCTCTGTGAGGTTGTAAAGACGTGAGAAATAGGAAACAGAAATTTAGCATGTAAAGAGCCAGAAAAAGCATGGTTACAATGACTGAGAGTATCTCAAAAAAGGAAAAAAACATACTCAAACATAAAAGACGTACCTGTCTTCCTGTTTTTAATTTTACATTTGTAGGCCAGCCAGGAGCCCGCAGCTTATGCCACAAGGGCTGGCGGAACATGGGCAAGGCCAGGAGCAATGGCGGCCAAGCGCCCCTAGCATGTATAAATGCCCCACAGGGAGCAGTAGAGGCCAGGGCAGGCCAACAGGGTGTACTGGATGGGATCCACCCAAGAGTATTGAGGGAGTGCACACAATTGCTCACCGAGACACTTTCCATCATTTCCCAGCAGTCCTGGCTCACTCAGGAGGTCACAGTTGACTGGAAGTTAGCAAATGTGATTTCATCTGCAAGAAGGGCAAGGAGGAGGATAGAGGGAACTACAGGCCTGTCAGCCTGATGTCAGTGCCATGAAAGGTCATGGAGCCGATCACCTTGAGGTGCATTATGCAATATGAGCAAAATTGGGTCCAGCCCTCAGGGGTTTATGAAAGGCAGATCTTCCTCGGCCAACCCAACCTCCTAGGATAAGGTGATCCGTTCAGGGGATGAGGGAAAGGATATTGATGCATTCCTGGGTTTTAGTAAAGTGTTTGACACCATTATCCACAGCATTACCCTGAAGGAACTGGTTACCTGTAGTTTGTATGGGTGCACTGTTCGCTGGGTTCAACACTGTCTGAAAAGCGTGGATCTAAGGGTGGTGGTGAACGGAGTTAAATCCAGCTGGTGACCAGTGATGAGTGGTGTTCCCAAGGGCTCATAACTGAGGCTAGTCCTGTTTAGTATCTTTATCCATGAACTAGATCAAGTGCACCCTCAATAAATCTGTAAATGACATCAAGCTGGGCAGGAGTGCTGTTGATCTGTTGGAGGGTACAATTGCTCTACAGAGGGATCTGGACAGGCTGCATCAATGGGCTGAAGCTAATGGTATAAGGGCAACAAGGGCAAGAGCTGGCTCCTGCACTTGGGTCACAACAACCATAGGGAGCACTTCAGGCTGGGGGAGGAGCGGCTGGAAATCGGCCAAGGGTGTGCTGGCTGTCAGCAAACTGAACATGAGCCAGGAGTGTGCCCAAGAAGGCCAGTGGCATCCTGGTTTGGATCAGCAAGGGTGATCAAGGCAGGGACAGCCCCGCTGCACCCAGCCCGGGTGAGGCTGCACTTAAAACAGTGTTCAGTTCTGGGTCCCTCGCTACAAGGACATTGAGGGGCTGGAGGGTGTCCAGAGAAGGGAAATGGAGCTGCTGAAAGGTCTAGAGCACAAAGCTTATGGGGGGGCAGCTTAGGCATCTGGAGAAAAGGAGGCTCAGGAGGGACCTTATTGCTCTTTACAACTTCCAGAAACGGGGTTGCAGCCAGGTAGGTGCCAGTGTCTTCTCGCAAGGAACAAGTGAGAAGACAAGATAAATTGGCTTGAAGTTGTGCCAGAGGAGGTTTAGATTGGGTATTTGGAAAAATTTCTTCCAGCATCATAACAAACTCAGCAGGGTGGCTGAGTCACCATCCCAGGGGGTATTTAAAAGACCTGAGGATGTAGTGCTTGATTTAGTGGTGGCTTTGTTGTTAATTTAACTCTTGGACTCAATGATCCTAAAAGTAATTTACAACATAAATAACTTAATGATTCTACTTGTCAGATTTATTTGGTTTTCACATCTTTCTCTTAACCAGGGTGTGAGACAGAATATTAAACTGGATGTTAACTCTGCCCCCTATGAAAGTATCTATTTTACACATCAGAAAGGCATAGAAGAATGAAGTTCCTTAACTAAATTAAAATACTCTCCCTTTTTCACATACATATTTAAGAATAAAATAATAATAAAAGAGAAAAAATATTTTTTCAACTAGAACTGGGTACTGCAGCTTCTTACATGTCAACTTCTGTTTAAAAACAGAGAAGGATCTTCATATACCATGAACAGGGATTACATGCATTTCAGGAGCCCTATAATGATCTTCATCGAGATTGTAAATCCCATCAGGCATACACTTGGCCAGTTAGTTGCTTTTCAGTATGCATTCCTGCAGTAAAAGTAATCATGAAGCAGTCTGAGGAACAGATTGCCCTTTGGAACAGATGGGGATGAGGTCCTTATTCTGATAGATCAAACTTTTATTTCATAATGGAATATTCTCTGGAAAATTTGTGAGGATATGTACTTGTACCAGATTGCTATCCCAAGACGTAATGATTTCCACCTTCCATCTGCAATGCTTTCCTTAAGAGGGATGATTCAGGTCTTTCTGATATCTATCCAATATAAAAATATAAAAAGACTGTGACTGTTTTCAAGGGAGTCTGGAAGTCAGGCCAGATAATCAGATGCAACAGTTTGAAAGCTAAGTACTTTTCAACTTTCCAACCTCCATCCAAAGATCTGAGTATGGCTTATTGTTAAATAAACTTTGTGAAAGATGGAGATTCATTTCACTGGAAATACACGCAACATGAAATCATAGCACGGAACTACACTCATCCTCCCCACCTCCAAGGTAAAAATAACTTCATTTCAACCAGAAGTCTTTGCGCAGATCTTTTTCTTCTTCCTTCAGCAGCTATCAATCAAAAGTCATACTGTTAGGTGAGTGCACAAATTAATGACTGGATTCAAGTACAGTGTGTCAGTGTGTTAAAATTCCAGGTGGAACTGACTGAAAGTGTGCAAAATAGAAGAAAAAGAAGGGAATGCCTGTGTGAAAGAAAACATATAGTTAGGGAAGATGTTAATTGCTATATCGTTGTAAAGGAAATGGCATATTGCCATCCTTCCATAGATACCCACTGCGAAGTGTGCAGTGATGATTTAGAAAGGGAAGTTTACAGTTCTGGGTCCATTAGGAGGTCATTTATTCTGCTCTGCTTAGTCCTCACGAGACCAGAATTCTGATGTTGCTCCTGGTTTTGGATGCCTCACTTAAAGGAAGAGATAAACAGATAGGACATAGTTCAGAGAACAGCAAGGGCAGTGGGATGTTTAAGAAACAGGACCTATGAAGAAATTGAGCATGTCTGGTCTGCAACAGCAAGACTGAGGTATGATGATAAGATGGTCAGTATATCAAAGGTAAAAATTAATACCAACTTTTTTCCATGTCACCTGAAGCAAGGAGGGCTTACTTAGGAAATACTCTGAAAATGTCTGTCTTCTTATACTCCAGCTTTTATAAGAGCTGGTAAAAATATCAGGGATCAGGGACAACCGATGTAAAGCTTTTCTCCAGGATGGAGGAACAGGTCATATGGTAACTTGGGGACCTTCCCAGCCTTACATGTAAGTGATTGGAGAATACTGATGGCTGCTGGTCTTTTTTTTTGTAACAGACCAGCTCAATCAATAAATCCTGATATTATAAGACCTGAATTCTTGACACTGTTACCTTCATAAAGATGGTGAACAACCTTTGGGGAAGACTTCCTGAGACCTCTCAAATGCAATAGTGGCACTCTCTGAGGAGTCTCAGCAGAGGGCTCCATCTTATTTCACACAGGGATTTCAGAGATGGTGCCACTCCTGCACATTGGTGACCTTCAGCTCTGTCTTCCTGCACAATTATCTCTAATTACACCATCACACTGTTTTCAGTGCCTGAATGAATTAAAGACAAATAGTGCCTAAAATCAGGACTGGTGAGATAGGTGTCAAATGAAACACATCCAGCATTCACGGGAATAATTAGAAGATTGAACTATCTGTTAAACTTGCTCTTCACAGAACTGTTTTTCTTTGGTCCTCTATTGAGTTATTGTGCTTTTTGTTATGGCAACAACTTTTCCACCTTCGGGGGGGGGTGGGGAGTGGCTTTCAGCAGTCACCACAAGCCTACTGCTCGTAGGAAACCTCCGTAAGCAATAGCCATGATGCAGCACAAGAAACTGGCATGTCCTTAAAAATCAGCTGAGCTGAAAATACCTAAGTAATTAGAAGATGAAAATTCATTTCAAAACCTTTCTCTTCAAGTTATTAGGACCACATCAGTGTGTTTGATACAGAACTATTTCCCAGGTTATCTGTTAGTCCATCACAGAAACAACAGTTGCTGAAGACACTGCAATCAGCTAAAGGAATCATGGTTAAGCACACATTTCTATTTTTAAGAATGTTTATAGCTATTTCAATTTTATTAAACCCCTGACACATTTATTTTTCATTCAAGGACAGTTCTAAGAAGCAGCAGCAAGGAGGGCAAGACCTGTAAATAATATTGGTATAAATATACTACATTGGCACAGCTGAAAGTTTTCCATTACTCGGGAAAAGGTCACTAGACCTATTGAACATGTTTAGACTACCCATGCTGCTTAAAACATGACAAAAATAGCTTTACCATTTAGAATCTGACACAAATACAAACTGAAGTCTTTAGCAGGCTGGTATGTTTACCTAATTTTGGGGTGTTTTCCTGACATGGAGCCCAGTGTCCTACATGCACACAACACAGGGAGCCACAGTTTTCTTTGATCTTTGCCTAATCATATGAATTTAGAACTTTTGTGCATGCTAAAAGTCTTTTCCTTTACCATTCCTATAATCATAACAGACATTAACATAACTCGTTTTAAAAAGAGAAAATGACTTTAAAATTATTTCAAAATTACACACTATCATATTTGCATATTAGAGTTTTTTGCTGTTCTAATTGCATTATTTTATATACTTAATGGGCAGAATTTTCAAAACTGACCAAAGCTTCCTATTTTGGGCATTCAACATGAAGATACTTAAAAAGGGAAAATTTTCAGAGGGATAGCATTTATTATTTTCTAAAATTCAGTCTGTCAGAGTAAACATTGCAAAATGGAGGTGACCAATATTACTAGACACTTTTTTTTGTATTCAAAGACTGCATAAGAAACTCCTGAATTCTCTCTCCAGAGAAGCATATGAGCAGAAATCACTTTCTGCCCATCAGATTTTCTCCCTCATCCCTCATGTTTCCAACTGTCAAGAGACAATTGCTCTTTCCACATCATAGGAGCAGATCCTCATGTAACTGCTGCTGTTTGAAATTTCCATCCATCAGCTATGTAATTAGAGAAAAATATGGCTCAATAACTCCTTCTCCAAAATTATACATGAACCTGACCCAAAGTCTTGTGAAATCAGCCAGAAAAGTTTCACTGATTTTTACAGATGCTACACCAGGTGTTCCATTTACAAGAAAAAATAAGTTGAAAAAAGTTTAAAACCCAGCATGGCTATCAACTTATCTCAAATGGGCAACAAAAGGAGATGCTGAAAAGTAAACATAACATTTTATGCAATCTCACCTACACAAAAATATATTTCCACAAGTTTTACACAACTTTTTCATATTCTGTGCTTTGTGATATTTATTTTTCTTCTCCCTTATAGTGTTCTGGGCCTTGTTTTTAGGCAAAGTAATGAATATCTTTATATCCTTAATTGGAAATACCTAAATTATATGAAACATCTTTTTGTCATAAAAACTCTCCTTTGGGAAGGCTTTTTATGTACTCTCTTGCTACAGCTAAGTGGACAAAAATTCTACAACTCTGAGAGTATGGAGACTCAGAAAAATTAATTTGCTTCTGAGAAAACTTGGGAGCATTTTCATTTATCCCTTTGTTTTCTGGTCTGCTGTATTGTGTGGAGTACTTGATCTCCCACATTTCCTGCATTGCATTAACCATGTAGTTGGACTCATCCAGGGAATAGGAAAGTGGTTTCTGAGGGAGGGAGGTGCTACTGAAGCAACCAGGGGGAGAGAGAATGGAAAAATCTTCTGCACCAGCCAAGCTCATGTTGTTACTGCCTGCCCCAGTGCTCTGCACTGCAGGTGTATCTCAATGGCATTGTACCTGGAGGCTGCTATGATTAAAACTTGATTTCTACATGTGCTACTTCACTACAGACAGCTTGGGCTAATGATTTGAGCTGACTTCATTCCTTATGCTTAATGCTTGTTCATACACTGTACTAAGATCCTGGTAAATATCATATACATATTGTAATGATGAGATGTTCTTTTGCTTTTCATATTTTAAGGGACATTAAAAAAAAAAACTCAAAAACTATCTACAAAAATAATCTATGGAGTTTTGCAGCCTGGAAGTGCATTCACATATTTGGGGGCATGAATCAAGCTTGTAAGGCTGATTTTTTTCCATTCTTTCAGAGGAAGGAAATCCAAAGAACCAAACTGTGTTTCAGACGTGTTAAGACTTCCAAAACACAAGACAGGGGTCCCACTTGACCCACCATGGATCCCTCTACCTGGCTCCAGCTAAGCAGCTGTGGTACCTACATTTTTGAGGCAGTGCCTGGAATATCATCTGACTGTATGTCACTTTGACTTGGCTTGACTATGCTAGCACAACTTAAGTGACAGACTGGGTACTCTGAACATCTCTAGTGACCAATTGTTTTCTTCTTCAGAGGACTAGATGACTTACTTTAGGAATTTAGGAACTTACAATAACCTGGCTATGAGGTATATACCTTGTGAAGTGACCTACTCTTAACACTCAGTGAAACTAACAAAAAATGTGTATGTCAATAAACAAAGAATACACATAAATGTATTGAGACTCAATATCTTCATGCTTACATTTGGTTTAGGGATAGGCAGAGCAGAAGTTAAAAAAATTAGGAACTTTTTATCTTCTGCTGTGTTGAAGCAATTAGGCGGTCTGTCACATTTTCCCTCTTCAATAGCAAAGGGATAAACTTAATGCAATAGGGTGTCTCTGATCTCATACCCTTATCTCCTCTCACTCTCCCTAATTATTTTTTTTCATCTATAAAAAAGCACAGGAAATACCTCACACTTTATCAAAATGTTATCTGAGTTTGTGCATTCCTCTATTCTCTGGAAGAAACAGGATAACAAACCAGTCTGGCTTTGTAAATCCTGTGTGGTTTTGGGCACAGGTACTTAAAATGATACAAGGAAGTGTCCAGATAATCACAGAATCACAGAATGCCTTGGGGTGGAGGAGACCTTAAAGATCATCTAGTTCCAGCCCCCTGCCATGGGCAAGGACATCTTCCACTAGACCAGATTACTCAAAGTCCCCAGGTACTCTCACAGATAAGAAGAAGAAATTAATTTCTTGTACAGAAGATGTAAGTTAACAAATATGGATCTAATAAAATAGTGATACATTAATTTGGAAACTAATTCTACTAAGAATTCCTCAATCTGTACAGAATTCTGCTCTGCAAGTTAGCATCCTCTGAGAATTACCATAACTGCACAGCATGAGTAAACTTTCCAGTGCTGGCTGCCTAAAAGTATGGCAGAATCCTAAGTTTCCTGGCAAGAAAAGTATCTAAATATGATAAAACCACAGTTGCAAATAGTATTAGGAGATACTGAAAGAATGAAAAATGAAATCTTTCTTCATTGTGTTCACTGGGTGGACTCTGGTCTCTATGAATGTTTAAAAACCTTTAGCACTGCCATGCACAAAACTGCCCTTGGAAAATTCTGGGGAAAATCTGGCCATTCCCCCTGAGAAACATTAATTTCTGAAAAGACAGGTATCCATACAAACAGTAGGTCTCCATGCAGACAGACTACTTAAGAAATTTCCAGCTGTTTAGCACCTATACAGGTCTCATACCAGCTTTCCTGTGTACGGTTTCACCAAAATAAATGGCAAGCAAGACACATTTTCAGAAGCCCCAGTATCTACTGAGCCGTCTCATTTTCAGATGAAGTAGCAGCCGTGAATTCCCACAAAGAACTGGCAGAAGGACAGCAAATTAAGGCTTGCTAAGTATGAAAGCACCAGAACTGACAGAGTAAGGGACGGGTAACATCAGAGACCAAAACCTCAGTGCAAAGTCTTATTAGTGGTTTATCTTCCTTGCTATCTTTTTTTAAAATTTTTTATTGCAGTTGGTCCCAACCTCCAAATAAGAACAGAGCAGAATGAAGACAGAAGTTTTTGTTCACTTTCTTGCTGGTAAGGATTACATTATTTGGAGGTATTTCACAGAATCACAGAATCACAGAATTTTCAAGACTGGAAGAGACCTATAAGATCATCTAGTCCAGCCGATGTTCTAACTGTTCAGCTAGATCATGGCAGCAAGTGCCACATCCAGTCTTTTTTTAAATTCTTCAAGGGATGATGCCTCTACCACCTCACTGGGTAAATGATTCCAGTTTCTGACCACTCTTTCTGTGAAGTATTTCCTTCTTACTTCTAACTTACATCTAGCTTGACGCAACTTGAGACTGTGTCCTCTTGTTCTATCCGTTGTCGCCCGGAGAAAGAGGCCGACCCCCAGCTCACCACAGCCACCCTTCAGGAAGTTGTAGAGAGTGATGAGGTCACCCCTTAGTCTCCTTTTCTCCAGGCTGAACAACCCCAGCTCCCTCAGTCGCTCTTCATATGGCTTGTGTTCCAAGCCCCTTATTAGTTTCGTTGCTCTCCTCTGGACACGCTCAAGTAACTCAACGTCCCTCTTAAAGTGAGGGGCCCAGAACTGGATACAGTACTCCAAGTGAGGCCTCACCAGTGCCGAGTACAGGGGAAGAATGACCTCTCTGTTCCTGCTGGCCATACCATTTCTGATACTGGCCAGGATGGCATTGGCCCTCTTGGCTACCTGGGCACATTGCTGGCTCATATTCAATCGACTGTCAACCAGCACCCCCAGGTCCCTTTCCACCTGGGCACTATCCAGCCACTCCATCCCCAGCTTGTATCGGTACAGGGGATTATTATGGCCGAAGTGCAATACTCGGCACTTGGACTTATTGAAGTTCATCCCACTTGATTCTGTCCATTTGTCCAGCCGTTCCAAGTCTCTCTGGAGAGCCCTACACCCCTCTAGTTGATCTACACTCATACCCAATTTGGTATCATCAGCGAAACTACTAATAAAAGACTCTAAGCCCTCATCCATATCGTCAATAAAAATATTGAACAAAACTGGTCCCAACACAGAACCCTGAGGGACACCACTGGTGACCGGTCGCCAGCTAGATGTGACACCATTCACCAGCACTCTTTGGGCCCGGCCATCCAGTCAGTTTTGAACCCAGCAAAGGGTATTCCTATCCAGACCACGGCCAGCTAGCTTGTGTAGGAGTATGCTATGGGAAACAGTGTCGAAGGCCTTTCTGAAATCCAGAAAAACAACATCTACAGCCTTCCCTGCATCCACTAGCCGGGTTACCTGATCATAAAAAGTGATCAGGTTAGTTAGACATGATCTACCCCTCCTAAATCCGTGCTGGCTAGGTCTGATACCCTGGCCATCCTGCAAGTATTGCATGATGGCACGTAATATGAACTGTTCCATTATTTTGCCAGGTATAGATGTCAGACTGACTGGTCTATAATTGCCAGGGTCATCCTTTGCGCCCTTTTTGTGAATAGGTATCACATTGGCCAGCTTCCAGTCATCCGGAATCTCACCAGTAATCCACGACTGTTGGTAAATGATAGAGAGTGGCTTTGCAATCTCACTCGCCAACTCTCTCATCACTTCATGTTACTCCATTAAAGCTTTAAGAAAATGTACATTAGAAAATGGTTTGTTCCAAACAGACAACTTGAAAAATTAGTTACAGACATCACAAAACTTTTCCTGCTAAGACAGCTGACCGTGTGTTTTGAACATACACTCTGAAGTATGAAATAATATTTGGCAACAGCTATAAAGGAACAGATTCTGAAGAGCACATTACTGCAACTAGAAGTCAATCATTAAGGGTCAGTGAAGCCGTTTTTGGAATGATTTACTTGTGAAATATTCAACTGACCTAAAGGTAAATATGCAGGGTATTATTACAATGTTATATTTTAAATTAAGTGAAGAAGTAAGCAACCTTAAGAAGAGATGTTGCAATACATGTGGTAATACTGGTCTTCTGCCTTGTTTGCTATCTATCATATCATCACATTCCGTTATGAACCATCCTCAGGAAAAATAATACATATAGAAAATAAGATAACTAGTATGTAGACAATATCTCCTTCCATTTGAGAAGGGCAAATGAGTTTAATGAACTTGAGGACAAGCCACTTCTTAGATGTTTCATATTAAAAAATAATTTGAGCAGCAATGAAGAGATTGCTTTTGTTTATGATTTTGGGAGAAGCTAGAGCAAAGAAAGTTTCAGTCTTCTGGTATCTAAAAGAAGGCAGCAATCGAGATTTTTACTACTCTTTTAGAACTCCATAAATGTGATGTGCTGTTATCACTCTTAGATCACTTTTTGGGGACAGTTGGGTTGAATCAGACAGTTATACAGTCCTACATGTATTTCTATTAAGCTTTGAAACATATTCATTTTTTAGTTACAAAATAAAACAGAAATTTAAAAAAATGCAGACAGAGCTCCAGAATCAACATGATTTGGTATCTCTCAATGATATTTGATAATCTACATCTTCTTCACTGCTGGAATCTTACAGGTTATTTTTTTTTTCAGACAAGAAATGAATAATCCCAAGATTGCTGATCCTTGTATGCCAAAGAAATAAGCTATACACAGGCAGTGTGGCATCTGCACACGTTACCATGAATTTTTCAATCACTCCTTCAGTATGGCAGTGCACTGACCCACAGCCACAGGGTTGATTGAGGTGATTTCCAACCTATGCATCCAGTCTCTTCTGTTCCAGAAGGGCAGCAATTCAGAGGGATCCAAATTTCAGACAATCATTAAACCAACAAGGAGCTATTCAGTGGGGGAAGGCAGAAGGCTGGATGGAAGTTCCCTCTGGGCTGGATTTAGCCCACAAAACGTAGTCTGGATGATGCCAGAATGGAAGGGTAAATTTCATAAGGAATGAAAGGGATAAAATAAGCTTTCATGGAATGAATAGCAAAGTAGCTCCCCAGACATATGAACTCTTAGTAGCCAAAGACTGAAAAATTGTAGTAACTACAGTGTGAGCACTGTACAAGAAGAAAATGCCTGCCAAATTCACGTTCTGATGCCAGAAATTTTTAAAATCATGAAAACACATAAACACAAATCTGTAAAAGCATAAATATGGTCATTGCTAAGTTATGGGAACAACCCTATTGACTGTAGGAACGTTGCTAGTAAAATTCTCACAGCAAAAACAAGAACTGCAGAAGTTACTGCACCTTTCTGACTTTTTGTAATACATGGGAAGCATCTTTTAATAATTGAGTGGGACACAAATCCAAATGTCTGCACATAATACTCAAAACAATGGCTGAACTGATTCTCAAATAAATGTTAGCCAGGGATCTTTATTAATGAAAGATTAAAAAAAAAAGTGTGAGTTCACATGAAAACAAATCATTCCTTCTTTCTTACTACCACCTGTAGTAAGAAAACCATAAATTGATTTTGGACAAGGACATTTAGGCTGCTGTTGGAAACCCCCAATTTACTCCTGAGTATGAATGTATAAGAGGTACCAGCTCCAGAAATTAATACACTACTTAAAACAAAGAGTGTCTCTCATGTTGAACCTTCAACCCTTTCACAAATGGGAACAAATTCTTGGCAGAAAATCCTGTCCCTGGCCCATGACAGTCAGGTATGAGAGAGTGACCATGATACAGGCAAGGAAGCATCCTCTGGAGCCTCAGGACAACACAAAATTTCCCTGTGGAATCTCAGATCTCAAGTCAACATACATATATCTCCCCTGGGGCCATGAAAGCGAGGCAGTGAACAAAAACAACTGAAAGAAGCAGGGCTGCTTGGCAGTGGTGAGGAGAAGTTTCACTGGCCACTGGTACCTTCACGTTATGCAATGCCACGCCGGGCATAATGCTCCTTATTCTAGAAGAGCCAAAATATTGCACAAAGTGGCCCTGTTTTACCCAGACATCATCCCCTCCCCAGCACATCAGACACTGTACCATGCCTTGAAAACACTCTGGAGGAGAAAAAAATTTCCCCTTTGAGTAAAGAAGAGCAACAGGTAAAAATACCTCATGAGAGAGAACTCCTCAAGTTGCTAAGCATGTGATTCCTTGCAAATCTACAGGTAAGGTCAAAATGAAAGTCATCTGAAGACAGGGATGAAGCTGATAAAGACGATGTTCAGGAGTTGGATTGTTGCTGCTGCAGCTACACAGATTCACAGCTGGATGACCTCAAGTCTGAATAGCTCAGTATTACTTATTATGCCATGCCAAGGTTAGCCACCAGTCAGTTTAAAGCAAAATAGAGAGGACAGAAGGATACCTGAACCATACCTTTCAATTTTGAATCAACCAATGACTTGGCATACCAAAAAAGGCTTAATAAGGTACCATTTCACTGACTTCACTTGTCTGGGAAAATGTCATCCAGTTGAAAACCTGTCCCATGAAGATAATAAATGGATAAGCCTGTTGATATGCAATACAAATCAGATCTGTATCTGGAAAAGAAAATTATTTTTTACCTCACAGAAGCCCTATATTAGAAAATTCTAGTTTAACCTTCAGAGGAGATACTTCTTCAGATGAATGGCCTTTGGTCCTGTGAGAATAGGTGTGATGTTGTCAGTTGTGACATCTGAATTGCGTCAGACCTCAAGCTGAATGGAGTCCAAATTAGGGTCATGAATATAAAGATGTCTTTCATTGTGTCTGTTTAGCTGTACAGTCATGTCACCATCAGCTGTCTGTGACCACAGAACACTGAATCTCTTTCTTTTCATGTCCACTTTAAATCTCTACCAAAAAAGAAAAAAACCCAAAACCAACCAAACAAAAAACAAACAAAAAACAAACAAACAAAAAAATAAATCAAATTTACAGTAATTTATCTTCTGAAAACATTGGTACAAGTTATAGATATATGGGCATATTGTATTTTCTGTGCAGTCCTGGTCTTGCCTTAAGTTTTCGCCATAATGTCCAACAGTACAAAATGAGCCATAAGTTTCAGTGCAAAAACACATTACTTCAAAAAGTTCAAACAGACAAGCAAGAGATGATAAGAGGGAAGAAAGAAGTAATTCCCTAAATGTAAAGGGTACAGATGGATAAAATGCTTAAGCCAATCCACTAGTACCAAGTACAACATGGTGTTAGTGACTACCATTTAACATCTTTCAGAAAAACAAAACTTTTTAATGAGAACCTCTGTTTTTTAACAACATCCAGGAAACGATATCTAGAACTCATGTGGTAGTAATGACCCCAGTGAGTGTCTGGCTGGTTTTTAAGTACACCAACCAGTGCTCTAGCAAATTATCAATTTGAGGTTACTGGACATTTCATCTACATTTTTTCTCTAGCTTTAAAAGGTTTGTGGATCTGCTATTTTGAATTTAAAAGCCAGTTTATTCTGTTCAGTTTGGATATATGCTGTGTTTTGGTATTGTATGAAATGGCTCCAGAGCACTTAGCATAAACAATGGTTTCAAGAACACTACACTAAACAGAACAGCCATCTCAACGCAATGGATTTGCTTTATTCATACTCAGGTGGTTTTATGTTTTTGTTTTTTTTTTAACTAACAAAGATGTTGTTGTCCAAGGAAGCATAGCACACAAGACAGAAAAAGCTTTGCTAAGCTAACAGTTCCCAACTTCCTCTAACAGAGTCCACTTGTTTGTTACTGATGCAGTTCAACAGCTGAAGAATTTCAACTGCCTCCCCGGAGCAGTGTTTTCAGCTCCCCAACCAACCCACCTGTAACAACAACAGCAATTCACTCCAGTGCCTTCCTGAGCTGTATAGCCTGGCTGACTTCCAACAAGACCAAGAACTTGGAAAAGGGAATGATTGCTGCTGCCTGGGGGCAGAAACAAACAGAATGAGCAGCTGGAGTGAGACGAGACGTTCGCCCATGCAGCCATCACAGATCACAGTTCCCTCCTTGTACAGTGCTCCTCTCCAAGGAACCAGCTGCCTTGGCAGGGAGCATCACTGAGGGACTCAGTAAACTGACTTGTTTATTGCGCTTTGATGGAAAAGCAAGAGTTAAAGTTTTTACAGCCAGCCCTCCATACCTCACCACAAAATTCTCATTAGAACAACTGAGGCTTGCTTCAGGGTATTGCCTGGCATGTGACAGTCAGTGTGCATCCAGCACAGCAGCTTTCCAAAGCCACCTTTCCAAACTCACAATCACTAGCAGCAGGAGACACTTGAAAGAACATTTGACACCTACAGGAGGAAATAAATGCAGGAGGTCTAAGTACCTTCCTTCAGTTCTTGTTCTCAGAAGTGAGTTATATATACAGCAGATTATGAAGAATTTTAGGTCCCAAGAACTCAGATTACTTTTAGAGAAACTGCTGAAAATTCATTTCTGTTTCACTGCAATTAAGGGTCTCACAAGTCTGCACATTCTACATAATCTTTAAAAAATGGAATTTGGGTTCCTGGGCAACTTGGCCAATTCTGAAAATTTTACCCGTGACAGTCTTTTATTCCCCAAAACATTAAACTGCAGAAACCACTCCCAAAACCAAGTCTGGGAAACAAATTTGCAGTTGCTCAGCGTAGCTCAATACTTAGCCTATTGAGTCACCACAATGACCACAGAACGGATGGATTATACGATTTTAATAGGTCAGACACCGCTGTTTTTTCCTTTACAATCACACATCCTAAAACAACTAAAAAGTAGTTGAGATAAGTCAGACACGTGTGCCCACACTCTGTTTATTTTGAAAAGTCATCACCTCTTCTCCAGATGAATGTTGTTATATTTGCACCTGACCTTATGCTGCCTTTCCTCAGTCAAGGACAGGGATTGACACACACAGGCAAAGAGCCTGCCAGAATAAGAGACTTATTTCTCTAAACATAGCTTTGTCACTCCTCTGTCACCCCAGCAGTTTGTGTGGCCAGGTGAGGAGTTTATCCAGTTAACTGTGTCTATATTTTGCAAATATAATGGAACTAAAGAAATTAACAACATGCAGTTCGGTTTTTAAATTAACACTGAATCACAGGACATCTCCTGATTGTTTTTTTGCTGTGCAGCTACAGTTTTTGAGACACTAACCCTGACAGTTGCAAATATACAGGCATCTCAATGTCCTTAGTACTGTACAACAGGCCAAGGAGGTTAATGTTAAAATACATGCATAGAAGAAAAAACAAAAAGCATTTTCTTCCTCCTACTCACTTTCTTGACCACATGGAAATTTTTTTCTTCCCACCATCATATTTCTCATAAGACAGTATGTTATTGGGCCTTCCCTGAAAATCACTCTGTGGAAAACAGTATGGATGATAAGTGTGAAACTCTGTGAAGACAGCATATGGCAAGTAACACTCCAGCTCTCAAACACCACCTGTACTATTTCTGCTCTGCTCCTCACTTCATGCTTTTCTTTCTTCATAACTGAGCACTAACACCTGTTGAGTGGCTTCAGTAGTGCTGAAGAGCACAACCCTTGCTCTATTTCTCCAAGAAAATGAAAGGTGATGGACGACACGAAGTTCTGGCCACAGTGCAGTCAGTAGGATTTTTTTGTCTGGACTTCTTTGTGCCAGGATTTCGCACCAGATTGCAGAGATGACACACTCAAACCTACAGCATTTGAAGTTACCTCAAAAAGAAGGTCCTGCTCCATCTGAAAACCATGCTGGTGACTGCTACCTATTTTGTAAGTGTCCTGGGATAAAAGCCAACAGAGGGTTGAACAAGAGTGAGGAAGGTTTAACATCCAGAGAGCACAAGAGGAAGTAACTTCATATAGTAGGCCATAAAGGACTAAAAAACATGTTCTGTTTTTAACAGCAGGAACTCAGCTTTGCCTCAAGAGGTCTAAGGAGCTGCTTCAAGTGCTCCCCTTTCACATTATACCAGGAATGACCTAGTCCAAACAGGAAACAGCACAACATACTCAATGTTTGTTTTCTTTTCTCTTCTGTTATCAGTATCAGCTGAGCACCATACAAAACTTTAAGATTGTCTCTGCCCACCCTGTCTATCCCCAAAAATTTGATCCTGAAGGGTCAATAAGCAGCAGGGCAAGGCATGCTGGAGAAAACAAAAGAAGCAGAGTGTAGCTAAGGCTGGGTCTGTAAAAGTGAAAAAGAAAGCCCAGAAATGAATCCAACTGGAATAGGTTCTCCTTGAAAAATCTCAGCCTAGGATCACTGCTGGTGGTTTTTACACTCTGAGCCAGAGTGCAGGAGCCAATTATGTGACCTAGAGAAACACCCACCCAACAAGCTGGTTTTCTGAAACCACAGCTATGACTTCCCTAATGAACTGGCTCTGTTGGTTGTCTGGCAAGCGAGGTGTGTGCCCAGGTGGCAGGTGACACAGTGCAGCTGGACAATGGGGAATGGGCAGTCTTTACCAATGTGGTCACTCCATCTCAGGTGATCTCAAAACAACTGATGGACAAAGAAGTGATGTTAATGAAGCAGCAACTGGGTGTTTACCTTATGGCTACTGGTCTGGAGTTGAGGTAGGTATGTTTTACTGGGCTGATGTAGGTATGAAAATGCCACATGGCAGAACACATGAATTTGAAACATAGATCTACAATAAAACCTGAAAGTTTCATGTTTTCCTGCGGTTATGAGCCTGCAAGCCATTCCACACAGGCAAATCTTTGTGTCCTTGATTAACCTCAGCCAATAACTCAAACAGGGCTGTGTCTGATTAAGGTCCACATTTGCAAGCTTCAGAAAATGCTCTGTAGGAAAATGTGGTTGTTGGCCAACCCTGATCGCTGCACATAAGTTACATCTGATAGGAGCAAAATGTGAGAATTTAGACTGAAATTTCCTCACAGACCAGGGCAGCACTATTTTTCTTGTTGATTTTCTTGTTGATTTTGTACTCACTGCCTCAGCATAATTACCCCTTTCTTGTCAATGTCAAAACAGGGTGGAGGAGAGGTTATTTTTCAAAAGACAGGATAAATCCCTTTGCCTCTAACTTTTGAAAACTTTGGTTTACAAGTCACTGTGTTCACACTGAAATGAAGTTGTGATCACAATTCTAGACCTGATCCAACGCATACTGAAACCAAAGGGAGACCTTCTGTAGACTTAAATGGAAGCTTGGGTCATGCCCTGAGCAGACACTACTGCCCATATAACAAAATCAATCCCTCTCCAACTTTGGATGGGAGGAAAATTAAAGACCTCAGAGGTCAGAAATTTGTCTACAACAAAAATCTAATATAGGAGAAATCAACAAGCACACCTATGTGCACTCTGCCTCTTTCTAGTGCTACCAACCCAGACAAAACTGCAGCCACAGCAGGTATTTATCAAAAATGTAAAAAGATAAGATCTTGGAAAAAGACAAAATCTGGCCCACAGTCTAAAATGTAGAGTAATTATTCAATCTTAAAGTTTTCAAATAAAGTAAAACATAAGCTTGAAAAAATGAGCGTAGTACAACTTAGAAGCCAGAAAAAGACTTGTGTCAGGCTTTGCAGCAGAGTTTTATGCTTGTCAAACATTAAAGTTAACCTAGGACTTGCAGAATAAGGCAACATGAGCACCCCATGGCGAGTGTCAGACTCCATGCTGTATGTCAGCAGACCACCAGCAAACACCTCTGTGTTGCTTTAAACATTCTTCACATGGCTCCTATGCAAAAACAGTAATGAAAAAAGCTGACAATGAGGGACAGTTAAGCCTGAAAATGAAACACACAAAACAGTTCTACAAGTGTCAGGGGATTTGGAGAGAAAAGAATCACAGAAGGGCACATGCTTTGGAAAGATTAAAACAATTACTGTGCGATGTTGGTATGAAATTGACTGTCAGGGAAAAAAAAACAGCAGGAAAAAGGAATATTGATCTTTTAACAGGAGAGACCATTAGTTTGGATGACACAGCATTTGTAGGCTGGTCATTACCTTGTCTCACACATCCCCAGGACGGATGCACTATTATTTGAACAATTCATAGGTGGGAGAGCAGAGGTATGCACAGACCTGCTACTCTCACACTGGCAGGAATGTTTTGTCATGTTGTCTGAAAGTGACTGACACTCAGTAGCCAGAAATGTCTCACTCAGGAAGGCCTCTCTAGGCCCATCAGTTCTTCCACCCAAACTGAGCTTGGCAGGCTGAGGAAGGAAAAAGAGGCTCTTCTTCAGTCAGTTTTTTTCTCTGTTTGTTTTTCAGCAAATCAAGAAACAGACAATGACACGGGGATTTTTTTGGGATTAGTTATGGGCTTAACAGATACATCCTGTATAAATGAAGAACAGGAAGGTCTTGCAGGGCTGTGCAATGGGAATGAGTACACTGTACCACAGGTAATGGATTCATCCTGACACCCTGGCACTGACTTAGGACCAAGCACTGAGAAGGACCAAGAAGGCCCAGAGAACTTGTAAGTCAAACTTGTTAGCAAATTACTGAGCTAAAGCCTCCTTCCTTATTCCATAAAGTTACTCACATGTTTGAGTGTAACCTCTTCATTATATCTCATGATACCCATTATACCACAAATTTTTGGATTCATTTCAAATTCCATTTGAGTAACGAAACAGCTGGGAGGAGGAGAGTACTTCTGAAGGTAAAAAGATGACACCGTTGATCATAAATCTCTCCATATATATACACATACATCTACATGGAGATATATATATACAAATACATACACATATATCTACAAGGATCCAAGCCATGCTGGTGACAGGTTTCCTAGCGCCAGCTGTTCCAGCACGCCGGTGCCTCGCCCCCGCCGGCCCCGACTCACGCAGGGGAGGAGCCGTCGGCACGGCGGGCCCGAGGGAGACCCCCCTTCCCGGCTTGGCATCACCGCACACCCCCCGGGAGGCGCCTCCGGGCTCCGTGCCGACCCTCACCGCCCCGCCCGGCCCGGCCCCGCCGCAGGTCTCGCCGCCACCTACTTCTTGCAGGGGATGAGCGCCTTCCTCTCCTCCAGGATGCGGAGGCGCTGGTTGGGGCCGTCGTAGGAGACGGCGGCCCGCGTGTTGCGGCCCGAGCCGTGCTCGTAGAACACGGTGCGCCCTTCCCACTGCCGCGGCGCCTGGCACGGCTCGGCCCCCGCCGCCGCCGCCGCTCCGCCGCGCAGCAGGAGGACGCCCAGCAGCAGGAGCAGCCGCAGCGGCGGCCCCGGCCCCGGGCGCAGCTGCTGCCCGGCCGCCGGCCGCGCCATGCTCCGCTCCGCGCCGCGCTGCCTCGGCGCACGGCCGTCCCGCACGGCGCGCAGGCGGGCGGGCGGGCAGGCTGTGCCGGGGGGCGGGGGCGGCCCGCCTCCAAACCCGCATCACCTCAGAGGCGAGAGGCGCCCGCCGCCGCAGCGCCCGGACGCCGGCGGGGCACGAGGCAGCGCGGTGACAGGCGACGGGGACCCTCGCCCTCCCAGGCCTCCCTCCCCTGAGCCGACAGGGTCTGGGCGCCCTGGCCGTGCCCACTGCTCCGGCAGGGCTGCCCAGAGGGGCAGCTGCGAGCTCCAAGCGCTGGGCACTGCGTGAGCCTGGGAAGGGAGGGGATACGCGAACAGGAGTGACCTGCTGGGACAAACGGCTCTAATGTTGCCCTCGAGGGGGGCATTTCAGTGCCTCCCCACGGACAGATGGTGTCGCCAAGCATTCTTTCACCACATGCATTCCTTCATCTCCCACTGCCCTCTTAGGTGTATCAGCTGTTGTTTCCTGGATGTGCTTTCCTCACCCACTAAAGGAAGGGGAGGCCCGTGCCCCACAGGTGCTGCGTCCCTGCAGCTCTGCTGCATCTGCCAGGGGGAACACCGGTGGCACCACGGTACCCGGCCGGGGCAGGTACCTCAGAGCCACGCTGCGGCTCTCTCAGGTCACTGGGATAACCTGACATTGGGTAATCTTTTTATCTCAGCGGGTCCCTCAAAGACTGGGGAGCGGCATTTCCCACAGGGAAGAACGGGTCCGGAGGTCTTTCCGTGCAAGGGGGAACACAGGTGGGCTGTGAGCGGTGGAGGGAGCCCTTTGGCCCCGCCACTCCTCTGAACCAGGGGCGCGTGGCCGTTGAATACCAAGGAAAGGAAAATAAAAAAACAGGTTGGGAAAACTCTGAAAACCCTTATTCCGCTCGTGTGCAGATGCGATTGGTGTGGGACAGCGGCTGGGGGAGCGGGGCGGCGGAGTGACTGCCCGCACAGCAGCCCCACAGCGGCCCCGCCGCCCGCTCCCGTCTCGGCCCGGCCGCCGCCGCTTCCTCTGTCCCGAGCAAACCGGGCCACAGCCACCACCCCCTCTGTCCGCCCGTGCGCTTCACGCCTTTCCCCGTCCGTGCCGAGCTCATGGAGGGAATTCTGCAATCCCCTGGAGGCGTCGGGAACAGCCGCCGGAACTCCCTCAAGCCCGCAAAAAGTTTCTTCTCCCTTGAGAAAACGCGGCGTGTAAAGCTCAGCCGCACGGGAAGAAGCCGCGGTTCCTACCGTGGCTTTCCCTCTCCCCGCGCCGGAGCGCAGAGCCCCGCGGCAGAACCGTGTGGTTTGGGTTTCCTTCCCTCCCCCTCGCCCCCCTTCCACCTGAAGGAATTTATGACACAGATGAAAACTGAAACGGAGCTGGAGCGGCGGCCGAGAGACGCAGTGATGTCGCCGGGGGATTAAACGGGGTGGAGGTGATGTCACCGTGCCTGCACAGCAAAACGCACACATACACGCACACCCCCCACCCCCCGGAGGAGCGGGGCTGCCAAGGGAGCGCGATCGGCCCCACGTCACTCGTGCCACTGGTATAAATGCGGTCCCGCGATGTCCATGGCTGTCGGCGCGGCGGCTCCCGCGACTTCACTGCAGCCGGGCTCCGGGAGGCAGCGCCGCTCCGCGCCCTTCGGCCGCCGGGACCCGCGGGGCGGCGGCGGGCGGCGGCGGACAAGGAGGAGAAGGAGGAGGAAGAGGATGCTGCGCGCCTTGGTCGCGGTGTCCCTGTGGCTGCGGGTGAGCCCGCGGGCGCAGGGCGCGCCGTGCGAGGCGGTGCGCATCCCCATGTGCCGCTCCATGCCCTGGAATATCACCCGCATGCCCAACCACCTCCACCACAGCACCCAGGAAAACGCCGTCCTCGCTATCGAACAGTACGAGGAGCTGGTGGCCACCGGCTGCAGCCCGGTCCTGTCCTTCTTCCTCTGCGCCATGTACGCCCCCATCTGCACCCTGGAGTTTCTCTACGACCCCATCAAGCCGTGCCGCTCCGTCTGCCAGCGCGCCCGCGACGGCTGCGAGCCCATCATGCGCCGCTACAACCACAGCTGGCCCGAGAGCCTGGCTTGCGACGACCTCCCCGTCTACGACCGCGGCGTCTGCATCTCCCCCGAGGCCATCGTCACCGACGTGCCGGAGGGTGAGAACCCTGGGGGCAGGCAGCGAGAGGTGGGAGGGAGGACTCCCTCCACCCCCGCGGGACGCCCCGGGCTGGGACGGGGGGGCTGCGGGACCCCCACGCTCCAGACCTGGAGCCTCGACCGACAGTGTTCGCTCCCTGACGCGCCTCTGTTTGCAGATGTGAAGTGGACGGACTTCACACAGGGCTTTATGGTGCCGGACAGACCCCTGGAGCCTGACTGCAGGAGCCGTGGCCAGGGTGAGCCTAGGACGATCCCCCGCCTCCACCTCCCTGGAGACAGGGTCCCTCTGACACCTCTCAACCTTTCTCCCTTCTCTTCCCTTGAAGAGCGGTGCAGGTGCAAAAAGACAAAGCCTACGCTGTCAACCTACTTGGCCAAGAACTACAGCTACAGTAAGTGCATGGGGAGATGCTTCACTTTGCCTGCCCCACATCCTCCTTGTGTCCCTGCAAGTTAGGCAGCTCTGTGTGGGTGCTGAACCCACACGAGGCACCATCCAGCAAGTGTGGCATGGGAAGACTGCTCCAACACAGCCTTTCCAAGTGGGTGTTTGCCAGGGAATACCTAGCTGTCCTCTTCCAAAATCCAGCTGTAGCACGCACCATGTGCAGGCAGTAGTAGTAATGGCACAGATGATGGTGTGTTTCTGACAAATGCAGTGAAATGTCAGTAATGTGCGCCCTTCTGCTCCACAGAAGGGGTGGTTCCTGCTGCAAAGGTCACTCTAGTAAATAGTAAAAGCAGTTATGCCTGATGTGAGTGTGATGACTTGGCCAGCTCCTGTTCTCATCCAGCAGGTAGAATAAACAGGGGTTTTCTACCCAAATAAAACTCGTAAATGTGAACCAGCTGCAGCAAAGTAAAAGGTTTTTAGAAATTTGTATATGCTTTAACTTATTAGCCTGAGTTCTGGCTGGTGCAGAATTGTCAGAGATTAACTGAATTCAGTGACAATTTGCACCGTCCAGCCACGGAGATAGCTGATAGTTTTATTATATGTTGGGTTACATATTGGCAACAAAAATAAGTATTCAGCCCTCTTTCCCCTTGGCTTCCCCCTGCCTCAGCTTTCTGATGGTGTGAGTCAGGAAGAACTTTAATTAAGATTACATAAATGCCAAATTAAACCTAGTGTCAATACAAAGCCCCTATTAACTATGAATTTTTTATGCAGTATTGCTTCATTTTGCACTTTGTGGGTATTTTCTCAATGGCAGGTTTTTTCCCAGTCATTTATCTAGTTCTTCTGCAGGAGGGTTATAATATAGTTCAGTTCCTATTTGTTTGATATCAAATTAAAGCAAGTTTGCAGCTATTTGCTTCTTTGTTAGCATGTTTGGTGGGAATAATCAAGCTGAACCTCTAGTTTAGGTAATTGTACAATTTTTGTTCATTATAGCATTTTGGTGCTTTTACATTACTTATTCTTTTTATATAATTCTTTGATCTGTCAGTACAACATAGAAATACGTTTCGGTGGAACAATGATTTTCTGTAGTTGCCTGAAACATATGAAAAGTAATGATATCAAATGTCTGTTCCAAAATGAAATACGGTTATTAGCTGTGTAAATTCTGATTCCAGTGGTTTCAGTAGGAGTATTCCTTGAGTAGAACCTGTATGTCAGGGTCCAAAATTTAATTCCATTGAATTTGTGAAATCAAGATTTTGTTTTTGAGATGTAAGTTTTTATTCAGCACCCTGTGAGATAAATAGACCTATTTATATGGAAAATGAATTGAGGGACAAGATTTAATGAGTTGAAAATCAATCTTTTTTTTTCTGAAAACCTTTAAAATAAGACATACAGCCAAATTGTACTTTCAATTGTACCAAACAGACTTGAAAATGGATTGTGAGTCTCCAAAACTGAAATTCCTCACTTTTTCTGTCTGTTATACGTGTCGTGATAAAGGTAGCACATAAACCCCAGACTGCATTAACAGTGCTGGTCTCCTGTTTTCATTGTGTGAAGTTTATTCTGAATGTTACGAGGTTCATGTGGAGGCTTTTGACCCCGTGGCTGGCAGGGGCAGACTGATCACCCTGTGGTCTATACACATCTCATCCTTCTTTCACTGAGGAATTTTTGGACAGTAGAACCCTTTCTATTTTGACGTTTCCTAGAGACAAAATCCTTTATGTAAAAATCAACTTAATTTATTAAATCTGGTATTTCTCACAAGAGAGAAGAGATGAAGTGCTGGAGTGGTAGGTGATGCCAGAGTTTTGTAGGTACAAAGCTAGCCCAGGGATCATTTCAGAGCAATCTACAGTGCTTCACCTTCTTGCATCTGTGCAGACATGCAGTTTTCCTCAATGAAAGGTAAAAATACAAATGATTGTGCATTCACAGTCAGAACAGCCTTTTTCAGTGTCTCGTTTATATAAGGATCTCACTATTGGTAGAGGATCCAAAGGCAAAAGATGAAAAAAGGTATTGCTCAAGTAAATAATGGAAATCCTAAGCCTCTTAGTTTTTTGACTATTGTTTCTAGCCTTCCCTTGTTTCTTATATTCAAGAAAAGACTATATTTCGTGGTTACAATCTACGGGAAGTGATTTTATTATTGAAAAGACTGAATTCATGGCAACTGTCTGTGAGGTAAATTATTCATTACTTAATCGGAAATAGCCAGATGTGTCTGGAGAAAGACTTAGATTTATGCAAAGGGTTCTTCAAGTCTGAGTTGAAGGAGCTGTTTGTGTGTGTGATTCCAGGCAAGATCGGTTGGCCTGATCTGGCAAAGATTTAAGCACATGTTTAATTTTACAGTTGTCAACAATCCTACTGAAAACCAAATTGAGATCAGGCCTCTGTTATTCTAAGCCACTGTTCATGCCCACACAGGCAGAAGTAGTTCTAGTTTCACAACAAAAACAACAGCTTCCAATGCAATATATTTTATTTAATTTTGAGATGCTTAAATTTCCAAGACTGTTTATTGTTCTCACTCCTCTGTTTTTCTATTTGCAGTCATTCACGCTAAAGTAAAAAGCGTAGAAAGAGGGAACTGCAACGAGATAACCACTGTGGTTGAAGTCAAAGACATACTCAAGTCTTCAACACCAATTCCTCTGTCCCAAGTGCCTCTTCTTACAAATTCCTCCTGCCAGTGCCCACCTCTTCAACCAAAGCAGGATGTTCTCATCATGTGCTATGAGTGGCGCTCAAGGTGAGTCATGATGTGTTGCAGAAAAGTGTTAGAGCTGGCTGTGATGGATGGGAAGGAGTACCAGTAAATCTCTCTTCCTCATCACGGGCTTGTTTTAGGATAACTCATACATACATGTACATTTTTCCATTACCTTCACAGCTGACTTCCTCCATTTCATCAGCCTCAGCTCTGTGCCATGATGTGTTTACAAAATTTGACTCACACAAAGAACATAAAATCTGGTGGCATTAGGTGCTGACAGCATATTGATAAAGCATCATGCAGCAGTTCAGTCACCTCCAGCTTGGGAGTGTTTTTTCAGGACCACTTTCCATAGGCATGAGTTGCTTTGGGTGCAACAAGCCCAGTGGTGGCTGTAGATGATGGTCTGTGTTGGCAGGACCACATGGAAGGCATTGTTCTTCCTCACCAGCGGAGTGGGCAGATGATGATACACATCCTCTGTCAGCAGAACTGCTGGAGTCAGAGCCAGGCCTTCTCCACTGGCCTGTCCATACTTTGGACCAGTGCCATCAACGAGATGTTTCTGATCCCTCAGCCGTACCGGGACCAGCCAAAGCTGCAGCCATTGGAGCTCCAGCTCCCGGATGGCAGATGAAAAGTAAATACTCTCAGAGCAGCTTGCCAGTCCTGCTGTATGATTAAAATTAAAAACAAAACAAAACTAACTTTACCAGACCTTTCATCTGGCAGTCAGCCTAGCCCCAGGCATGGAAGGAAATCCAGCATGCTGGCTTGGATGGAAAGGAGTGATGAATCACAGCTCCCTTTTCTCCCTGGTTCCTTGAGGCAGAAGGGGACATCCCATCCACATTAGCACCCCAAGCGCACCAGTAGATGCCAGCAGAGCAGGTTGTGGTGTTATTGGTTTTGTGTAGGCCTGTGTGTTGTAGTTGGGAAGCAAGGCTGTCTGTAAAATGTGCAGGCTGGTTTTGCATACTGTGATGTTACTGTTAATTGGCCACACGCACTTGTAAGGACCACAGAACATCCACATGTGGGACGTGGTGGGCCATGCCCATAATTTTAATGAGCTTTATGTTGATATTTTGGGAGCATTTTATAGGTGTTTCTAAAATTTGCCATCTGGTATCTTACTGCTTTGTCTTGTTTTTGTCTTGTGAGCAGACAGAGTATTATATTACTACTCATCTCTTTGCCCCTCTAGGTCTGGAAGTATTTCACAAATATTAATGTGGAGCCTTGTCTTTGTGTTAGTGATTTTAGGGATACAAGCTCTGACTCATGTAGAAGGACTATGACCAGAATGGCGGTGGAGGAGTTCTGGGTTGCAGAGGATCCTCTGGAGGCTGTTAGGAAAGGGAGATTTCATAAGTCAAAGATCACAATCAGCATCTCCATTATTATGGAAAAAACACGTGATTCACTAAATGTCTTGTGATGGTTTTTAAAGGTCATTGAGGTTTTTAATTTCATATAGTGTACTAAAGTGGATTTGAAAAAGAAACATAAACTATTATATGTGCTTCCTGTTGAACTCAGTGGCAGGAAAACAGAAGGTTTTGAGTTACAGCAGTTTTTTAAAATGACAGAGGCAGAATGAGTGGAAGCTGTACCTCCTCTGCAGTCAATGGCAAAATACCTATTGCCCGTTGTTTGGGTTAGAGCTTCACTGGATAATTTGACCTGAACAAAGCTGTGCCAGATGTACCCCATGTTGTGGTTTCATCCATGGCAGCATGGCCTTGGCATCAATCCTATTATGTTAGTTGTCTAATTTCTCTTTGGAAAGAAATTTACAGCATATTGGTCCTGATTCTCCAAGGTTTGCACTCGCATTAGACCTTTTATGTTTGGTCAAACTGGATGCACAGAGGCTAATGACTACAGGAGGCAGCATTTTGTACTGTGTTTGAGCTGCTAAGAGCACTGATGCTGTTCATAGCAATTGGAGGTCAGGTCCTGCTACACTATTTAACCATCACCAGCCACAGCAGTGCTGTGTGATGTTGTGTGCATTTATAACTATGTCTTGATGTTTCCAGCCAGCACTGGTGTCTAAGTACAACCAGAATTTTAGTGGAATTTATATTAGGGCATGTTAAGGCCTGGTATCTCAACCAACCAACCAACCAACCAACCAACCAACTAACCAACCAACCAACCAACTAAAAAACCCCAAAAGTTGTCACTGGGCTGGAATGTGGAAGGTGTGACATAAGACTGCTTTAGAATAAGCTGCTTTAGGAGCTGTTTAAGGCATATATATTTAATAGTCACATTTTTGTTTTGTTTATTTCATAACAGCTAGACTCAGTGTTTTCATGCAGGAGCTAGCCGGATTTCACTGGTAGGCAAGTATGGCAAGTATCACTAATCATACATCTTCCAAATTCACCTTAAAGCACTCATTAAGGAGTTAGATATAGGAAACACATACTGCCATCCTCATGTATTTATAGGTAGAAAGGGGTACAATTGTAAGTGATCATTTAATTATATTCCTGTTTTTCAGCTATGCTGTATTAGCTGGTGCGTGTGAAACAGCTTCTTTTTTAAAGTCAGAAGTAAAATGCATCAGTTGAATCTACTCTTCACACAAATACACAGAGAAACATATGGTATCCCATCATCCCATCCATAAAACCTGTCAGTACCAGTACCTGTGGGTGCACTTCAACCCCAATCTGTATTAAATCATCTGGAATGGCATCTCAGGAATTAAAATTAGAAATACCTATAATTTGTGTGTTTTTCTTAATTTCAGGTTGATGCTTCTTGATGGGTGTCTTGTTGAAAAATGGAAGGACCAACTAAACAGAAGATTTAAGGTAAATACAAAAAGAAAAGAATGCTGAGGTTCTTGATAAAAATTAAACACCTTTGTTTCACTTCAGTATTGATTAACTTTGATGACTTTCAGATATCTGTAACTCCACTGGGTGTCATTATTTTCACTTGAACATTTTCAGCCCTCATAGTTACCCAAGTATAAGTGAAAATTTGAATATTTAATCTTGTGGTTTAGGGTCTCTAAAATTTTTTTTCTCTTTAATTTTACCCTGTGGGAGGATCTTTGTATGAACTCTGGTTTCTTACAGTAATGTCTCTAGGAATTTCTTTCATTTCCCTGCTACCACAAGGAGCGAAGATATGGAAGTGAAGGTGATATGCAGATGAGTACATAGCCCACATTAGTTGAGAAAGGAAGTTAAAATCCTCTGCACTGGATTAATGTTTTTTTGCTGCTTTAAAGATTACAGGCTGGAGACACACACTTTTCACCAAGTACTCCCTACTAAGACCCACCCAAGGGATTGGGCATTGTCTCTCTGGATTCAGGAAACACTGGGAGGAAAAGTCTTTAGTATAGAGACATGGGTGGCAGGCACAGCAGATGCCCCTGCTTCTTGTGGCTTCAGGATAACACTTGATATCATTCTCTGCTTGTAAACTCCTCTTTTTAATGTAAAGGAAGGATGCATTGAGAGAAGGTCTGATTCTTCCTCCCAGTTTTAAACATGGAAGAAAATTATTTTTGGAATTCAGAAAGGTTTTCAGAGCATTAAGGACATACATGTATATTTAAGGACATACATGTGTGTTTTAATTGTGAGTTGATTGGCAGTTGATAGGAGGAAAAGAGATGTAGGAATCCATAAGAAAAAGCTTTTAGATTACAGACCAGCTTCTTTCAGGAAATTGCATTCAATGCTTCTCTTCTACCCTCTTCCCTTACTCATCTGAAACCTGTGTGGAAAAGAAAACATGCTTTAAATCTTTAAAAAATAAATACATGGCAGTTGCAGAGGATGCCATGTGGGATTTAGAAGAACATTGACATATGACTTGGATTCCTGAAATCCTTTAGCTGTCAACTTAATGGCCTGTTGCTGGCGCACATTGTGTTTTAATCACCTCCTTACACTGTTTTGTCATTTCTAATTGTGTCTTGAATCATGTTTGGGAATTAGTTTTCAGGTTGTCAAATAGATGCACGACTGCCAAAAAAAATGTCCTTCAAAGCACATGTAATTTCCTCTCATATTAGTAGTTTCAGAAACTAAATCCTCATTTAAACATACTTGAGTGGGATACAACTAAATGTCTGCTGATAGTTTTGGTTTTATAAACATGAATAAAATAACTCTGACCACACAGAGCCGGTATGAAGCTAGGTATCACAGTGGCTTCATTTTAATGCCCATCATTCATCTCTGAAGACTTGCGTCCAAATTTTGTGTAGAGTTACCACTTACAATGGATGTTTTGAGCTGTCTGTCAACCACAGAAGACAGTTGTTAACATAACCACAACATTGCTGGTCTTTTTCTGTAGCCAGGACAAGAGTCTGAACTGCAACAAAGTAAGTGCAGAGATATTGAATAGGCAAGCTGGAGAACATTTCTCTTGCTCTGATCACTGGGTAAATCTGCTGCCTTTAGCAATTGCAGAAGGGAAAGATAATAGAGGAGAGAGGTGAGATCCTTTCTGGGTTCTACTGCCTACCTTGCTTTCCTTAAAGTAGGTATTTCTGTTCCTAGAGGTAAAAGTCTGCAGCCTCTGTTGCTGTTTTATGGATCCCTCCATGTTTTGGAGAGTTGACCAGTCAAACTTAACTGTAAAAACCTATTTTGTAACTACTGCATTATTGGATATGAAAATCTGACAGCTGTTATCAGTGCTTTTCAAAATTTCTGGGGGATGCTGCTGAACAAAGCTGCAGGTGCATTATTCAAACCATGCTATTGCAACTCTCAACACTGTGGTTTCACTGTGATCATTGCTATTGCCTGTCCATAGCATAAGCTTGTTCCTGCCCAGTCCTTTCCACCCCAGGGAAAAGCAGAAGCAGAAAGTACATCCTAGCTCCCCTTGTGTGCTTAAATGTATATTGTGAATGGATGATTTGATTCCTGTAGACTTTTCTGAGGAAAAGTCAAGTAGCACATCCAGCAAGACAGCAAGGAAGAGCCTTACGAAGAAACACCAATGTGCTGGTCCTGACTTTTTGATGGCATGATGCCAGCTCCCCTCTATTTCTGAGAGAGCACTCACATGCAGCATGCACATGAGATGGGCAATTGTCATTTCCATCAACTGGTGTCCCTCTAACCTAGAACACACTCCCTGCAAATAGCCATTACATGCTGACATCAATGGCCTTGCAATATAGAGCATGAGGCTGTTAAAGGTAGCACTAGCATCAGTGGTTCTGGGTAGCTTTGATTAGGATGTAATTATTTGTGATTATGTCCTTCCCTAACTCATCCTCTTTGTCTTCTGTGTTTCTACAGCGGTGGGAACAGAGACTGCAAGAACAGAAGCGGCGAACTGCGCGCAGTAAGAGCCAGAATTCGGGACGCAGTGGTCAGAGTGGAGCCCTGAAACCGCAAACCAAGAACACCAACCCACTGATCAGTGGCCCCAAAAAGGCCATTAAAACAAGAAATGGCCAGAAAGAAATCAACCCCAAAAAAGTATGAGTGCGAAATTCCTGAAAGGAAGGACTTTCCCTGCACGACAAGGGTCACAATCTGGCTTGGTCAGCATGTTTTATTAATCTGGAACTCATCGACTTAAAGAATTATGTCATTTTCTACATAGACCTCTTTGCTGCACTTTACTGTTACAAGGTTTGCTTATCCTTTTAAGTCACTGCAAGCCATAGAGCATAGGTTTGCACTAATATGAGGTAGGCATATTCCAGCTGTCTGAGCTTTATCTTTGGGCTCTGATTTCCCATCTAGACAGAACTAGCCTTGGCTGCCAGAGGTTTTTACTCCTTGTACCAGTGGCCCGGTCTGTTTCCCTGCCAGATGTTGGAGAGCTGCATGGAGTTTCTCTCTCTCCTCAGCTGGTTTAGTAGCTGGTGAGTTAGTCTGTGAGTTAGTCTGTGAGTCAGCTGAGAGCTCATTAGACCAGGCAGCTGAGGAGCAGCAGAAGGATGGTAACCTCTGGCAGATATCTCAGGCAGCAATGACTGCAGCTGCTGGAGCTGAACGTATCTGCTATTTGGAATCACAGCCCTTGTTCAGAGTGTTCAAAAGCATAGTTTACCATTAAGCATCTGGGTATGCATTATGTGATTATTTTTATGAGTGTGCCGAAAATATGCTTACAGTGATATTATTTGATCTTGTGGGTTTGTGTAGTAAAAAAATGCATTCAAAGCAGACATTTAATTTTTTAAATTGTACTTCAGGCTGGCTTCTGTTGTTCTAATTTCAAATATATTTAAACATCTAATTGAGAAATCTGTATTTTTTTGAAAGGACCGATTAAATGAACAGATCTGTAGAATTCTTAAAAGTAACACATTTGCTGTAATATTGCTTTGCTATGAAAACTGGAATAGAAGCTTTATTCTAAAGATAACTGACAGCTACTGTACAGTATTAAGGAGAAGATAGGGCTTCAAGTGGCTCAGTAATCATTTGGATAACTTTTTATCATTTGATACAATATTTCTAACCTTTCTCTAAGATCAAATAAATAAATAAATAAATAAATAAACCAGCTTTGTCCCTATTAATGAGCTTCTTAAAGCAACTGGCTATCTGCAGTTTTTCGTATCAGAAAATAACACTTACTCTGAAAAGAGTGGCAGGAAAGCAGATTATTTTATTTATGTGTTAAGTTTACTGATTTAACATTTTTGGTATGATGTATTAGAACAACAATGGTGATACAAATCTAATAAATATAACTCCAAGGTGGCATTTGTGCTATTCCTTCTGAGGTGTACTTCAATGAGGCAGCATAGATCATACATTCTGATTTCAATTTCATGTAACACGCAAGATCACCAACATTAAGATGAGAAGAGCTCATGATAGATGCCTGAAAGACCTTCCAGATTTCCTGCAGGAAGACTAAGAACTTGTCAATTCTGGTAAAATGAGGATTTTTATAATAGAGCAGTTCTACATCAGAAAAAAAAAAAAAAAGGAGTTCTGTGTAGATTATCATAAGGAATAACAATTGGTCATACCAGTATGTTGATCTTTGCCATGACAAAAATTCCAATGCAATTTGCATGTGTGAAATTCACAGCAAAACATGCTGGAGTGATTCTGGTAGCAGAATCATACTTGGTAATTTGCTAACGCGAATTTGGGACATAGATGCCAAGTTACGATGTTTTAGACAGACAGACACAGGTGTTACAAGAAATAGAATAATAGCATATAGAATAATTTGAGGGGGGAAACCGACAGAAATGGTCATTGTTGAGCTTTGAGTGTAGCACTACTGGTAATTCTGCGCAGGTGCAGTACTTTGTTGACATGGAACAACTGCAGAATTAGATCTAAAATTTATCCCAGGTGCCAGGAATGCTGAGCATATATAGGGTATGGTGACTTTAGTAGGAATTATATGTTTGACATGTCTATAAAAACAAACTACAAATGTAGGTGCTTAGATACAGCCTATAGGTGGAACCTTAATCATGTTCAGTGAAATGGAAAAACTGAAATGGAAATCAAAGGAGACAGAATTTCACTTGCAGGTGACTAACTCAGGTTTGAAAATACTAAGTTAAGTAAGCATGATCTAAAAGGCTGGAAAACTTCTAAAATAGTTTTATGTACTGTGTAGCAGGAGTTCTTAAGTTTTGATTACCTATTGATCCTAATTTCAAGTACCCCAATAAATGTATATATGGTTAGCCATTAAAGAATGAGCAACAGTCACATCAATGTGATGTTGAAATAACAAATACTGAAGTCATGATATATCACTTCAAGAAATTTTATTGTGAACATAGTCAAATGTGGTGTTTGTTAAATTAAATTTTTGGAACAGCTACCTAGACTCCATAGCAACATCACATATTATTTTACAACTGTTAGAATCAAACTTATTTTTTCGTTTTGTCAAGAGGAAAAAATGTACAAATTATTTTCTCCAGAGAATTGTCACCATTCCTTCTCCAAGTTGCTGTCATTAGATTGACCATTCCACTATGCTGGAATAGACATGGATGCACCAAGCCAGGTGTTTCCAAACTCCTTAACATTTTTGTGTATACTTTATGCTGACTAACTTTCAATCTAATATGGTAAAAATAGGGAAGAATGAAAGGCAACACAACAAAAAGCATGGGATATCATAATACAAAGAACAGACATACAAGGGATAAGGTAGTGTGTTTTTCCAAAATCATTTTAAGAAGCTATGGGTCAACTCAATTTAGCATTAATGCAAAACATTCAATTTTGAAA
Source organism: Ammospiza caudacuta (assembly GCF_027887145.1). Lineage (NCBI taxonomy): Eukaryota > Metazoa > Chordata > Aves > Passeriformes > Passerellidae > Ammospiza > Ammospiza caudacuta. The sequence goes on along the minus strand of NC_080593.1, from coordinate 48,545,804 downwards.
ATCCCCTGGTTATTAACTCCCTGTGAAGTTATCAATTGCCAGCTGAATCCAGACCCAGAACATCTGCACCCTCTTGCTTCCCTTCCCTTCCCTTCCCTTCCCTTCCCTTCCCTTCCCTTCCCTTCCCTTCCCTTCCCTTCCCTTCCCTTCCCTTCCCTTCCCTTCCCTTCCCTTCCCTTCCCTTCCCTTCCCTTCCCTTCCCTTCCCTTCCCTTCCCTTCCCTTCCCTTCCCTTCCCTTCCCTTCCCTTCCCTTCCCTTCCCTTCCCTTCCCTTCCCTTCCCTATAGGTGTAGGAGCAGTGAGGGCTGTTTGAACAGGCAAATTCCTCCCCAGAGGGTGCAGTCCCCCCCCCTGCTCCCTCTGGCGTGTGGCTAAAGGTCAGACTCACCTCGTCTCCTGCACATCCATGGCCATGTGGAGCCATTGCTGTGCTGGTGCACTCCAGCACTGGAGTCGTGAAACCTCCATTCAGCCAAGGGAGGCAAATAGTTTGCTGATGGATGAATGTAATTCTAACTATTTAAAGATGAAAAAAATTAAGAGGCCAAATTCTTGAAGTGTTAAATGGATTTTTTTTCTCAGTGTTGCTGCTAAGCCTTCTTACTGAGAGGCTTGGCATTTTTTAAATATAAAATAAAAATTGCCTGGAACACCAAACATATGCTTCTAGTGAGTTTCTTACTACCTCCCACACACATGTGCCCAGTTTAGTTAGAAGTGCCATTCAGTATTTTCACTGAATGTTCTAACCTCAGTTCCAAAAGAATGAAACCTGAAAAAATATTTACTCTAATTGTGAATGATTGGCACCATTTTAGAAGCTCACTGTAAATGCAAATCAAGACTCTTTTATGAAACACATTTTTAAAAAACCTATAAACCTCCCTCCAACAAGACCTGACTGACCCGGTCACTTCAATTCAGTGTTGCAACTTTCGTCCAGTCAGTGCATATGACTGAGAAATACTTCCTAAGCAAATAAAAAGAAGATTTTCCTGTCCAAAATACTCAAACAGCTCTTAAATTCTTTTATCCAGAATTGTAACCTAGATTCCAAATGAATGAAACCTGAAAAAATATTTACTCCAATTATGCACAACCGACACAGGCTTTTTGGTTGTGCTTAGCAGTTGAATGTAAATGCACATATGAAAACTTTTCCTCAACCAGATTTTTATGGTAAGCTACATCAGCGGCAATTAATTTTGTAAATAAATATAATCCATCAATTAGGGTCAACAAACATTCAAAATTATGTTTTCATTTATAAATACCCCCACTCCCCAATGATTTGCAAGTAATTAATTTCTATAGGAGTGCATTACTTCTGATTAGAGCTAGCCAAGGCTTTCTGGAAAAATTGCAGTGAATTTCAACTTCTAACACTATATTTCATGTAACATCTCTGAAATGAAACAACAGCCTTACTGGAATGTAAACAGCATTTCAAACTTGCTTTTGGATGTGCAGTCAATTTGAGGGCTTCCATGTAATCTATTAATATTAGATTGGTTCCTGCTGCTGTCAAAAGGCTGGTGGATAAACCACTATGGAAATGAGCATAAAACAAGGGAGGGCAACACTCCTTTTCTCTAGATGGGGATATTAAGATCAAGCCCCAAAACTACACCCAGATAGAAGGTTAATGGTTGTATCAGAGCAACCAAGAAATGCCCCAAACAGAACACCCGAAGTATTTTGATTACTTGTGGTTACAGTGTGATGAAAACTTTATAATTTGTACATACTCTGAAAACTTCAGAATGTATTCTCTGAGCAAGGTAACCAGAGAGCTGATAATTTGCTCACAAAGAGCTGTGGATAAACTGAACAGATATTTGAAATGTCTGACTTGCCAGTGTAGTTCATTCAGCAGTCAGAGCAAAGGGAAAAAAGTGGTACAGAGCCACAAGTTGATTGACTCCATCTTCTTGGCAGGGAAAAAAAGCTTTTTCTCCACTTGTCTTATTTTTTTATGTAGTAATTCAGTACAAAATCTCAGTACAATCAGACATACTTCTTCTTCTAAAACAGTATTTTAAGATTTATAACCCTTTTGTTTATCATTCTAAACTGAAAAAGATCTTTAATATAGTCTTTAGTATCAGGTTATGATTTCATTAAAGTTCCTAAACAAGGAAATATGTGGTTTGTGGTACAAATAAACATGCCCTGTGGTTCCATTTCTCTCCTGCTGGGACACAAATCAGAAGAATAATTATGTTATCTTTTGTTAGTCTTGGAAGAATTATAATCAGATCTTTGCACCACCTAATTCTATGATGAATGACAAGATGTTTTCTAAATAAACAGTTGTAAAGGCCACATTCTCTTTTAAACTGGCATTTAGATATGAGCTAAATGGACACAGTCAGACTTTCTGTAAGTTTTATATGCAGCAGTTTTGTGTAAATTTAATTGCAGGAAGATTTTAATCTGTGAGACTTCATGGAGTTTATGTTGGAACAGAGTCCTCCTGACTATATAAATCAAATAATTGCTGATCCCACCAGAAATGTTCAAATTCTTGAAAATTGCATCCATATCTATATCACAGTAATATAATTTTCAAAGTAGAGCGATGGCAGTTTAAATAATGTAGGCAATACCTACAAGGTGAGTTAAATTTTTAAAGGGACAAAGCAATCTCTTAAAATACTGACAGTATTTTGATTGCCATTCTTTTGAATGCATATTTTGATAATTGCATAAAATCTACAATCTTCTGTTCTCGAAGATATAAAAGCTTTGCAAATCTGAATCTCTTAATCATCCGGATGGAATGAAACAGTTATATTTGATATTTTAAGATGCATCTGTTAAATTTCTCCTTTCCAAATCTGCTAGAAGACTTTAAGATCAAGAACATATTTAGGAGAAGACGATGAGCATTAATAAATGAAATGTTCCCACATTACAGTTCGGGTCTGGATACTTGGGCAACATGAAAAAACTGTCACAGATCTATGCATAACATTTCAATGGAATCTACTGGATCACTTTAATCAAGCACAAAACAGGGATTGTAATTGACACACATGAATTTGGAACCCCAAATAGACAAAATCCTTCAACATTCAATAGTTAAACCAAACTGACAAAAATGTTACATTGTTTAAGAGTGATGTGATGCAATATAGAGGATAATGGTTAAGCAAGAGCAATAACTTGGTATACAAATTGCCGCCATACTTAAACAGGCAGAAGCAGAGCTACGGTACCCCCACAGCAAACTGAAATTTCTCATACCAGAGCAATAAGTGATTTACAGTATTCACCACACCTGTGTGATATTTATCAAGCTCTTTGATTGTGAACTGCCACCAGACATGTAAGGGACTCTTATTAAGATATTAAAGCACTTTGCTGTTTTCATCATTTCTGCTCCTGTCAAAAGATAAACCCACATTAACTTTCAGCTTTGTATTTGTCCCACTGGTTGAGAAGCCATTAACTCCAGCAAAGATCTGAGGAAATTAGCTGAATTGATGTATGTGAAATTGCACTACTCAAGCAATCTGCTCTTTTCTGAGGCTGCTTCTTGGTTTAAAGTACAGCATGCCAGGGCCCAAAAGACCCAGAGTGCTTAAATAATGCCAGGAAGAACAGTTTTAATTAGTTTTTGAAGTAAAAAAGAAGCCAAAGATCATACAGCAATCCTGAAGTATGTTTCTCAGAATTCACCTCTGTGAGGCGACATATAAATTCTGCACTAATTACAAGCTCCTACAGGCTAGAGAGCCTCAAGCTGAGTTTGTGGCAGTAAAGCAGCTGTAGGTGAAAATGGGCCACCAGGAGAGTGCTCAGTCCAACTTCTGCTGGAGGAATGTCTATAATAACAAATGCCTCATTGCAACAGAAATATTTGTCAGGAAGGTCTTTATAGCAGCTAGTTGTATTAAATACAATAGGAACAATAAAGAAAGTATGAGAAGGAGTTAATTTTTTCTAGACTTCACACTTAAAATCAATGATGCAAGTAAATTGCTTTAAGTGAATGCCATTCTTTAGAACCTCCACCTTCAACAGACTTAGACAACAAATGTGAGAATACATCAGCTGCAGAATAATATTTGTGTTCTTCATGAAGGCCAGCCAAGTTGGACTGGACAGGATATGAACTCGCTAGTTTGGCAAGGAGGTACGAGTCAAGAATAGCTGTTATGTAAGAGCTGGCTTTATATTTTAGTTCCTCTGATATATTTGAATTAAGTAAATGGACTGGAAAGAACCTTTTAGTTTATTATCCTACCTGTGACAGTAATCCTTAGAAGATATTTAGGAAAAGGATGAATAAACAAATAATGCAAATGTTTTTCAGGGTCCTGAGGGAATCAATAGACCTTAACAGCCCAGAGCAGTCTCACCAGGGATGCACACACACACAGTTGGCCAGTGGGTCCAGGAGCCCTGTTTGGCTCACATTTGGAACTGCAGAACTCAATCCACATCACCACTGGAGTGCCATTAATGGTGTTTTAGCCACCTTCCTTGAGCCTTGCCCTTGTTCTTTTTAAGATAGCTGTACACAAAACACTTTAGAATCCTGGAACTATTGGAAACACATAAATCTGTTAAAATGATAAAAGAAAAAACATCTACTAAGCCTACATAAAGAAACTATTACTAGTGCCAAACTCCTAGCAGGTGTTACTTGTTACCTTGCTATGTTTTGCAGTATGGAAGAGCTGATAACAAAACTTTCTCAACTAAAATTGGATGGACTCTGAAGAAAAATAAGTGTGTTTATGTAGTCTTAAATGTAGTGGTTGGGTGGATAAATCCATTTAATTGCATGCATATCAATTTTCAGAGACTGTCTCTTAATTGTTTAGTCTGCATCCAGCTCTCCAAATACAAACTGAATGCTTTTTTCTGCCTGTTCTATATCAGATGAACCGTAAACAGAATTAGCCAAAATTTCGTTTGCAAACTGAGCCCTAATTGATTCAGGACAGGTCTTCTTTGCCTCTTCTGGATCAGTTGGACCCATGAGTTTTTTCCATTCTTCCACAGCATTTTCCTTTGTTAAGACCATTATCACTGATGGACCCCTGTAAAATCAATATAAAAAAAATCTCTTAAACTATTCTGAGGTTTCTGAGATGCAGACTTAGCTTTAATGTCAGAGGTACCATGAAGGGTTACAATAAACATTGAACTATCTTAATTTTATTAAACTGTTTAAATATTAAAAATTTTTCCTGCATGTTTTGTTTAAGGAAAAATCCCATAGTTGAAAGCCAAAGAGATTGTGATGATCTGATATTTGGATTTGGACTTCTTGTCCAAAAGGCATTCTCATCCAATAATTTCTGAAGCAAGACAATACATACTGTTTTTATCAGCTATAATTATGAGGAAAATATTTGCCCTGCATGAGGAGAAAAAGGATCCCATTGGAAAGGAGTTCCCTTTCAGGGAAAATAAAATCCAAAATAAAACTATCCATAAGTTTGAAAAGAATTTTAAATCTCCCTTTTAAAGGAAGAGTATTATTTGCTAGAAGCCACTAAACTTGCCAGAAAGAGTGACAGGTTGTAAAATCCTTGCACCAGTTATGGTGTAGCATGTTTTGTTGGCACTGTAGCAAGAGTGATGTCTACTTACATACCTCAGTACTGTAAACCAAAACACTTACTGTGTCATAAAATTCACCAGGTCATCAAAAAAGGGTTTTCCTTCGTGGTCCTTGTAAAAGTGTAAAGCCATTTCCCGAGTTAAAGCTTGTTCTTTTATCTTCGCAATGTTAAATCCAGCCTCTTTAACTTTTTTCAGAATTTCATCTAGGAGAGTGACAAACAAGTCATTTTTGATTTGAAATGGTTTAGATGCAAAAAACGCAAACCCCAAACACCAACACTTTAAAAGTTTCAGAAAATACTGGATGCCTTATTCTAAAAAAAGTCACCAATAGCTATTAGAATTCTTACAATATCAAACCAAATATGGAAAACATAAGAAACACTTCAACAGTCCTCTAAAATAGGCAGAAACCATTGTCACTGCATTATCCATCTTGATGCATGTATCAAACACAGATTTTAATAAACTATGACAATAGCATTCACTGTTACTTCTCACATTGAAGAGTGTGGACTGTAGTTGTAAAGCTGTATCAAACATCAGCTGGCTGGCCTAAATCAATCTGAATTTTCACAAGAGGGGAAGATAGACTCACAAAAGCCAATAATGAATTACCATTAGAAAGACTACCAAAATTTGTTAGGACAGAATAGAATAATGCTAAGGAGGGGGTTTAGGTAGAGGATTTTTAAAGAGTGGCAGCAAATATCCTTAGGGCAAGATTCTGAATTGTGCATAGTGCTCTTTTAATTTTGATGTTTTCTCCTTATTCCCTTAGACTAACAGTAAGTTAAATCACGGATGGGAAGTTAAATCAAGGATGGGAATGCATCTAACTGAGCAATGACCCTTTTGAGTCAGTAGAGATACCTGCCTGAAATAAGTAATACAGGTTTGGCAAGAGTCCCTCTCTTTGTCTAATAAAGATGCTGGGAAGGTAGTTTTCAGAAGTAAGTAAGCCTGGCCCTTAAACAGTTTAACTTAGCTAGGAACTCTTTTTCTTCAATTCATCACTATTCTAGCAAAGAAAGACCCGTAGGCAGCTTAAGCAAAAGAAATGTCACATTTGAGATCTGTATCTGAATTATGCAAGCCATGTAAAAGGATTTCTCTGCACAGAAAATGTACTTCAGAGAATCAAAGAATGCATTTGATGTGATTTACTGTAGTGTGCATTGCTAATCCTTTGCAGAAATGATTGCATCACTAGATACAGCCTATACTATCTAAATGCCTTACCTTTAGGAGTAGCTGCATCAGGTTTGATTACTGCAAAGGTGTGTTCCTCAGGGAAGAAGAACTGTAGCTCCTTCTGAGCATCACTGGGTGTAGAGCTGCCGTGCAGCTGGTTGATAGGTAGATGCTCAAACGCAAACTCTGCACGCAGACTAAGAGTCATTGTAGGAGGGAAGTTACTTAATAGTAATTTTGAGCTCTGAACTATAATTAGCTTCAACCCAGGGAATATAAATTACTGTTGATTTGGAAATTGGAAATATAAGCATCCCTCCCTCCCAATACCGGTGTTGTTGTATTTCCAAGAAATACCACTTATTTCTTAATGAGATGGCACTTCTGTCAGCAGCAGGTAAGGTGATACCATTGCAGTTTTCTAAAGCAGTGATAAGCAGGCAGAACTAAGGTGTCTGTTTATAAACTGTGTAGGAGAAACTTAGTTACAAACAAAATATTCTACTGATGCAAAGTTTTCAATAAGCTACAAGAAAATCTTAGTGGTATTTCAAGAAAAAATAATGGTGGTATTTTAAGACCTCCTCCCCCCCATTAAGAATGTGTATTACCAGCATTTTTTCTCTGGCTCAAGAGTTCCCCTTTCAGTTCATTGCGCTTTTTGAAACTCAGATTTTAATTCTGTTTAGCAGCCATTATATCTCAAAAAATGCTGAGGTTCCTATGTGTAATACACTGCTACCTTCAAGAGCTTGAAAAACTGCAGAAATGCATGTCTGTTTCCAGATGGTGGCACTACAGTTACACTAGTTGGAATGTGGAGTGAGATGAGAAATGTGAGGGGAAGTTGAAAGCTGTGAATGATGCTTTACTTCTGTGACTATTACCTCTCTGGGTTTTCCTTAGCCTCTTCAAGGATCTTTGGGCCTAGTAAACTTCTCCAGTGTGCTACAGCATTTTCTCGTGTTAGAGCCAATATAAGAGTTGGACCACTGTACAAGGGGAAAAGTAGAATTAAAACAAAGCAAAACAAAACAACAAAAAACAAGCAAACAAACAAAAACCCCAACAATAACAAAAAAATCCAAACAAAACTCCAAACTCTTGGAACTTTTAAAAAGTAATTTGATTATATATAGCCCAGACTAGGAAAAGGAGCCCCAGTATTGGGGGACTTTAAAACTGATCTGATCGTTTAAATAGGTACAGGCTGATAAAAGCTTATGGGGCTTAAATATGAATTTAAATTGCAAAGTTACTGTGTTTTGTCACACAATGGCAAGACAGAGAAAGACTGATCATGCCCCAGCCATGAAGGGAATATCCAAACATGATTTCTTTCTCTTCCCCAAGTTATCCAGCACCTGGCCTGGTTGAAGATTTCAGAGCTGTCTTACAGACAACCTTAGTGCAGCCTTTTCAGAGCAGACCTAAGCTGTTTTCACTCAAATCAGGTGGACTTGGCCACTGAGACATCATACATACAGCAATATGGGGTAGCTAGTAACTTTTAAAGGCTTGATTTTTTAATTTGTTGTACTTGGAAATTATTCCATTATCTGCAGTTATCTGTTCCTGTTTTGTGTTTTACTGAACTTTTAGACACGTGTATCTTGGACCCATGTATTATCCAAGAAGTGTTCAATGCCAGGTTGGATGGGAGTCTGAGCAACTTATTCAGGTGAAAGGTGTCCCTGCCTGTGGCAGGGGGTTGGAACTAGATGGGCAATGATTATCCCTTCCAGCCCAAACCATTCTGTGAGTCTCTGATTCAACAATTATTTAATGTGAAAATTTCAATCTTACCTGGTCATATGCTCTAGAAAGACTGGGAAGTAGTCTTGATCTACATGCTCTTGGTAAAATGTACGTACTTGCTCCTCAGTTAGAATTACTTCTTTCTGCATTGCTATTTGGAAACCATCGTCCTGTATCCTTTGAATGATGGAATCTGTTAAATATGTTTAAATAATGCTAATTGCCATCCATTCATTCATTTGAACACTTATAGAAAAATGACACGGACTTTTCACTGATAATGTTAAACTTTTTATGGGTGAATTTGTTTCCTAACTCAAGAACAGGAAACTAATTTAAAGCAACTGCTAGGAGGCATCACTAGTTGCCTGGACACTCAGAAAACTGATCCTCTTCATACTTAGGCTTTCTCATGCTTAAAAAAATATCAGTAGGAAATCCTGACTGAGAAATA